>NC_134105.1:62303250-62620000 GCF_040939455.1 Microcebus murinus | reverse complement strand
TGGCTGGACATTCTTAGATTGTTCAAACTATTTTTATTGGGCATTTAACCTCTTGCTTATTTGTACTATTATAGTACTTTTTGTGAATATTCTTATATATAACTTTTTCCAGATCTCTGAACCTTAGAATTAATACCTAGAAGGAGGATTCCTGGGGAAAGGATATGATCATTTTTAGAGCTTTTGATGTAATAGTGTCTATGCTTCTCTTAGCAAGATATGCGATTATACTGACTTTGGTTCAGTATTCTCTAAAGTCATTACATTCTCTCATGTAGAATTATAAGAAAGTAATGTTAAAGTAAAATAAGTCCACACCAATAAAATCAAAAGAAATACAAGTTTCATTCTATGATTTTTGTAAGTTACATGCTATGAAATACATTTTTGGAAAAGCCACAAGACCAAGCTGTCCACCAGTCCGTGCACTGCTCTGATACTTTGCCTGGGAGGTAAGGTTGTACAAAGGTCAGGGTGGAGATATGACTAGTGTAAGATGTTAAGGATGAAATGAATGTGTCTTTGCTATTTTGGCCTAATGACTCGATCTGGTTTAAAAACTTTTGTGCTGAAAAATGGTGGTATTGAATGTGGGATAGTGTCACAACCCATTTGACTGTTAATCACAAAATAACAAATCTAATCGGCTTAAAGCACTGATTATGCTTTTTAAATATGCCTTGCCAATTTTGTAGCTGATAATTAGCCTTACATTTTGCTCTTTTGGCTTTGAGTTTCTTTGATTATTAATAAGGATGAATATTTACTTACAGATAAATCAGCTATTCCATTTTCTTCTGTGAATGTTTATGGACATACCTCAAAGACATTGTGTGTTCAGTTTCAGACCGTCACAATAAAGCTAGTATCACAATAAAGCGAGTCACACTATATTTTGGTTTCTAAATGTATGTAAGTTATATTTATACTATATATGTTTAACAAACAATGCACATACCTTAATTCAAACATACTTTATTTCTAAAACTTGCTAATAATCATCTGGCCTTCAGCAAGTCATAATCTTTTGCTGGTAGAGGATCTTGCCTTGAAGCTGATGCTGCCAACTCATCATGGTGGTGCTTGCTGAAGACGGGGGTGGCTGTGGCAAGTTCTTAAAATAAGACAACAATGAAGTTTGCCACATCTACTGACTCTTCCTTTCACAAAAGATTTCTCTGTCGCATGTGATGCTGTTTGATAATATTTTACCTACAGTAGATCTTCTCTCAAATTTGTAGTCAATCCTCTCAAACCATGCTACCGCTTTATCAACTAAGTTTATGGATTATTCTAAATCCTTTATGTTATTTCAATAATATTCATCACAGCCTCTTCACCAGAAGTAGATTCTATCTCTCAAAACCATTTTCTTTGCCCATTCATAAGAAGCAACTCCTCATCCATAAAAGTTTTATCATGAGAGTGCAGTAATTCAGGTACATCTTCAGGCTCCACTTATAATTTTAGTTCTCTTCCTATTTCCACCAAATCTGAAGTTAATTCCTCCTCTGATGTCTGGAACACCTCAAGGTCATCCATGAGGGTTGGAATAAACTTCTTCCAGATTCCTGTTAATATAGACATTGTGATTTCCTCCCATGAATCACAAATGTTCTTAATGGCATCTGGAATGTTGAATACTTTCTAGAAGCTTTTCTATTTACTTTGCCCAGATTTATCAAATGAATCACTATCTATGGTAACTATAGCCTTGTGAAATGTATTTCTTAAATACTGAAATTGAAAATCAAAATTACTCTTTGATCAATGGGCTGCAGAATAAATGTTGTGTTAGCAGGCAGGAAAACAACATTGATTTCCTAAACATCTCTATCAGAGCGCTTAGGTGAGTAGGTGCATTGTCATTGTGCAGTAATATTTTAAAAGGAATCTTTTTATCTGAGAAGTAGGTCTCAATAGTGGGCTTAAAGTATTCAGTAAACCGTGCTGTAAACACACGTGCTGTCATCCAGGCTTTGTTCTTCCATTTATAGAGCACAGGCAGAGTGGATATAGCATAATTCTTAGGGCCCTAGGATTTTTGAAATGGTAAATGAGCATTGTCTTCAACTTAAAGCCACGAGCTGCATCAGGCCCTGGTAAAAGAGTCAGCCTGTCCTTTGAAGTTTTGAAGCCAGGCATTGACTTTCCTCTCTAGCTAAGAAAGTCCTACTTGGCATCTTCTTCCAAGGCTGTTTTGTCTACATTGAAAATCTGTTGTTTAGTGTAGCTACCTTCATCAAATGCTTTAAATACATCTTCTAGATAACTTGCTGCTTTACCTTGTACTTTTATGTAATGGAGATAGCTTCTTTCCTTAAACCTGGTGTACCAACTTCCACTAGCTTCCAACTTTGCATCTGCAATTTCCTCACCTCTCTCAGCCTTCATAGAATTGAAGAGAGGTAGGCTCCTACTCTGGATTAGGCTTTTGCTTAAGGGAATAGTGTGGATGGCTTGATCTTCTCTCCAGACCACTAACACTTTCTCTGTATCAGCAAAAAGGATGTTTCACTTTCTCATCATTTGTATGTTCTTTGGAGTAGCACTTTTAATTTTCTTCAAGAACTTTTTCTTTACATGCACAACTTGACCACCTGTTTGGTGCAAGATGCCCAGCTTTCTGGCTATTTTGCCTTTTAATGTGCCTTCCTCACTAAGCTTAATAATTTTTAGTTTTTGATTTAAAGTAAGAGACTTGCAACTCTTCCTTTCACTTGACATTTAGAGGCCATTATAGGGTTATGAATTGGCCAAATTTCAATATTGTTGTGTCTCAAGGAATGGAGAAGCCCACGGAGAGGGAGAGAGATAGAGGAATGACCAATTGAGCAGTCAGAACACACATTAATCAATTAAATTTGCCGTCTTACATATAGGCACAGTTCATGGCCCCCAAAAACACTTACAATAGTAACATAAAAGATCACTGATCACAGATCACCATAACAGATATAATAACTTCTGAAATATTTCAGATCACCATAACAGATATAACTTCTGAAAACTTCTGAAATATTTCAAGAATTACCAAAATGTGACACAGAGACACAACATGAGCACATACTGTTGAAAAAAAAAAATTGTACCAATGGTACCAAGACTTGCTGAACACAGGTTTGCCACACATCTTTAGTTTGTAAAAAATACAATATCTGTGAAGTGAAATAAAGCAATTAATAAAAGCATGCCTATACTCAGTTCTATTTTCTGAGGGATACAGCTTTTTCATTTTGATTTCTGCTTTCTTCTTTGTCTTATACATTATTTAAAAGGGTTTTTATTTTTTTGTTGTTTTCTAAAATATTGGATAATTTTAATTAAAAAATTTGTTAACTTTCAATGTTATTGATACCTAATTTAATTCACTGTAGTCATAAATATTGTTCAATATTATACATTATGAAATATAATACTGGGGCAAAGTAATTTTATATAAAAGATTTTTAAAATAGGAGAAAACTACATTAGATTGAGAGACTTGAAAAATGAGTTTTAGGCTCTTGCCTTACCAAAAATAAAAAACTAACATAAACTTGAACATTAGGACAAATATATTTTTCACATAATAATCAGTTTGATAGCAGAATGAACTTGTTGGCTGATGGAGAAATAAGCCGCGAGTTTGCTGCCATTTCTTGCTCAGACATAAAAATACAGTCAAATCACTATGAATGGACAAAATGTGAAGGCGAAGTTGGCCTAACCATGGTAGGCTTCAAGAAGGGCTGTCCTCAGGTAGGAGACATCTATCTTCAGAACTTAAACTGAGAGCTGAGAACAGTAAGTAAATTTTCAGTGATATATGATGCAAGAAAGGGGAAAGAAGTCAAATCCTAGTTTAGATGAAAAGAAAATGAAGACAAGCCCTGATAGTTTTTATGCTTCAACAATAAATGTCACACCTAAATATAATAAATAAGAATATATTCACAAATTATGGAAGTCAACATGTCATCATGATACTGTGTTCTGTTGGATACCAAATGTAATTCCAAGTAATATTAGAGTATAATGTGAAAAAGGATTAGAGTCAGCCTCTATGATATAGTAAAGAAAGTATAATGTAGTTGTATGGGTAAATGCATAAACTTTTAGCAAGAATAGATTGGATATAGTTTTTTTTCCAAAGTATTTTATTAGAATGATGATGGGTGTTAAAATGTATGGCATTTAAAATCAAGGAAATGAGGTCTCATTAACAATTAAACCAAGCTGATGTAGGCATAAAAAAACTTATCAAGAGCAGGGAGACTTTATAAACCATTCTAAGTAAATGAGTATGTTTTGAATATGAAAAATTCAAAATATACAAAAAAATTCAAAATATATAAGTTGAAATTAATATTTCAACTTAAGGGAAGAAATGAACAATTATGTAATAAATGATGAAACAATGTGCCACTTGTAGTAAAAATAGTTAGATTTCTATCTCACTTTTTAAATTGAGCAATTTGCTTATGATTTAGATTTATTGCAAAAAGTAAAACAAAGGTAATTTAAAAACACTAATAAAGGCCGGGCGCTGTGGCTCACGCCTGTAATCCTAGCTCTTGGGAGGCCGAGGCGGGCGGATTGCTCAAGGTCAGGAGTTCAAAACCAGCCTGAGCAAGAGCGAGACCCCGTCTCTACTATAAATAGAAAGAAATTAATTGGCCAACTGATATATATATATAAAAAAATTAGCCGGGCATGGTGGTGCATGCCTGTAGTCCCAGCTACCTGGGAGGCTGAGGCAGAAGGATCACTGGAGCCTAGGAGTTTGAGGTTGCTGTGAGCTAGGCTGACGCCACGGCACTCACTCTAGCCTGGGCAACAAAGTGAGACTCTGTCGCAAAAAAAAAAAAAATAAAAAAATAAAAAAAAAAAAATAAAAACACTAATAAATATTTTCATAACTTTAGAGGTAGGAATACTTTATAAATGGGATACAAGATCAAAAACAAGCAATCTATTGAATTGTATTAGTTATATGTTTGGTACCTATTCATATAATCACATACTTTTTAGTAAATGGAAGATGTCAGATTCAGAAAAAGAAAAATTTAAATGTTCAGGTGTAGTTACACCTTCATCTAGTTCTTTTTGAATTACATATAATTTGTTTTTCTATAGCTTTGAGGCTCTATGTTGATTTTAGTTTCTATATTTATAACTACTAAAATTTTTTATAAACAATTTTTTTGTGATATAATTTTCCTCTATCTCATTTAATGACTTTACTCTTAAATACTACTTTGGTATTATATGTTTCATCCCTGTTTTCTTTTCCCATTTGTTTATTTTCAAGGTTGTTTTAATTTAAATTTTAAGTATGTTTATTATTACCAAAATATAACTAGATATTGTTTGTTTATAAGCTTTGCTATAATGGTGAAATATAGGTCTTCCTCATTTAGTGTAATAGTTGATTTACTCAATTGCTATTTTTCTTCCACCAAAATTATTTCATGTTAGCTATTTTGTTTTTACTCAGTCACAGTATCATTTTTTTTTCTGTGAAGTTGACTTTATCAGGTTACTTGATCCCCTTTGCTCAGGGATTTTTTTGAAAATTTGATTGTGAATCTTTAGTCAATTTCCCGTTCCTTATAATCAAATCTATATTTTTGTACTTTACTAAAATTAAATAACAACTCTTCCTTTCCCCAGTGTGTTTTACTTGCCCACTGTGCTCCACCCTCACTCTGACCAAAGTAATGTGAATGCTATTATATCCAGATTATTTATTAGTTTCTCTTTTCAGTATGTATTTTACAAGAATCCTAATGAGCACTTATATTACATGTTCCTCATCCATTTCAACTTCTGTGTCTCATAGTTTATCATCCACTCTTACCTCTCCATTTCATCTTCCCCTGTGTAAAGATCTGTCTTCTGAATTCATTAGTATTTGGTTAGAACATTATCTAGAATATTTCCTTCACACACAGTACATGGGTGACAACTCTCCGAATCCATTTATTTCTTGCAAATGTTTCTCACCCTGATGAGTGAAAGATTTCTTTGGCTGGTTAGAGAATTATAAAGACACAGTCACTTTATCTCAGTGAATTGTACTTGCTGCCCCACTGTTTTTCAGTGATGTTAGTGAAAGTCTGATCCTATTGTGATCTTTTTTCCTTTGTGAACTAGCAATTTAATTTTTTTGAAACTGAGAGCTTATAAAATTTTTCTATCTGTGATTTGATTTTCTCCATTGAATATGCATTAATTCAATGATTAGAAACAAAAGTCAATAAAACTAGCTTCTCAAAAGCGACTTTATAGCTATCACTTAAGTCCCAGAGAGACTCTACGAGTATTACTCATCTTTACTATTACAGTTGATAGATACAATGGAATGAAAAAATTATAGAATCACTGATAGTTTGAAATAAATGTGTCAGAAATTTGTCCCAGTCTCTGCATCCAATGAACAAGAAAAGTGGTTTCCCAGGTGTAGAAAATAACATCATTTATTTTATTTTCATTCACTTCCTCTATTTATATTCTATTTTGCTTGTTTTTACTAACATGTGTGTATTAATAGTTTTGACAAACAGAGGACCAAAAACTGATATTAGTAGAAAATGGGATAATTTTCTTAAGTGCTATATTTCTCTCCCAAAATAAGTACATAGAAACAGCAGCAGATACCATTCCATACATGTATTGTTTATTTTTATCCTGGATTAAATATCCTTTTCAAAATCTGATTCTTAGATAAAGGCACATGTTTGCTTCCAAAAAAATCTTGAAATAATACTTGCAACTTCAAACAGTATAGAAAATATATTTCTACTTAAGGAATTTAAAAATAATAGCCAGTATAAACACTTTATTCTTATGTAACTCTACTTTGTTTGCCTTGATAATTATAACATTTTTCATTTGATATATCTGACTTTACCTTTAATAAGTTGGACTTATTAAATCAATGGTCAAGGAAACATGAGTTTGTACTACTATGTGCTTTATAATCAACAATGGAGAAAAGTGGGAAGAATATCTTTAGTATTGGATTTATGTTTTCATCTGTCTTGATAATCAGTCATTTTGCATATAGTATATATATATGTGGAGAAATAGGTTATGTGTGTATCATACTCTTAATCTGGCCTGCACTTAAAGATCCAGGTGCAAAAGAAATTCACAGAGAAACAGAAAGATATTCTTTATCTTCCCTTTGGCACTTTTATTTGTCTTATATAGAGGATGGTAATGGCATCTGTTCCCGTGTGGAAACAGTAACTCCATCACTTTCCTTGACTGATTGAAGCCATTCTAGTTTCACTGAAGTTCTCCTTTTTTTCTTCCCCTTCTGCTGGCCTTTCTTTCCTTCCCCCTTATCTCCTCACCTATATATTTACCTTGGTATTCATAAGAAAAGTACAAACCATAGAAAGACCATAATCGAAAAGGCTAATAATAATGATTATTTTTTAAGCTCATTAGAGTCCTGGGTATAAGAAGAGAATTTTCAGTCCCATTGAAAACAAATGTACCCAGCAGGCTGCATTGAGGAGAAATAGAGAAGAAGAAAAGCAAAAACAAAAACAAAAAACGAAAAAAAAACCAAAAACCATCAAAAAACAAGCCTTCTGTGTTGCTCCACCTTTGACATAAAGAGCCTGTCTCACAAGGAATCACATAATGGTTATAGTCATTTTAGTGTTCAGATTTACAGAGCAATACTGGCAATCATGTCCAGAGGGAAAATGTGTACGGGAGTGATGCTGCTGTTAAAGTTCCGTGGCTTTCAAGTTGTTATAATCAATTTGAGCCCAGCCAATAATATCTCAAGTGCTAGAAAAAGAGAGGGGATTATTTTTCTTTTTTAATTATTTTTCACCATCTTTGGTCAGTAGATTGAAAAATGGAATACACAATAAAATCTTGCTCAGATTCTGGAATACCTATGTCTTATGAAGCCAGTAAAATTGTCTTTTTTATACATAGAAGATGATATAATCATATAGTTTGTCAACCAAAACATGGCATTAACATGCATGCAATATCTATCACTCTTGAATTTGAAGAATTAGATGCTCACTATGTCTCATTTAAAAGCACACTCTATGATAAAGTATACTTCATTCTACAATGCAAAAAACAAAAAAAAAAACAATCTTTGGAGTTAGACAATCTTAAGTATAAAAACTGTGTCCACCAGATTCTTTCTCTACACTAGGATCTATTTAATCAATCTGAGCTTTAGTTTCTTCCTAAGTAAAATGGAGAAAATATCACTCATTGTCTTATTGCAACAACTAAATAAAATAAAATGTGCCTTTAGCAGTGTACCTGAAAAACATGCTTTCTCTCACATAATTCTTTCAGATTATTGGATGTAAATCATTCTGATCTAGTTGTTGATATAAACCCAGGATAACTAAATGAGTAAGTAACCACCGACCACAGAAACAAGCTGCCCAAACATATATTGAAAGGATATTTCTGACATATGCACCTGTTTATGATTTTAAGCCCCTGCGTGGTTTTCTGGCAGGCTAGGCTGAACCATCTGATCAGTGCTAAAAACAAAAATAGCTGGAGAGACTTCCTTTATCCTTTTTCTCTACCTTCACATCCTAGCCTCAGTCTTCTGAACTTTATCATTTGGTTGGTGAGAAAAGGCAAACTCAAGACAAGCATAACAAAAAATAAGAAGAAAAATAAAGATAAGGAGGACTGGAAGGTAAAACATGAGTGCAATAATTCCCACAGTCAAGCTCGGTTAAACCAAGATCAAAACAGGAAGAGTTAGAGGAGGGTGAAAATGTCCATCTAGAAATAAGTGCAAAGGACAACAGCAGGCTTGCCCCTTTCACTGTAGCCCAGTAAAGGCCAAGTTCTTGAATCTAACTCATCCTCTGGAATAGAAAAAGGGCATCTTGACCTCTCTCTCATGATTAGACACTGTGTGGATATATGGTTAACTATGCAATTGTTGATACTCCTATCTGAAATGTCCTCAGTTAACTCAGCCACCTTAATCATTTCATGTCCAAAAGTGAACTATCTTAACCTGGAAGAAAGCTCCTTCTCTGCTTCTTCCTGTCCTGGTAAGTGGATGGATTATTTGCCAAATTCCCCAAGTCATCTTTTCTTCTCCTCCCTCTTCAGCCAACTCAAATATCCAGTTAATCTCCAAGCCCTGCTGATATTTTAAATATTACTTTATTAAGACAAATTTCAAATATACAAAAGTAATTTAATGCCTCTCACTTTTCTTTCTCTTTCCATATGACTGACTTTTAACACCTAAATACTTCTGAAATAACCTCTGTCTTTCTTCCTGACTCTGTCTTGGTGAGTTCCTCAAATCTACCGTGTTCTACCAGGTCTACCTGGATTTTAGCTGGTTTTCCTTATATTTCAAAAACTACTGTGAAACTCAAATCCAATCAGATTTCTCCACTACATGAATTCTGTTCATGGCCATCCTTTATTCACCGAATATAGTTCCAAATTCTTAGCAAGTATTTTCTTAGTTTCGGCCATGCTTACCTGCACAAATTCTTACCCTACAGCCTCTACCTGCATATCCAGCGTTCAACAGTGTAATTCTCCTCTAAGTGATGCTACTCCTGCAGACCTTCAGGCATTTGAGTAAACTTTTCCTTTTGCCTGATGGATTTTGTGGCCCCATTTGTTTGTCTAAACCTTTACTTATATTTCAATGCCTAGCTTTAAACATCACTTTCTCTTCTAAGCTTTCTCTGTGAATAATCTTCACTCTTTTACCCTGAAAACAAACCTGAGGAAGCCATTCCATTCTCTGAGCTATAATACCACTGCACTATTAAATGCCTCTTTTGTTTGTTACACACACCACAATCTAATATAATTTGGGGCTTTGTAAATCTTCTCCAGGGGCCATGGATGCCTTTAAATTGGGGGCTGTGTGTATGCCTTTCTTCTTGCCATGCTCAACTCATGTGTTAGAGATGAGCCAAGACAAATTTTTGGTGAAAGAATGCCAAATAATTCTCCTTATTGGCAATTTTTATAACATTTAAAAACTTGCCTACAATGTAACTGTATTATAATAAATATTTCAAGGGACATCTTAACCTAAATACTTATTGTATAATGCACCAAGAAGGATTAAATATACAGGGAGTAGGTAATCTAACTGGCAAATTGATGTGAACATTAGAAATAAGAGCACAAAAGAAGCAGGCTTTTTTCAATATTTTTCTATATTATGTCCATCCAGAGAAACTTTCTCCTTGAAGATTAATTATTATGAAGTTAGATGCTGGAAAGTTTAAGGCCATTTAAATAATTCATATTTATATATTACTTCACAAAGATAATTTCTTGCCTATCTCCACTATCTTGAGGGAAGAGAGGAGGTTACTTTCAGATAAGTGGTATTTTACTGAACAAGATTTGAGTTGGACCATTAGGGAATTTGTCCATATTGTATATCCAGTACAGGAGACGGAGTGATAGATAAGGAAATATTTTCTTTCCAAATTCTTGATAAGAAAGCTAAGAAGTCATGTGCTCAAAACCATACAATAGGGAGAGATTAGTATCAATCTTTGGGGTTTTTCTGCCTATTAATGTTACCCAAGATTAGTAAAAATATGTTGGAGTTAAGTAACATATTAGTATGATAATTTATTTTTAGAAACACAGTTAGGTGATATAAAGTGCTTCATTTTTCTTGGACTCTGACCAATACCTCAGACCTAGTGAGTCCTTTTTTCCTGTATTTTTGCATATCATTTTTGCAGCTATGGTCCACAAGGGATACAATCCTCATTGTCCTCTATATTACCAATAACTGATCTGAGAGCACAATTTCCTTTAAAGTTTAATATAAACTTCTCCCAGTATGCTGGGAAGGGAGTCAAATTTAGAGATAAAAATGAAAACTTTTATTTTAATAAAAACTCAATTATATGCTTCTGTGTTAACGTGCCTTTAGAATGTGAACTCTGACAGCAGGGCACAGATCCTGACTTTTGATTAATTTTTACTTATTTCCCAGTATAGACATATTCACATTTGGGAACTGGGAAGCTCCATAAATATTTGAGTAACTGGATGATTGAATCAGACCCAAAGTGGGTGAAAATTTTTTCTGTAGCTTGATTTAAGTGCTTGTGTTCAATTTGTGAGCCACTCTCAGTTAATTTTAAGAAACTAATTTCTCTTCTATGAACACATAGACATAAATATCTGCTTTCTGAGTATATATGTATATATAGCCATATAGAGTTACATAATTAGATAAATTAAATATATACATGTTAATAAAGGTTTAACTCATTAGCATGTTATATGACTATTCACAGTTTATCTTGCTTAATGTTATATTTTTAGCAACTTTCCCAGTCTAATCCAGTATGAAACCAATTTAACTTGATTATATACACAAAGGTTCTATTTCCAAATAACATCACATTCACAGACACCATGGGGTTAGGACTTGAAGATATCTTTTTGAAAGATACAACTCAACCCACAACAGGGTCTCATACCACTGGAAAATGTTCTCTTCCTCCAGCCCATCATGGTCACCTCTGAGAAGCACATATTTTCTAATCCATTTACTTAATAGATAATATAAATCTTCTTTCTGAGTTTTAAAAAGGGGTTTATGAACTTTTATCTTTTCTAGTAAATTATATTGTAAGGGTAAAGACCATGTTATAATTTTGTTTTAGATTTTTTATATTGTGTACTCTTTTGTAGAACAAAATAATGATGTAGTTATTAATAAATGTATTAATGAATAAATTAAGAGATTGCAAACCTAGTATTGCAGAAGTTTTCTATGAAACAAAGGATGAAAATAAGTAGTAAATGATGAGTATGTCAATTTGTAATCAGATTTTTCATTTTTAACTTAGGATGTGCTTTTGACTATTCAAGAAGAGTATTACAAATTCACAAATGAGTATATATTTATTGACATTGTTATAATTAAAATACACATAATTTTTTTAAATCACAATGTAGACTTAATAGTTCTATCTAGTGCATTTAAAGTAAGAGATTCTATTTTGCTTTGCAACTACAAAGAAGTTTTCACATTATAAACAAGAATAAGATAAGTGTAGAATGTGGATTCTTTAGTATTAAGTTTTCTTAGAAATAAACATGGCATTACCTTAAACTATTTCACAGTCAAAATTCCCAGATGTTGATGCAAAATAGTAGAAATTTATGTCAATTATATAAAATAATGTTTTTAATTGATATATCCACAGATGATAATGAGTGTGGAAATTTAACCCAGTCCTGTGGTGAAAATGCCAATTGCACTAACACGGAGGGAAGTTATTATTGTATGTGTGTACCTGGTTTTAGATCCAGCAGTAACCAAGACAGGTTTATCACTAATGATGGAACCATCTGCATAGGTAAGTTCAATTATCTAAGTTACAATGTGTACCTATCTCTTACTGTTTATTATTACCTCCAGAGATTAAATAATATTTGAATCAAATTCTACCAGACCCTGATTGTACTCTAGTTGTTAAATATTTTCAATTTCTTTATTTCTCTAATGGTGTTATGATCAGTTACTGTGGAATATTTATCCAAGGATAGAAGAAAAAAAAATTGAGAAAATCAAATAGTTTACAGAAACAAAGAAAAGTGTTTCATGAAGCCATGAGATCTAGCATGGTGGCAAATGACAGAACAAATATTTGTAATTAAGAAAAATACATTAACTCAAGAAAATTGCCATTTATATTATAAGATATTGATGCTTTATAAATGTGCACTCTGCAATGGGTTCCACAGTTTTTCATAGTTACGAAAGATTTGTTCTAGTGGTTTTACTTCTGCCTTGATGAAAGTCACACTTCAGATCTGTATTAAGTTTTTCTGAATACTAGAGTTCTATTTAGAAAACCATCTCAGGTTCACTTAAATGTCCTTTGTATAGATAGTAATCTCAATTCAATCCTTAAGTGATTGTTCATGTATTCTGAGTTTGAAGAAAATATCTAGAAGATATATAAAATGATATTCTTCTAATTTGGTCATACATGTGATTTATCAGTTCCTATAGAATTTGGATTACAGTCTGAGAGAAAAAAAGATTATTTAGAACTTTAACATTAACAATTTTCAGAAGCAAATTTTCTGGAGCTAAAGATTTTTAACTTTGAAAATAAATATTAAATCATTTTAATCATGGATTTTAAAAACATATCCAATTTACCAATAACTAGTATAATCAATTATGATTCTTAAGCTATGAAATTGATAGATGCATTTAGGCCCTGAGAATTTAATCATATAGCCAAGGTTAAATATGGGACTAGAATTTAGGAACATAATAGACAGGAAAAGTGCGCTGCTTTTGCATTACATAGTTAAATTAAATAGACATTTTCTAGTTAATTTAGATCACACTAAATCCTTTGCTTAGTTCCCTAGTGAGATATTATTTACATATGATGAATTAGGATAAAATGTTCAAAGAAAATTTATCTATGAAATGTCTATATTAAAGAAATTATCCAGTCTCGTGTACCTGTGTTTCACAACATTTACTCTGCTATGTAAATAGGGAAGATTTTATTCTCCTCATTTTATTGCTGGGGGAAGTGAAGGGCTACTCTAGGCTCACACATTTAGGATAAAAGTAGGACTAGAATCACAGTCTTGTACCTAGAAGGCCATTGTTATTAATATTTCCACAGATATGTAAATGAGTGGACCATTTACATCTCCTACATTAATCTGATTCATGCAAATGCAGTGAGTCAAGTTTTGCAACAGTATAAAATATTTAAAATATGAGAAAATAATGCTATTTCTGTCGAATAATAATTTATCTTTAATGTTTGCTGAAAAATAATATATTGGAATATAGCATGACAATAAATTCAGGAAATAGGAGTATATGAGATTCTGCCCAGAAAACGTACAGTACTTTGCTATTTGTTCTTTTCAAGCCTATATTCTTGTCCAGTCTTAGAATGCCATATAATGTGTGTGTTTTACCTTTAATAGTTAAGTTCTCGTTACATGTAAGCTTTAGTAAAAATGTTCCAGTTAGTGAAGAAGTCTAACTTGTAACATCTTAATCACTGTAATTTAATCTAATTTTAACTGTGCTCTTCATTCCCTAATGTCCCTTGTCTCTAGAAGACATCTGTCTTTTTATCTGATCGTGTTTACTTTTAATATCCCTCAATTCACAAAGGGCTATATTTCTCTGTCCATGTTCCTTCAAGTAGAGAATTCCTACATTAGAAAACACTGAGTCATAGATAGAGAAGAAAACACACACACACAATGCCAGCGTTTTAAGGGTGTGTAGTATATTTGTAATTTAAGAGTCGTTCTCTCAGTACTCAGTTCTGTTGAGATACTGTAGAATGACCCTAAATTTTTGCTACTTCCATTTTTAGCTATCTTAAGTAGTCAGCAAATGTACTAACTATATCAAAACCCAATACCTGCTGTTGTGTCCTTCTGTTTTTACCTGTTTTGTTTGATGGATTATTCAGTGAAAAACTCAGTTTCTAGAAAAATGTTATTTCTCACCATTTCTTGTCCTTAAGGATTAAGCTTTTTTAAGAAGCTATGCAGCTACTTCTTTTTTCTCCATTCCTGTAGCAATTTTCATTGTGTACTATGATAATCCTCAAGGTATTTGAACAAAGAAACATAAATCTATTCTTTTTCTAAATTAGAATATCACCTTATAGTGCACTGCTTCTGATATGAAATTTTAGCTAACCCTTAAATTTGACATGTCTGGTAATTATAATCATTAAGAACCTCTGTGAATAGAAAATTGAAGACTCCAATATAGGGCAAGAAATGATCCAAGCAAAGCTCTTTACCGTTAGTCCATATTCAAACACTATTTTTCACAGATAAGGTAATTTTGCAGCAGAAGGCTTTGAGTGATATTTAGCACCATGCATATTTTTTCTACCCTTGAAATCACAGTAAAAAAAAATATCAGAAGCCCAGCTCTTGATGGGCTTTTGACCGGCATTTCACCAATGAGGATACTGAGGCCTCCAATCATGAAAGGACTCTCACAAGGCCAAATTTGTAGAAGCCAAGAATTCCTTTACTTTCACTACGTGCTTTAGAGCACTGTTTACTGCTTATAATGTTTTATGTCCTTGGAGACTCTACGATAATTTTAAATTTTTTCTAGCTTTAAATATTATTAAAATTAGATTTTATCTTTGAAAATTATTTCCAACAACTGAATATCTTTTCTTTGCAGTCTGTGACTTAAACATTAGAAAACTCCATTATTGATAATAATTATAGGAATCATAACCATCATATGATCGTGTTTTGAAAGAAGATTATAATAAAATACTGTTGGGTTGGCTAATTGTAGACATGAAAAACAAGCATAACTTTATTAATGAAAAAGTAGCAAATGAATGAAGTTTGTTAATGATATGCTTTCATTTTCTGGTATCAAATTACTAGTATAAAGTCAAGTGATAAACTGGTAGTGGGGAGAGTAGGTCAATTAATAAATATTGTTTTGTCAATTCTAACCTGACTTCAATAATTGCATAGGAGCAATTTAGCTTTCATTAGGTGAGGGAGAGGTTCTTTTTCTCTTTTACAGCCTTGAGGATTACCAAGACATGGCAACCTAAAAAGTCACTCTTTATCAACCTATATCTCCAAACCTACTTATTCACAGGACTCCTGCTAATGGGAAAACATACAATATAGAATAGAATCACTGATCCTGATTTTCCACTTACAATATCAGGTACCTACTATGTCCTAAGCACCACTCCAAACACTCTACACATACATTTCCTCATTTGTTATGAGATAGGACTGTTATGAGTTAGAAGGTATTTTTTTAAGATACTACCCAAGGTCACACAGATAATGAGTGTTAGAGTCAGGATTTGAATTAAGATCTTTTAATTAGCAAACCCAGTGCCTTTTCCTGCAGGAAGAAGGAAACAAGAGTAGATTTATTAGATTCAAACCACTTGGGCCTTGCAAGAGATTGCAAGAGAAGTTAGTGTGGATCTTACTGCAAAATGGCAGTTACATTCATTTTGGCCACAACAGTTTCATCTCATTCTGAGATGAGATGCTTTTTCAATGTTTTATGGTTTTCTCTGTATCACTGGGTAAAAAGGAGGCATAGAATGATGTAGGGCTGAGGATAGTGGAAGCTCTTCTGACTACCTAGGCACACAACCAGTTGAGGTGGTCACATATTCCATTACTGGGTTAAACTCTATAAACTCTACCACTAAAGCCCAGAATGAGAATGGTATCAAATTCAGTATACCTTATTTCCACATTTTAGTACAAAATAATGAAAAATAAAAATGCAGATCAGACAACAGTTTGGAAAACATTGATGGGCTGCTTAATATTCTTTCGTAACATTTGGAGTCTGGCTATAAAAAAAAATCATATAAACTTAATCTTCAATGTTAGCATCCCAGGATACCATACTACCTCATTATTTTTTACAGATTGCCATAATGTCCTCGGTGAATCCAGAACCTGAAATACCCTACTTGGTCCAAGGCTGACATGCTGGAACACAAACTGGTTAAATGAGTGGTGGTGGGAGGGCTTGACCTAGAATAGAGATCTCAACAGAAATACCAAAGATTGTGGAGGAGGCACAGGGAAAAGCTGAAACAAAATCAGTTGTTAGCACCAAGATTGTGTACGGTTAAGTATAAAGTGCAAGAAGGAGAATAGCAATTGAGTTTGTAGAGCCAAGATTTTTTATGTTGCTCAGAGATTGGGTTTGGTATGAAATTCTCAAGAATGTTGTACATTTAAATGGTTTTGAAATTGAAAGAAATCAAAACCTTGTTTACTGTTATACATAGAAGGCATCTAAACTACAAAACATGGACATTCAAAGAACATTATACTTTTCTTGGCCATTAAATCAATTGTTCTACTTATGATACTTTATATGTCTGTTCACACTTTCATTGGGGTATTTTCCCAGTTGGGGTAGAGCATGTGTGTTCTTTCAATAGCCTCACTC
The DNA here is from genome assembly GCF_040939455.1 of Microcebus murinus. Classification (NCBI taxonomy): domain Eukaryota; kingdom Metazoa; phylum Chordata; class Mammalia; order Primates; family Cheirogaleidae; genus Microcebus; species Microcebus murinus. The sequence goes on along the minus strand of NC_134105.1, from coordinate 62,603,013 downwards.
AATAATAATAATAATAAAAAAGACTCATCTTTGATTTAGTGCTATGATAATTGATAATATCAATGAATTAAAAATTCATTGATAATAAGAAAAATAATAATAGCCCTGGTATATACTACCACCTGTGTTCTTCTGTCTTTAGCCAGGACTAAATGCTTTCTTTGGTGGTTCTCCATATCCCAAGAGACCATCTGCTTGTCCCCTACTTTATTTTCTGTTCATTTGTTTTTGTGGAGTGGTAATTTCTGAATACACATAGAAATGAGAAGAAGAGAAATGATGATGCAGAAACATTCCTCTTTCTTTAGAAGATTTCTGGGTAGTAAAGATCGTAAATATATAGACTTGTCAGAAAAACAAGAGCTTTTCTAATCTTCCTTCAGGCTTGGGCTATTAATTGACTTCTTAAATCTAGTGCCATAATCTTTCTAGCTAACGGAAATTTTTTCAAGAATCTAGCAAGAGACTCAATGTAAATTCTAGCTTTTTTTTGTCTTTATTGTATTTTTAAGTGAGAAATTAGGAGCAGCTGCATTTAAGATACCTAGCTAGATGACATTTTAAATTAGATTTTGATTACTCATCTTTTTATTATAGCAAGCAGTATTGTGCTGCTCTACTAGTATCTAAAAAATCAAATTGTAAATTTAAGACTACAGGTTCATTCATTAATTTAACATAAAGTATCTCCACGTTCTCAGAGCTGGGCTAGAAACACAAAAATCTTTGTGTTAATTTAAGGTAATGATAAGGACTTTTCAGTTCCTTGGAATCTTTTCTTATACTGGCAGAGTTTTTATACTGTATTAATAATTTTAAAGCATATTTCACTGTAGTATGTAAAATTTTAGATTAAAAATATAAATTATGTGAGCTTAAAATTCAGCACTTTTATTATGGCTTCAATATATGGCTACTGAGAATCTAAGACTTTATTCTGTACAATTACTTTATCAATGGTGATTGTGTATTAAGAACAATGGTAAAATATGACCCAAACAAAAGTAACGAGTTATAAAATTTTAAGGGAGTTCAGTAACACATTCTGCTACATCTTAGTTTTTTAGGTTAACTTACATGCAAAAATGAAGCTTTGGAAAGAAAATGGATCACTCTTTTATCCTCCAGTTTACTCTAAACTGAGTTGTTACATTCAACTTAGTTTAATACTGGAAAAAATAAGTTTAAATGTATTTAAAAATTGTTTTTTATTAAATTAAGACTAAATGTCACATTGTCAATGATGAAAATTGGTATAATGACTTTATTGATTAATCATGCTATTCAGAATGAAGTTTGAGAGTGTAGCCCATGAATAACATTTTCAATTATTTGTTAATTAGATTGGGCAAATTAGAGTTAAAAAATATATGCAGCTACGTTTGTTTTGCCATTTTTGAAATGTTAGAATTTTTCGTGCTTTTTTTGAGAAATTTGATATGAAACCACAAGTTAGCAACTATATGAGCACTAAATACAAAATTAATTTTTCAAACATTTCCAGATATAGATGAGTGCAGTGAGTCAGTTGTCTGTGGTGATCACGCGGTGTGTGAAAATGTGAATGGTGGGTACAACTGCTCCTGCAAGGAAGGTTATCAGACATCCACAGGAAAATCACACTTCACCGCTAATGATGGTACTTACTGCCAAGGTAAATTATATTATTAAATTTTATGTATGATCAAAAACTATATATAATATGTATTACACAATTGGGAAGTATCACAGAGCTATGCCTTCGTGCCAGCATTCCTTTATCTTCTATGAAATTAACAAAAGAAAAGATAATGTTTTATTTAATGGAAGATATAGATAATATATTTTATGTAATTAACATGCCATAGTCCTTAAAACTACTTTATTTCATTTTCTATAAAACAACGTGTATTCTAAAACTGAAACTGAAACTCAAGTGTTACAGAATGTCCTTTTAATGTTTAAACATTACGTGTGCAAAATCAATGGAATTAATATGGTCACCTTAGAAAAAAAATATTTTTTATAATCTACTGCATAATCTATTTTCTTTTTCTACAGAAGTTGTGAATGCAAACTGCCATTTAGATAATGCCTGTATTGCTGCACATATTAATAAAACTTTATCAAAAGTAAGTAGACTAATAGAGTCAACAATTTATTTTATTTTGACATTTTGGTTTCAGTTAAAATACTCCCAATGTCGCATTTCAAGAAGAGTAACGAGTTGAATGAACTTTAGGTGGAGTTGAAAATACTTACACATAGAAATCTAAGTATCATGTTTGCAACACAGATAGGATTAATTTGAAAATCCCAAAAGTATTCAAGAAGACTTTTACATATTTAATTTGTTACTTTTTCATTATTTGGTACACTGGATAATTCTTCTCAATATGTAAAGAAAGTTGATGATTAAAATAATAAAAATCTACTTTAACTCTAGACCATTTCCACATTCAAAGGAGACATAATTGAAGGCAACTAGGTTTGGTACTTCAAAGTGAATATTTCAAAGAGCAAATAAAATAAGATATTCACAAAATTATTGTCATATGTTTGAAATTGTGACTTTCGATATGAGTAATCAGCTATCAGCTAAAGAAAATTTTCATTTAATCACATTATAAAGAATTTCCTTTGGTTGATTAAATTCTAATTCAAAGTATATTATAATTTATTACTTAGGATGTCAATATTTATAAGTACTAAGAAGTTTAAATATCAAGGTAGGTTCATTGGATAAAGTATAATTTGATATCAAAGAATAAGAATTTATTTTAAAAGCTAATTAAAAAAATTATCAATTCAAACGCTCTGTTTCTTTCGGAAGTAACTTTTATTCGTTTTAAGTTATGTGCTAATCTCTTGTAAATAAATTCAGGTTTTAGTGCTATATGTTATGGCTTAAGTTTATTAGTTTGATATTATTTATGTATAGAACAAGAAAGCCAACCTCAGAATGAATTTAACATATGTTTTATTCTTGAAAAGCTCCAGTAAAATTCTAAATTAGTTTCCTTGTTTTGGATTCATTTTGCTCAGTTTAGATCCCTAGAAGAACCTGTGGCTTTGCTACAAGAAGTCTATAGAAATTCTGTGACAGATCTTTCACCAATGGACATAGTTACATATATAGAAATATTAGCTGAATCATCCCCATTACTAGGTTACAGGAATAACACTATCTCAGCCAAGGATACCCTTTCTAATACAACTCTGACTGTAAGTATGTTGAGCTTTAACTCTTAACATAATTGAGCTTGAAATTTTTCCTTTCATCTGTGATTAGTGTAGGATTCCAACATCTTTAAAAGGCATAACTTTTCTTTTCAATAGGAATTTGTAAAAACCGTGAATAATTTTGTTCAAAAGGATACATTTATAGTTTGGGACAAGTTATCTACGAATCACAGGAGAACTCATCTTGCAAAACTCATGCACACTGCTGAGCAGGGTACCTTAAGGATATCTCAGAACTTCCAAAAGACCACTCAGTTTGATACTAATTCAAGTGATGTAGGTAAGAAGGGGAGGTCAATTTCAAAGCAATAGTGTTTTTCAAATAAGCCATTCTCAAAAGTGGTGGGGGGGGGTATTTATAATACTATTGATTGAATTGGTATAGTTTTATCAATGTAGAAATGAATGGTGATGCATATTACAAGAGCAGTACAAATGAAGTACTAGTAAAAAAGATGAATATGTAAGAGTTGCTTCCTTCCTCTTATGTCCACCTTTTCCTATTCCTGAACTGTTTAGCATTTAACTACATTATTCCCTTGTTATTTGAGTCGGTTATCTTATGGCTTGGTAGGATCCACCTTAACCAATGAGACTTACATCAGATCTTTTGGATATAATATATTCAATTTTTTTCTTTAAGAATCCTTTGCCTTTTAATAATATGAAGTAATCAACATAGTAAATTAGAATGTTTCCTGCTTCACGCAATTTCATACTTAAAAGACTCAAGATCTTGTATCAAATTGTGGATCCCAATATGGTTGTTCTGAGGAAACAAGGCACATTTTCTGAAATAATTATTGCATGAATCTTTATACATTTTCTGGGTGATGTCCTGCTATGCAATAGTAGATATACAAAAATCTCATCAGGATTCACCATTTACTTGAAATCAAGGTTTTAATCATTGTGATTAATATATAGGTGCCCTACATTTTTTATGATATTTTTCCATGAAAAAGGTGAAATTAACCCAGGTAAGGGAATTATCACTCAAGAATTGAATTCAATCACTCTTTTCATAGTAAGTTATGTTATAGATACCATACTCTAAGACATGGTAGTTACTTATCTTTGCTTTGGTAATTATGATTTATAGCTTCTTTCAATACATACACATTTTATTTTTTATTTAATTCAGTAAAGATTAAATTAAACCATGAGTGCTATAGAGAAATCAAAATATTAAAACTCAAGTCAGATTTTTAAGATATAAATGATACTGTCCAAACATGTTCAGATTATGTTCATTCTCCTTGCCATAAATAAGAAGTTGAAAATACAATAATGATGGATGAAATTGTCTCTAAATAAGAAGTTATATTGATTAGATATATCGATTAAACTAATTTCAGATTTTTTTATTTTCACGGTTTGTTTCAGCTCTCAAAGTTTTCTTTTTTGACTCAAACCACATGAATCATATTCATCCTCATATGAATGTGGGTGGAGATTATATAAACATATTTCCAAAGAGAAGAGCTGCATATGATTCAGATGGTAGGACATTAACAATCTTATATATGATATGGGTAATGAATTTTCAATAAATACTTATCATATGTTTGATTAGATTTACATATAACATGTGTGCTTTCCTATAGAAAAATACTTGATGATTTTATAGAATACAGAATATCTATATTTGTACAAATGCCTGGGGGAATTTTAACTGACAATATCTGGGTCTTTGTCTTACCTCCGTCAGATAATCATTTTTGACATTCCAGTGCAAATATACAAAAGAACTCTGATTTTACTACTTTTTATAGCAGCAAAGATGCTATAATTTGCATACAATTTTGAATCTTCTTCAGTAATCCACCATATTCTTCATCAGGAGATTAAATTTATGATTGTGTAAAGAAGTAAAACAGAAATAGTGTTTTTATTTTTTTTTTTTTTATTTTTTTTAGAAATAGTGTTTTAAAAAAGTAAGTTTTTGTTTGGGCTTAGACTTTTTCCATTTGTCATTTCTTAGTAAACTCTTCAACTAAACTAAAGGCTGTATTTAAAAAAAAAATTGAATCAGAGAATGCTAGTACTCACAAGCAATGTAATGATTGTATAAGTGAATATCCTTTGTGGATGATGGAACTAATGCACAAAGTTAATGGATTTGTCTCCATGCAAACCAGCAGACAGTACAGAGTCAGTTCTAGAAGGGAGTTAACAAAGGAATTAGTCCTTCCTCAAAGAAATTAGCTTTTCCATGTCACTAATTATAGTCAAGCAAGTAGCTACTATTTTAACCATTTATCTGCTCTCTTAGTGCAATTCACTAAAAAAAAAATTCTGCTGATAGTAGGAATTTTCGTTATTTTTGTTCTTATCCAGGTAAAAATATATTTCCTAGGGAAAATGTAAATTATAAATTATATGTTCTCAAAGAATGTGTGGATGGTCATAAATACAAATTAAAAATATATACAACACACATATGATCTCATCTGTAGACACCGTTTCATAAAAAGATATATTTTCTCTATTGTTACAAATATGTTACACATTCATTCTCAGAAGAGCATCTTTTTTGTTTTTTTTTTTTTCCCTGCACTGATGTTGGATTTTTTTTTCTAATCTACCAGTACTATCTTATCCATTCTTTCTTGTCATTTTCTCCACAAAAGTAAGAAATAAATGGTCATAAAATGAAGCAAAAATAACTAAGCCACACTGTCATCTACCCCTGTGCTCTTAGTCTATTATATCATATTCTAATTAACCATGTATACATCTAATATTTAGCCTCAAATCCAAAGAATGTATTAAACTGTTGAAATTTCAAAGACAATTTTAGTAGTGTTTGTAAGCTTGGCAAAAGACATTGAAAATACTTATTATAGTGACAGGTGATTAAATTGTCATGGAATTAATATCTCAAGGAGATCCTGTCTGATTGTATGGTAGCTTTGCAACATTTAATGATCCCATATACAAACTGACATTTGAAAGGGACTGTCATATCAGCTCTTGATACAGCAGAGTGAGAAAATATGTTTTCCTCAAGGTTGGATCTAAAAATCAGGACAAATCTAACAAACTGATAAAACTCTCTCAATGTCTGCCTGTGATTATCCATTTATTGACAAAATTCATTAATAAAACACATGAATTATTTAAAACATGCACAATGTAATTAGTAGGAAAATAAAGGCAATCCATGGGGCACAGGTGGATCTTTAATCTTTTTTTATAGATTGAATTGTAGAAGAGTTAAGGGGGAGGTGTTGAGAATGAGCATAACAACATTCAATGCTCTGAAATACCATTTTATAATAAAAAGACAATAGATTTTTATTAAGAGATTCACATATTTGTTTTTAACTTCTGAAATTGGGATAATATTTAGCTGTCAAAAAAGAGGAGCATATGAAGCCCTATTGATAAGGTGTTTTTAATTATTCTCAAATGAAAGTAGCAATAAGGCAGGAAGTTTAAGAACAATAAATCTCTAAGGAGATCATTGTTATTCTCTAAGGAGTTCGTTGCATAGTCTATGTGGGAAAAATTGATTTTGGAATTTAACATAAGGAAAATCATAACTTCTGGTGCCTTCCTGATAGTTTTCCAATACTGTGGTGTCCAACTCATGATTGGACCACAGTAATAAAAGGCTTTATTAATTTCATTTAAAAGCAGTATAAGTAACAAAAAGAAAATAAGATAGGAAGAAGGAAGAAGAGCTACCAAATGAGAATCCTTTAACAAATATATATAGGTATTAATTCTGAAGTAAAGTCTTCAGAACTTATCACAATTATTTGCACTATGTAATTGCTCAAATATGTGTTCTATTCATTGAATTGAAGGCTATAACTTGTTCTTAGTAAAGATACGGCAATGTTAACAGATATTAGAAAGATCTTAGGGTAAAAAGACTAGAATAAACAAGAAGAAAAATGAGGAAGGATGGATAATGATTTAGTGGAAAATTACTTATTCTTTACAAATGATTCCAAGTTTTTAGTCCCTTGCATGACTAATGGTTCAGTGAATAAACTAAGGGTTCAATGAATGAACCCTTAGTTTTTTATAGAGGGTATAGATTAGGCAAGAGAATTCAAAGCTATGATCAGGCCTAGAATTAGTGAGGAATCACGGGAATTGGAAGAGGTTTAAAATGATGAGAATGGAAAAATACTGAGTATATATTCTTAAAGGAGGTAAGAGTTATTTTGGAACAGTCTTTGTGGCACCCCTTACTTAAAGTCAGAACTTGATATTAAATAAACATTTCCATTTAGAGAGGGTATGGTAATTAATAGATTTTTTAAATACATCTTTTTTTCTTCTTCATTTGATTTTGGACCATCTCCTGCTGCAACTCCTGAGAAGCCACTGTCCCATGCACTGGTTCATCAACTGGACCAGGTCATGTTGACCTAAAAGGTATCCAGGTCCTACTGCAGGCCCTGAAATGTTTATAGCAAAGGCTGGGATGGTTGTTATCACTTGGAGCCATAATTTTACTAGACCAACCAGGATATCCTAACATCCATTTTTTTTTTAATACACGTTTTCTAAGCTGGCATTTAAGAAAAATGCTCTATGTAATGTATCTGGGTTTAGCAAGGTTCTTAGCAATCTTTCAAGGTGCTTTTTCAGGTAAAGATAGAAAACATGAATAGTGACACACTGTGGCAACTTTTAACTAACATAAGCATATCCAAAGAATTCTATTTATTAGTGTGATACGGAGGTTTCCAGTTTTGTTATTGTAGTCCTTTGTTTTCGATGATACTATCAACATTGGAATTTATGATTTTGTAGTACTGGGTTATGTGCTGATGCACTGCATTTGGGGATTTCAGGGGCAGAGATAAATGTCTGCCTCTCAAAGCAGCCTTTCCTACCCTGACACTGCATAACTATATGTTATCAATATTAAGTAAGAACCATTTCAGTGGACATACGTTTAAACTCAGTAACATGTCACAACTCATTCAATCTAAGCCTGCGATAATTTTCTCCCATTACCTGTTCAATTTATATATTTGCACATGGAAGTAATAACTCAAAATTTTATCTTTCACGTGAATATACTTCACAACCTGGTTCTTAGGATTTGGATTTAAATTTATCTAGGGCTATTTTTCTCCTAAATATAGTTTGTGCAAAAGGAATACTACAGTTCATGATTATTTTTGGATTTGCAGAGGTCAGAGAATATAAATCTTAATATGGTGCAGGCCTGGGCTTACTGTGGCCCACATTTTAGTATCTGGGTATTTGTATAATTCTTTTAAAGTAAACTTTTGCCTATTCAATTTTTATGTTTATTTTAAGAGTTCAAATATATTTTAATTTTATAAGAATTTCACTCTAAGTATACTTATTTGATTGATAGGCAATGTTGCAGTTGCATTTTTATATTATAAGAGTATTGGTCCCTTGTTTTCATCGTCTGACAACTCCTTATTGGAACCTCAAAATTATGATAATTCTGAAGAGGAGGAAAGAGTCATCTCTTCAGTAATTTCGGTCTCGATTAGCTCAAACCCACCAACATTGTATGAACTTGAAAAAATAACATTTACTTTAAGTCACCTAAAGGTAAGCTGTTTTTCTGGTAGTTGTTGGCTATGACTGTGATACAATAGTATATATAAGTGAACTTTCTCTTTTATTGTGTCACTTAAATTATATGTGAATTCTTGAGTTTAAAACTACAGATCCAAAATTAAAAGAGTAAAGTGGTTTTAACTAATTTTTCTAAAAAATATTTTTTACTTTCAGTGCTGTTTAAATTTTCTAATCAACACCAAAGGATTTACGTTACGTATTTGATTCTCTGAAATTAAGCTATATTTTAGTTTTATTTCAAAGCATATTGTTTAACGTGAAAGTTTTCATATTTTAAAGGAAGGAGTTATAAGAAAAGTATCATAATCAAAGAAATAAATGTCATTTGTGTAATAAAGGAGGTGTTCGGTTAATACTTATCATTTAGAACAATACTTGAAGGGTTTGGGGGATTAATTAAAATAAAATCATAGAAAAGTTTACAATATTTCATAAAGAAATTAGCAGAGACCATTTTACTCTTGTTATTTTTCTTCTAGATTATGATCTAAATGACTTAAATGATCTAAATCATTTTTCAAACTCATTTATAATTAAAGCTATATAATAAAAAGCATGATTAGAACTAACCTAGTATGTAGTTATTTTCAATAAAAATGAATGAAGAAACTCAAAATCATGGAGTGTTTGCTATCTTGTTACAGTTGATGGTTTCTTGGGCTTTCAACACAATTTCAGTTCTAGTACATGATTGAAGTACCTCTGAAGCTCCATTTGAAAAATCTTGAAGCAATATGCAAATATAATGATGGAGGAGGGGCTTTCTAATATGATGGAGGAGGGGCTTTCTAAACCTAAAGAACATTTATGCTTATACATAGTACAAATGTGTCTCTGTTAAATAAAGATGTAATGTACAGAGAAAGTAAATGTATGGAAAATTAAATAAATATTAAATAATAGCTCAAACAAACAATAGCAAGCATTATGTTGAAGGGAAAAAAGTGTGAAATGTTTTAATAGAAACTAGACTTGGATTTGTTTTTCAGATGCTAAATCCCAAAGACATTTTTAATACTAGAAATTAAACATTGTTATTTTATGTGATCTAATGGTTTTTCTAGTTTCTTGTTTTTCAAAATATTAAGTGGGTACAAATGTTTTTGTTACATGGATACCTTTTATGAGGGCTATTAGTGTGTCCATTACCCACCCGAAAAGTGTGCATTGCACCTCAGGTAGGTTTTTACCCCAACCTTCCTCCCTTCTCCCTGGTGATTGATTTCCAATGACTTTTAATTTTTCTGTACCCATGTGTGACCATCAATTAGTTCCAACTTATTAGGGAACACACATGGTGTGTGTTTTTCCATTCCTGAGATACTTCACTTAGGATAATGCTCTCCAGTTCCATCCAAGTTGCCTGCAAAGGACATTAATTCATTTCCTTTTTATGGCTGAGTAGTACTACACACACACACACACACATACACACACACATTTTGTTAATCCATTCATGAATTGATGGACATTTAGGTTGATTCTACATCTTTGTGAGTGTGAACTGTGCTGTTTATCAGTGGAATATTTTGGCAGCTGAGGAGTTGCCAAGGGTAACCCACTTCACCAATGCCTATCTGACAAAGAAACAAAACAAAACTAAACACACGTTTGAACAAAAACTCTTTATAATAATTAATAGGAAGACTTAATTGTCCTTAATCTGCCTCCCTGTTCAAATATTGTTTCCCATTCAAAATAATGACTATTATGAAATTTCATCACTCCCCTCTGAAAGTATACCTACTTAATCCCAGCTTCCACTCTCTCTGAGAATGAAATTTTGATCCTATTTTTTCTCAGAAAATAAAAACTATCTCATATATAATATTTCCAGTGTTCTGATTCCCCAGTAATCTATCTGTGACTTGACTGATTAATACATACTTCAAATACTTTGCATTACTTCAAAGGAATATTAGTTATACACTTTTAAAAAACAACTCATTTACTCCTCATAAGAGTTATATACTATTATCACCATTTTATAGGTAAGGAAACTGAGTTCAGAGAGATTAAATAATTTATTTATGGTCACTCAGCAATCAACTGGTAGAAGAAGGTTTCAGTCTCATACAGTCTTCTTCCAGAATCCATACCTTCAACAGCTATGATACACCTGCTCAGTCAAGTTCTCTGACTCCCTCCGCAACCTACCTCCCAAGAAATTATGTTCTATCCATGAACTTATCTTATGCTCTATCCACAAACTTATCTTTCCTGGATCTCTTCATACTGATGCTAGTGTCTCAGGTAATAGACTCAAGCTTCTGGCTTCTTACAAAAAAAGGAAAATCATCCTTCTTTGGCCCTGTATCACCTTCAACCCAAACTCAATAACTCTTCTTCATTTTAAGGTGCTAAAATATACATGTTATATATCGACTGCCATCTATGGAAGATTCAGATTTAGTTTTCTTACACACATCATCCCTTGTGATATACACACTGCCCCATCCACCCATCCACCCATCCACCCATCCACGCACACTTACCTCCAATTCTTGGAAAATCATTTTTCAATGTGTGTAGTATTAATTTGGTATGTGTTAGTCACAACTGAATCATGAAGCTGAATCTTTTTCCTAGTGTTAATAAATTTCTCTATGTTAGTTTGGTTAGATTTCTGCTTATCTATTATTAATTTGTTCCAATTTTTCACAGTATTATAAATTGCCTCTCAAAACATCCAAACATGTAAAATTATCTGTCAGTTAATTTGTTGTCTTGGAGACATCCTTCCCAAGCCTTTGTGACCTGATTCTGTCAGGATGCTCAGCCTGGACGTGCCTTTCCTCATTGTTCCTCACGTACCATTCACCTCTCAGCTGTGTCAGATGCATGTCTCCTCCAGACAATGTCTTCCTCTTTCTTAGTTGGTATATGTATTTTGGTAGCATGTTCTCCAGCAGTTGCTTGAGAAAGGGAGCATGGAAGGTCCATTTTTTGAGCTCATGCATTATTAGGTTTTTTAAAAAACATATGTTATATATGCGTGTATTTTTCCGCCTTACCCTTATACTTGCTAGGCAAATACCATGGTCTAGAGTTCTCAATTACAGTTTTTTCTCATAATTTTCTAGAATCTGCTCATATGTCTTCTGGCTTTCAGGGTTAACCTGAAGAAGTTGAATGAAATTAATGTTTAATTAAAATTTGTGGTCTTTACCTTGCGATCAGTCTTTTTCTCTATCTCTTGTTCTTAAACTTTTGAGATCTTACTTTTATTCTCATTATTTAAAAATCTTTAATATGGACTTTAGCGTATTTCTTCATTAATTGTAACAGGCTTTTTTGAGTCTTTTCAGTCTGAAAATACATAGCTTCACTTTTCGAGAATTTTCTAATATTTTCTTGATAATTTCTCCTGTGCAGTATCTTTGTTCTCTTTTTCTGTTCCTCCTATTACTTATTAAACATCCAAGCTGAGTCTCTAATTTTTAAAATTTTTCTTCCCCTCTTTTATGTCTTTTTCCCTAACATTTTTTTACTTTTATTTTATATTTAATTTTCAATGAAAATCTTTATTTTTTAACCCTAATTTTGTTTAATGGGCATAGTATCTCATCTCTCTAAGATATTATTTATATATGAATATGTTTTTTAAAAACTGGTTACTGTTCCCTGCATTATCTTGCTCCTTATTTCCTTTGTTTGGACTGTTTTCCTTTGTTTCCTATCTTTCCTATTGGAGCTTGTCCTCAGATGTGTGGTGGTTCATGATCATCCATTCATATTTAATAACGAGACTCTGTGGGCTCAAGTGGGCTTCTGGCAGTGGTGTGCTTCACTAAAAAGTTTTCATTAGGCAGGTTCCTGGCCATGGCACTAGAAGATCCTAAAGGTCAGTATCTAAAAGCAATTTCTCTTGGGCCAATCAGTTACCCTGTTTCCCAGAAGGAAACCTTTTTCTTTCCTACCTAAGGGCAGAAGCCTTGTTGCAAGGATTAAGAGAACTAAGAAGATGTTCCGGGTAGGAGGGAAGATAGGGGCTCGAGGTGTAAACCCCCTGTTTTCTGAATGACACCAACACTTTCAGTGAACTGTGATTCCTCAATTCTGGAGTCTCCCTGGTTTCTCTGAGATTGGGCATTTTCCAGGCTTTTGAAGGGGGAACAATTTTCTTCCTATAGCTTGACCTCTTTGAAAAACTTCTGGTCATCTCTCTAATTTTGGCTCAATCTTTGTCTTCCCAGACTCAATCCAGTCAAACTCAGACTTTGTCAGTACTCCAACTGTTGATCCAAGGGTTGTATTTAGTATATATCACATAAGAGCAATTATCTTAGTGTATTAATATTAAAGTCATCTGCATTTATATTATCCTTGAAGAGCAGATGCTTTATCTTCTTAATCAAGAATCCTGGTTCCCTGAACAGTGCAAGCCATATATTTGACACTCATGGCACATTTTCTTTAATGAATAGCTGTCTGAAGATTTGAAATTGATTCCATGTTACTCTACATATCAATGGATAATGTTAATATATCTTTAGACATCTCTTGACTTCTTAACATAATACATACCTCATAAGATTCTTTTGAGGATCAAACTAAGCAAAGCAAAGTAAATGAGAAGGCATATAGTTAACTGTAAATTGTTAAGAAACTGTAAATAGTTTTTATTTATACAAGTTCAACATTCTATTAATGAATTATTATTAAAACTTATAGTACATTAGGTATAGTGTTATAATTAGTGAATATAAAAATATGATAAAGAGAACTCTACTATGTGTTGAATAACCATCCCATTGACCGTGTGATCTAGTCTCTATCTTTGATCTTGTCTCCACTTCTTCACACATTGTGCTCAAACTTGACTGGCTTCTAGAAGTTTCTGGAAGGCATCTATTCAGCCTCACTTCAGAGCTTTTCCATTTGCCATGCCAATTGTTTCCAAGTCTGCAGGACTCACTCCTTGCTTCATTGAAGTATCTGCTTATATATCATCCTCTAGGAAAGATCTCCTCAGACCACCTCCATCCTACTTTCATCTTTCTCTGCTTTGCTTTTCTTATTTAATAATTTTCATTTCCAAATAAGAATATGAGGTCGACAATGCAAATACTTTTTTTTGTTTTGTTCAATGTTGTAATTTTAGTACCTGGATCAATATCTTGTAAATATTCAATAAATGTTTATTGCACAAAGATAAATGTGATAATTATGTGTCATACACTCTTCTAAATGACATATGCATGATCTCATTTAATAAAAATTATCACAACTTTGTGACACAATATTGATAAAGTACAGCATTTTTGCAATATAAATTTCTATTCTTCCACAAACAGCAGCCTAGATTTATTAGAATTTATTTTATGTTTCATTTTTAAGCATTGTTTTAATCTTATAAATGGTATCTTAAATATGACCAAAGTGATACTGTACGTGCAACTTTTTCTCTTTTATTCATCAGTAAAATGTATTTTTCAGACCATAGATAAATATAGTAGTCTATGTGCATTTTGGAACTACTCACCTGATACCATGAATGGCAGCTGGTCTTCAGAAGGCTGTGATCTGATGTACTCCAATGAGACCCATACCTCTTGTCGTTGTAATCACCTGACACATTTTGCAATTTTGATGTCTTCCAGTCATTCCATTGTAAGACAGTTTTCCACTTCATATTTATAAATCTGCCTATCTTTGTTCCTTTTCTGTTTTTTTAATATCATTCAAGAAAATAATTTTATATGTGTTTCTAGGGTATAAATAGCATTTTTCATATAACTGATAAAACCCCAACCTTCTCTTTCTTTTAGTCTTTGTTTTTCTACCTGCCTTCTAAGACATCAAATTTATTAATATATGGATTATAGGTTATTTTGAGTCTAGGATTTATGTAGTCTGTAATATCTAGATTACATGTTAAATTAGTTTTGAATGCTTCTTTCAAGACCTATTTACCCATTTTAATGTATCATGAAATTTAAAGGCCTTTGTCTTTTTGTTGAAAGTATATTTTTACCACTGACAAAGTGCCTAAAAATGTCTGATACTTGATCAGTAAGTATTAGTACATTTATAATTAATATAATGTTTTTAGCAATGTGGAACCCCACAAAATTTTCAAACATGAAAAATCTCTATGGTGAATAGCTTTTCAATGTGTATTTTGCTTCAGTAATATTTTACTTATATTATATAATTATCAAATAATTTCTTATTTTATAACCCTGTATCATAATCTTCATTGGATTATGGATTTATTTCCACATATATTTAGAATCCATTATTAAGTATATAAAGTAGCCAAATAAATCTGCCTAAACATATTGTCAATCATAAAGGTGATTTTTTTTCTCGGCGGTAAGCAAAAAAGTCTCTATTTTGTATATAAAAATAAATATTCATCTAGTTAGAATAAAACCACCTTTCCCCTTTTCAAAGTCTCTGAACTATACTACTTTGATATTTCATATATGCAGCATTACTAACACCTTTGTTTAATGTGCTTTAGATGCATAACTGTATAGAAATAAGACTTGGTCTTACCACTGATAAATCTGTTTTAATTAACCATTTTCAAATTACAATAATGAATTACCTTTCTAATATAATGAAATTGATGATGATAACATTGTTAAACCATATACTAATAAATACTGTGCCTAGAAAAAAATCACCAATTACAGAACTGTAAAAGTGCTACATGATTCATATCAGACTTCTCTGGATATAGAAGATTTTTAAAAGTATTAAATATTTCTCATATAAATGCACATTTATAGTTTTACATGCTATGAACATTTTGATTAATGTTTCACCGAAAAAGGAAGTTCATTATATGCTGTAGTTCCTTTGACAAGTTACCGAGTTATTCTCTTAACAGCTTTATTATTATTTTCCTTTAGGGTATTAAAGATTATAATATTCTTACAAGGATCACTCAACTAGGGATAATTATTTCACTGATTTGTCTTGCCATATGCATTTTCACCTTCTGGTTCTTCAGTGAAATTCAAAGTACCAGGACAACAATTCACAAAAATCTCTGTTGTAGCCTATTTCTTGCTGAACTTGTTTTTCTTGTTGGGATCAATACAAATACTAATAAGGTATGTAGGCCCTCTTTTCTCTATTTTTATTTTATAGATATTTGCACTGTTCTAAATATATACATCATGGAAACATGAATTATAATTATAATTATAATGGGGCAAACATACTATATAATTTGTTCTTAAGCTTTCCTTTCTAAGTTTGATAATGCTAACATATCTAAACAAACTATTTATGGAGTCCATTAAACAAAAGACTAATGAAAGAGGGAATTGGAAATAAAATTTACCTTAGGATAGGGACCGTACATAAATGCAGCCAGAGTTTATAGGCTGAAATATGATAGACTGGTTCTACCTAGTATGTGAACTTTCCTAGCTACCCATTTCCCGAGATCATTGATCTTGAACATCACCAAATAGTTTCTTCTTCATTTTTTAAGGAATAAATTGTATTTATTGTAAACTAAAACAGGTGATTATAAAATATCCAGACTTACCAAAAATAGTTTCATATTGTTATAGTGTGAATCCTCCTAGAAGCAGATACTAAACTGGGATTAAATATGCAATACATTTGTTAGAGGAAATGCCTGTGAGAGAAAATGGGGAGAGGCAGGGAGAGCCATCAGACTCAGACTCACGTCTGACCCCATGTGAAGGAGAAAGGGAAGAAAAGAAGAGTGGATTGGAAGCATTTTACAGAGCAGTGCAGTTCTAAGTTCAGCTCTCCGGGATCAAGGAATCTTTTAGGGGGTCCTAGAGCCAAAGTCACCTGTCAGAGGCATCCTTTGTCTCTCAGGAGAAGGAATGTATTAGTGACCCTGATGTGCTCAGTCCCTGTCTGGGAAAAGCTGGAGCTTTATGTCAATTGCAATCCCTGAAGTCAGAGATTGAAGAATGTTCTCATGACCCCAGAATAAGAAATTGCCTCCATATTTCCACCCTTCTTAAAAAAAGTTTCAAAAACTGAACCTAACAATCAGTTATCAAGGTTTTCTTCTCAAGTAGATGCCACAAACCATCTATTCTAAATAATGTACATTGGAATATAAACACTTTATCTGTTTTTGTGTTTTGCACTAGCTTCCAATGCCTATTTCCCCCTTCAGGTGCCACCTAATGTCATCTTCACTCCAAAACTACTCCTTATACTGTTTATTTTCAATTCTCGTCCATTTATTAAAGCCCCATTTTCAAGCCATATCTCAAATCTCACTTCCTCAGTAACATGGTTCCCAGATTTTAATTGCCAGTGATCTCTGTGTTCCCCAACCTTATGTAGTACCTTCCAACATACTTTAGTATTTAATCTTATTAATCTTGAATTATTTTCTGTTTTAATAAGAGGGATAAGTGAGTGTGTATTATGTTATCCCTCTGGTAATACATATCATTAATTCTATTGTACAGGTGCATGTAACTACTTCTTTTCTTGTTATTTCTTATAAGCTTAACTCCAGTTCTACATGTGAAGTAAATACTGTTAAGTAATGTTTAACTGAAAGCCATCTCATATTTATGTGATAATATTACAACTAAAAGTGATTCTATAATGGATATTTTGGTAAAATATATCATTTGTCTGTTCTGCAAATTTTATTTTGTCACCTAATCAAGATATTCATTTTATTTTGTTTAGCACACTATAATCAATAATTTTCATTCATTGAGCATGAATAAAATAAAGGAGAGGCACCTCCAAAACAGAAATCAACTCAACTCATAACGTATTCAGCGAGATACCATGGTTTACATGTGAATAACCCACAATTTATCACATAAAATAAATGTATAAAAATGATAAATCTCGGTGCAAGAACAGTAACTTAGTTCTATCACAGGATTGGTTAATGCCTCACTCTGATGAAGCACAATTCATTTAAATCAGCGAGAAGTAGTACATCTAAAAAAATTGACATGATGTATATTTGAATGTGATCACTTATTACAAAAAGCTTCATAATTTACAGAGAAAGTTGAGATTTTATGCTATGATAATTTTAAAACAAACATTGCCTATAGTTTCTTTCTTTGCTTTTTAGCTCTTCTGTTCAATCATTGCTGGGCTGCTACATTACTTCTTTTTAGCTGCCTTTGCATGGATGTGCATTGAAGGTATACATCTTTATCTCATTGTGGTGGGAGTCATCTACAACAAGGGATTTTTGCACAAGAATTTTTATATCTTTGGCTATCTCAGCCCTGCCGTGGTAGTTGGATTTTCAGCAGCATTAGGATACAGATATTATGGCACCACCAAAGTGTAAGTTAAGATGATTTCATGAGCATTTGAAATGCAATTCTGAATATGCTTCGCATATCTTTGTGATTTTGCTTTGTTACACTACCTACAAACATATTTATAGATTTTTATCTATTATTTATTTTTCAGATGTTGGCTTAGCACCGAAAACAACTTTATTTGGAGTTTTATAGGACCAGCATGTCTAATCATTCTTGTACGTATATATGAAATTGTTTTTATAATTCAAAAAAGTGATGACTAAAGTGTGCTTAAAATTCCAGCAATCAGATGTTAATCTAAAAAAACAAAATAATTTTGAACACTTTACAGTATATTATTTATTAACATTTTACATATATTTTGATGGAGAAAAGATATATATCTTATAAATTCAAAGGTATTACAATTCATTTGCCCTTTCTGGAAGAGGATAGATTTCTACATAACACAGTGATAAAAACATTTTTCACTTATCAGTAATATCTCAACATACTTCAATACTGAGAATGTGCCAACCAGCTGATAATCTGGCATTTCAGATGTTTACGTTATTTAATCTTTTATCGATGATCGGTCATCTTTGAAGATTAGACTGTCATCTTTATAGTTTTATCATCTTTATGTACCCTGTCATCATAAAGTGATTTTAAACTAAATTGCAACGTCAGAGACAAGAACCCACTATTTCTCATGAACAGACAAGTCATATATTGATAGTCCTATTTCAGCAAGGAAGAGGGCCTTTTAATTCTTATTGGAAGTGGTTTCAAACCTACAAATTTGTCAGATATTATATGTTCCATTCTAAATAAAGACATTTTTATATGTCTCAAGAACATTTCTAAGTGCTGAAAGTTTCCAACAGCCGTTCTCAATATAATAGTCTGTCAATGAATCGGGGAGGTCTGACAAGACTCTAGAGCGGAATGAATTGTGAGGGGAGGAGTTGTGACAATATTTTGGACAACTTTGTTCCATATGTTTTGACCATAAGCTAACCATCGTTTTGAATTTCTTTTTCTCTCTCACTCTTTTTCCTTGAGTTTTTTATGGTTGCGAGAGAGCTGCTAAATGGAGAAAGACTTGAAATGCAAAGCAGGGAGTTTTCATGAAGCTTTATTTTTTAATGGTGTGGGTGAAATCAAGTGCATTCAGAAACTGTATTTCCTAATCATCACAGAAAACTATTTATATTTCTCACAATGAATCTAGCAATATTTTAAAAAGAAAAGCCATTGGCTAAATCTCAGCCATAACAATTTGAGTTAATTTATTATAACTACAAAATTTTCAGCCCATATTAGAACACAAACTGAATGTTTTCCCATTCACATATTTTCACGGGTTGCCCTGATGTGACTATTTTGTGTGAAGACATATTCCACATATTCTGGTTTTACTGATTTCCCCCTTCAGAGTGAACCATCTGATATTGTTTCACACAAGTGAGAGGTCTGTGGAGCGAAGAATCTCAAAGTTTAAGTGAAAAGTAGCAGGCTCGCAATTGTATTGTAACAGTAAAAACAGGAGCATATTTCTCTCAAATAAGAAAGGGAAAGTATTCTCTGAAATCATTTTTTATAGTTGCTTATGCAAGGCTAATTGGAATTATGTTACAGTAAGGTATAGAGACTTTAGATGGGTTTGTCTAAAAATTAGTCCTGCAAACTTTCCTAGAACTCTAAATGACATATTTGGTCCCACTCTGCTCTTTTCTTATGTACAAGAGAGACATGAAAATTCTACAGTCACACTAACAATCTGGGATCAGGGTGTAGAATTTTCATGTCTCTCTTGTACATAAGAAGAGCAGAGTATGCTGAGCAATTTGTTGTTATGAGAGTTTGACATATATCCCTTGATTTGGGACCAAATATGAACTTTGAGACTAGCACCTGCTTTTGTTTAGAGTTTCCTGAAGGCTGCATGTTTACTGAAGTATTCCTCAACAGCAGGGAAGAAAAAGATTATTGTATAGTGTGCCTAAGAATAAAATGGTGGAGAAACACACAAAGACTTTAGCTATTCTATAAGCACAGAAAAGTCAGAGAAGTCAAAAGAAGTTGTAGCACTTCCCAACTCAATTGGAGTTATGTACATGAAGAGAATGGGTTGAATGGAGACATGGTTGCCCCTCTTTGAAGAATTGAAGGAACCAAGATGAAAATGATATCCAGTGAAGACCAAGTAAACAATGTCTACCATCTAGGTGGATGCTATCTCACAAACTGAAACTACTAACAATAATAATAACCAAGTAATATCATGACACTCCCCATCGTCAGCAGGTGGTCAGACCCTTCCAATCTCTAAGACCAGAGTTGTGGAGTTTGGCAATGGAGGTACAATATCTCAGGACCAACCATACTGCCCCTACTCATAAACACAAACATATACACTCCAACTTTCTAGAATGGAAAAAGAGGTAAAGACTAGATTTTCTAACATCTAAAATTACTAAAATCTCTGGCATGTAGATTTATGTCAGTGACTAGAGGGAAAAAAAATTTACTTTTATGTTAAAAAAACTTACATTTCACCCTTTCTAAACTGAGAAACACAGCTTATTCCTTAATACTCAATCTCCTTAAATCCATCACATTTTTATCATCCCATTTTATAGTGAAAAAAATGTAGACTTTGATTCAAAATGTTAAGTAACTGGCCCAGTGCTCTTAAGTCTTCAGGTAAATGTTGGCTCTAGAACTTGAAACTATTTCTTATCTTAATCCTACTTTTCATTTTACATTGCCTTTTTTGCATTTGCCTTCTAACCTATCTGCTGCTGCCATTCTCTCCCATTTCATTTTAATCTGTCCAGAATTAAATGCCCCAGACTCAGCTCAGATAATGAGAGCTATTAATAATAACAATAAGAATTTTAATGTTAAGCCCCAGTATATTCCCAGAAGGAATCTAAACATTCTTCATGTATTAGCACGTTTAATCTAATCCTTAAAACAACTCAATAATGGCTCTGGGGGGGTGGACATGGGGTGGGGCATGTGTGTGTGTGTTTTATTTTATTTTGAAGTAGGAGAAATTGAGCTATAGAGTGATTACACAGCTTGCCCAACAAACAGCTGGTAAGTACCCTAGTTGGAACTCACATTCATGAATTGAAATCCATTGCCTACTTCCTGAATTCCAGTTCTGGTAGTTGCCTTTGCCTATAGTTCAAACACCATATGCTGGTATATAAAGTCCTCAGTAATCTAGCTAAACCCTGTCTATTTTCAGCCTTATTTCATGTTGTCTCTCTCCAAACCACAACCCCTCCAAGAACTTTACCCTTTTCAAAATACTTGCTATCCTTTGGATATTTTCTTGGTCCTTTGCACTCAGTAATTCTGTCACCTTATACAAAATTCTATTGCCTGAAATCTTATTAATTAAGACATATAGCTATGAAAACCTTTCCAGGTCTTTCTGCAACATGCTGCTATAGAATTTTGATTCTAACCTTTAATGTTCTCTTTTATTGTTCACAATGATTTTCTGTGTGCATTGCACTATTCATGTCTCCACACAAACACTCAATCATAGAACTATTAAGTTTCTTAATTTAAATGAGGCAGCAGGAAAGACCATGTAATCTTTCTTAAACTATTTGTCTATCCTGTAGGCTGGATTCCTAATGTGTAAATGAAAGTAATGATGCCAGCACAACATAAGGCTATGGTAAAAACAAAAAGAAAAATTTTTTAAAGTCTATTCTTTAACAACTGAAAAAAGGAAATGCACAGTAATTTGGAGGACAATCTTACAGCTCCTGTATACTTTTTGTATTAAAAATTAAATCAAAAGACTAATTTTAAAACCATGATTTTCACAGCAAAAAAATTATATGCAAGGGAATGTATGTATGGCCAAATATTGTGTTTGTGCGTGTGTGTGTGAGTGTGTGTGAGAGAGAGAGAGAGAGAGAGAGAGAGAGAGAGAGAGAGAGAGAGAGAGAATATGTACAGATCTGCAGATCCTGATTTTTTAAATATTGATGAATAAGTGGCAACATTTAATCATAGCAAGATATGATTATAATACTTGTGCCTGTTACTATATAGAATTTGTTAAAAGTCTTTAGTAAACTGTGCCAGAAAAAGTTTAACTAAATAAAAACGAAGTAAATGTGAAATATATTAAAGCAAAAAAAAATAGAAACTTAATAGAATAAATAGTATTTATTTTCCAGAAAACAAACTTAAATAGATAATTAGGGACAATTTTTTATGGCCTTAAATAAGGGACAAGATTGCTTTCACAGCTTTCTCCAAATAAGTCTAGGAAGACACATAGTCTAGAGAAGAAATCTCTGTAGAGCAACTTGCAATCACTTTCATTGTTACATGGAATCCTTGCATTTCATCTATCAAGTAAGAACTACTAGAGGGAGGACTACAGACTAATGCCTTAAATGGTATTTGCCTTTTTTAATGAATGGAGCCCTGGGGTGTGCCTGGTTTGGGATTATGATGTAAAATGCCTTTGAGACAACAGGTAAATGAGTAAGAACTGAATTAGTTCAGCACTAGTGGCTTTTTCTACCCCTAGGTGTGTTGTTTCAAACAAATATTCAAGCTTTTAATCTACTCTGATAAGTGTTAACTACTTAGGTATTTGAACAGCAACATTTTCTGCATTGATCAAATGAAAGTACTTCTTCAGGTGTTGATTCATTAATATTAAGGATTTCTTAGAATTCTGAAATATGAACCAGTGACCCCCACTGATTCCATCTACCAATCACTACATTTAAAATATTAAGATGTGACCGTACTTGAAAAGGTGTTGCCATGCTTTTGAAAGATTGAGCTATACAAAGAGGCTTCTAAATCTTTGTAAAGCAAGCTGCAAACTGAAGATAATTTCCATAACTTATTTCTTTCTTCAATATTTTTAATCTTTAATGTGGAATTCTTTCAACTAAAACTATGCAAGTGATTAGATTCAAGTGCACAAATATAAAGAAGAGTTTGTAAAAATAATTAAACTTTTAAATAGAAATTGAAGTTTCCCATATACACATTCAGTACTGAAGAATAGAATTTGCTTGATTGAGACAAATACTAATTAAGCTATGTCCAAATAGGGCATTTTCTTTTGAAAAAATGTGAGCTTTTATTTGATTTTAAATCAAAACTCTTAAAATTGTGTGTTGTTATATCACTACTGTTAACTTCTATTCAGGTCTTCCCAGAACTCCACTCATTTTTTGTGGTGACCTCCTCTAATTATTCTTTCTATGTCTGCAATCTCTTCATTCCCTTTTACCAGGAAATACCTATTAAACCTACTGAAAATGAATTTTTACATAACCTTTACAAAACGGGCCATGTCTATATATATTTATTATGTGATGCATTCTTATATTTTCAATTGCACAAATTGATGTTGATTGGAAGAAATGCAAATATTATAACACTGTGTAGAGTAAAAATGAGCATTCCATCCTACATCCTACGTACTCCCCATAACTACTCTTTTTCTTAATATTTACTCTGTATCCTTCCAGACCTTTGCCATGTGAGTGTATTTGATTAGAAATTTTAAAAATTGAAATTGTCTATAACTTGCAATATATCATATTCCCTCTTTCTTTTTAGAATATACAGTTCCAGCATCTTTTTATCACTGCATATTATGAGTATGCTCTAATTTAGTAAAACTACTTCCTATTGTTGAATATTTAATTTGTTTCAAATTGTACGTATTACATATAATACTGCACAGATAATCTTTGTTCCAATATAGTTACATATATCCATTTTATAAAATTGTTAAGAAGTACTTCTTAGAAGTAGAATGCAAGCATATATGTTTATAAATTATACAAATTGTCCTTCAAAACTATTAATTCGATTCATACTTCTACCAACAACATATAAAAATGTCCTTTTGCTGACATTCTTTCCAACACTAGATACTATCTTCTGAGGTGTCTAAATGGTTAAATCAGAATACAATAATCAAAAGTAAGGATTAAGATAGATTAGGATGTTATGACAGTGGCATAGTTGACACTGTGAACCAAATCTTTGTTGTGGAGGCTGTTCTGTGCATCATTAGGAAATTTATAAGCATCTCTGGTCTCTACTCACTAGATACCATCTACCATCAACACCTAAATATGACAACCCAAAATATCTCTATACACAGCCAGATGTCCTCTGGGGGATCATATCCCCAATTCCCTTCATTGGGAACCAATAGTTTAGACATGGATGTTAGTTGTCTTGAATAGGAGTATATTTTGCAGTTGTCAACAAATAGCATAAATATATGAAAAATAATTAAAATCATGGTTTAGGCACTGCACTTTAGATGACCATATCAAAGTTATATTAGAAACACTATCCATTGTAATTTTAAATGTTCTGGATTATAGCATCAATATTTTAATTTAATGTCATCATATTTGTTAGGGACATCTTTCAGTGACTTCTGTGGTTCAAGATACTTTAATATTCTAACCTTTATCCATAGTATGTATTAATAAGTGCCTGTAACATTTTGACACTTTTGTCATGTTACTCTGACCTTCTTAAAACAATAGATAACAAGAATTTAAAATAAGAAAAAGTAGAATCTAAAAAAAGAAAAAAAACAACATAAATAATACATTGGTAGTTTTCAATATGTTCTTATATGTGAGAGTTGTATTCTTACTGGGAATACCTTCAAAGATAACATCCTTGGGACTCATATTAGAAAATTTCATAAAAATTGAATAACCTCATAGAAATCAGATATCTAAAAGAAATTTTTAAAAAATCCCTTGGATCTCTCAAGCCCAATTAGAAATAACTGATTAAGATGAAGTTCATAACTAGTATTTCCTTAAGAATGTAGCTTTACACTGAGGAATGTTACATAATGATATGATAAAAAGAGAAAAACTATGGATGTTGGTAGAGCTAGATAGTCGTTAGAATTATTATTCACTGTACATTTCAGTAGTTTTTTCATCTTTATGAAACACTTTTAATATATATCATTAATCCCCACAGAAGCCTCAAGAAGTATATGAAAATAAAAATATTAATAGTAACTGCATTTAGTAAAAGACAATATTTTACTAGATTTTCACACTATAGTACTATAATTTTGACATATCTACTTATGAGTACCTAGAGGGGTTCTGCTTTATAACTTTTTAAAAATGTGGAACAATTCCTTGAAAAGGACTAATTACACTAAAGCAAATTATGTGCATTCTTTTGTAACTAACAAGATAAATCTTTCAAGTTTCTATTCACTAAGAATTCATAAAACTCCTTAAACTTGGCCATACTCTGGTCATCTTTGGACTTCTGATCACCTTCTGAGAGTAACACGATATCCTTGCCCAAGCAGATCTGCAATAAGAGGGAGCGCTTCTTTGAATTAGTTTTATTAACATTTGCAGAGCCTTTGTTCAACACATCTGAAGATATTTAAACTTCCGTATAAGTGTTTATCATCTCCCACTGTTCCCTTTTATATACCCAGCAAATTATGAGTTACTCATTCTGGGAGAATGGGCTGTCAATGTGGCCCTATCTTGAT
Organism: Microcebus murinus; assembly: GCF_040939455.1. NCBI lineage: Eukaryota > Metazoa > Chordata > Mammalia > Primates > Cheirogaleidae > Microcebus > Microcebus murinus. The sequence continues at coordinate 62,577,399 of NC_134105.1, read as the reverse complement.
GTCTTTCTCTCCTAGGAAAACATTGCCCTGTCTGCTTTCAGGGCTTCCCAAGGAGTGAATATTTATATTCCTTCTGATGCAAAAAACATGCCTCCTGATAGTAACTGATCAAAAAGAGAGCCCAGTTGTTCAGTGTCAGGGTGCAGCTTTTAATCATTAGAGCTCAATTCATATTTATTTGGGTAAGAGCTACCATTATGTCTGTATTTTAAATAAGTGAAAACTAACATTTAGGAACTTAAGCAACTTAGGATCACTCAACTACTGAGGAACAAAGATGAGCTCAGGCTTCCAGAGTTTACATTCTGCACTGTTGCACCACGACACATATTCTTTCATCTTCCCTTACACAAGAGGTCGAAGGGAGTAGATCTTTGTTAGGTGCATGAAAAACTTATTCTTATATCCTGGTTTTCAGAAATGGTTTCAGGATGAGTTTTGAGAAATCTAGCAACTTCAGAACTTCTAAAAATTATTCATAAACTTTTAATTATTTAAATTCCATTCTTTAGATAATTCACTTAGGATAATGGTCTCCAAATGGTTCCAAAAGGCATTAATTCATTATTTCTTTATGGCTGAGTAGTATCTCACAGTATTAGTAGTATCCCATGGTATACCACATTTGGTCAATCCACCATGAATTAATGGGTACTTGGGTTGATTCTGCATCTTTGCAATTGTGAATTGTGCTGTCATAAACATTCTAGTGCAGGTGACTTTTTGATAAAATGAATTCTCTTGCTTTGAGTAAATACCCAGTAGTGGGATTGTTGGATTGAATGGTAGGTCTACTTATAGTTGTTTGAGGAATCTCCATACAGTTTTCCATAGAGGTGTACTAATTTTCAGTCCTACCAACAGTGTATAAGCATTCCTTTCTCTCTGTATCCATACTAGTATCTATTGGTTTTTAGACTTTTAATAAAAGCCATTCTAACTGGGGTAAAGTGATATCTAATTTTGGTTTTAATTTGCATTTCCCTGGTGATTAGTGACATTGAGCATTTTTTCATATGTTTATTGGCCATTTGTCTACCTTCTTTTGAAGAGTTTCTGTTTATGTCTTTTGCTCACTTTTTAATGGAGTTGTTTGATTTTTTTCTTTCTCACTTGTTTGAGTTCTTTGTAGATTCTGGTTATTAGCCCTTTATTAGATGTATACAAATCAGTAGCATTTCTATATACCAATAACCATCAAGCTGAGAGTCATTCACAATAGCTACAAAGATAATAAAATACCTAGGAATATTCTTAATCAAGGGGGTGAAAGAACTCTACAAAGACTACTATGAAACAATGAAGAAAGAAATAATAGATGACACAAAAAATTGGAAAAACATATCATGCTCACAGATCAGTAAAATCAACATTGTTAAAATGTCCATACTACCCAAAGTGATTTACAGATTCAGGGCAATCCCCATAAAAATTCAATGTAATATTTCACAGATCTAGGAAAAATAATTCTACCCTTCATTTGAAATCAGAAAAGAGCCAAATAGCCAAAGCAATATTAAGTAAAAGGAACAAATCTATAAGCATCACATTACCAGACTTCAAACTATACTACAAGACTCTAGTTACCAAAACAGCATGGGATTGGCATAAAAATAGAGACACAGACCCATGGAACAGAACAGAAAACCCAGATATAAAATCATCCACATACAGCCAATGAATCTTTGACAAAGCAGACAACAGTATACACTGGGAAAAGAAGCCCTATTCAATAAATGGTGCTGGTAAAATTGGATAGCCACATGCGGAAGAATGAAACAGGATCAATCTCTCTCACTACTTACAAAAATAAATTCAAAATGGATAAAAGACTTTAACGTAAGGCATGAAACCATAAGAATTCTAAAAGAAAATTTAGGAGAAACTTTTCTAGATATTGGCCTAAGCAAGTAATTTATGAAGAAGGCCCCAATAGCAATCACAGCCACAACAAAAATAAATAAATGGGACTTGATTAAATTAAAAAGCTTTTGCACAGCTAAGGTAATAATCAACAGAGAAAATAGACAACCTACAGAATGGGAGAAAATATCCGTAAGCCATAGATCCAATATTAGATTCTTTAAAAACATTTATGATTTTCTCTATTGTAATCCTTATTAATATAAGTATTATTAAATTAAAAGTACAGGTAGTGTGAAAAGTAAAAATCTTGGAAAGATATGTGCTATACCTTGAATATTTCAATATATATCAAATCTTTGTCAAGTATTGAAGCCCCAATAAGGCTGTGCTAGGAACTGAAGGGATATAAATGAAGGTGAGACCTTGCTCTCAAAAAGTATATCAAAGTGACATATAAACAAATAGCTCTAAGACAAGACATTATTAGTAAGTTTGAGGCAATATTTTAGAAAAGCAGATCTGATCTGTTCATCACCTCCACTTTGTGTTTACACTTTTCTTGGTTTCACATTGCTTTTGGGATCAAGTCTAAAACTTTTCCCATTGCTTATGATAAGTATGACCCTATTTGTTTATTTATCAGCAAACAGACCCTTTGGAGAATGAAAGTAGGTGACAAAACACTTCAGATTGGTTTTATTGTATCGGTGGGGCTACAAAACAGCTCTATGCTAAAATCTATTTTCAAAAGTAGTTTCTCTCCTAAAAAGTAAAAGTGATTTGGGTTAGAACCATGTGGCTGACAGTGGCAGCCTATTTGAACCCTTCTTCCACTACTACCTGATAACATGCAGGAGGTAGCTATTCCTGACCACCTGTTTCTGAGCGTGTTTTCATGGGAGGTGATGCTTACACTGTATCTAGATAGAGTCAGAAAAGAGAGATGAGATATTGCTGCTTATCTTCCGAGTTTCACCGCATGTGAAAGTCAGAGTGTGTTCACTACACATGTGACGTCCACAGGGTACCCCGGTAGATGTGGCAGAAGTTAGGGGTGGATCACAGCAAATCTCTCTGAGCTTATCCTAATCAGATGTTAACAAATGAAAAATCCAGCTAAATGCTAAAAGGAACAGAATTCTGGTCAACAGACATAAAAATACCAGGGAAAGAAGGACATGTGGACACTTTACCTAGATAAGGTACTACATCTTCTAGCCCCTATCTGCTGCTCAGCTGCTCTCAGGTGGACCCTCTGTATTTGATCACATGGGCTGCTTGACAGTTCCTGAGAGGCTGTACATACCTTTCCATCTCAGCACCTCTTCACTAAAACATTCCCCATCACTTCCTTCTGTCCCTCCCTCCATCTAGTTACTTTCTATTTGTCTTTCAGGTAGGAACTCAACACTTCCTAAGGAAAGTCCTTCCTGACTCATTGATTTATAATAAATCTTTTTGTTTTATGCCTTCATAGAAGCCCACTTTTTTTCTCTTTTGGAATGTTTTTCTCAACTTATAATTACATGTATTAATGCAAATAACTGATTAATATCTGTCATCTCCAGGCAACTGTAAGGTCTGTGAAAACACAACCTTATGGATTTTCTCCCACTATATTATCCTTAAGTTTTAGCATGCAGTAATCACTCAAGTAATACTGTTGAATGAATAAATGAATGATGCACCAATCATAATAGTTACTCAAAAATGTTATTTTCTTTCTCATATAGGAAATTTAAAGAAATCATAATCATCATGGAAATAGGACTATTTTGAGAAATTTTTACAAAAGAGAAAAATGTGCAGCATTCATTATAACCTATCACTATTACTTTATTTTTTTTCTTCTTAGGAGATGTTTACTATACCCTTATATGTCAAGCTACGTATGCATGCTTTGACTAGAATGTTTTGTATTTAACTGAAGAAAATAAGGCCCTGGCCAAACAATGTCATAGGGTTCTTAAAAGCAATATGGTTGGTAAAGAATACACACAATGGGTCCTTTCTATGTCCTGGATTTCTAAAATAGATGAGGATAATGACATTAACTCTGTATACAGAGCTACTGTTTAAAAAATAAAATTAAAAGAACAAGAGCATTCTTTAAAAGGTAAAAAAGGACAACTATAGTATTTGGAGGATGATTTTATGTCTCTTCTGTTTTTACCTTTTAAATTAAATTTAAATTGGCAATAATTTTAGATATATTTTTTAATTTAATTGTGCAAGTTCAATTTTAGATTGTAAGCAAATAATTATATGAATTCATATAATTTTTATAAATTTATAATTTGATAAACTTATATAAAGTTTTTCATTATTACTAATCTCTATCCACATTTTATGCTGCAAGTATATGCAAAAACATTTTCCATTGCTTATGTCTTAACAAAAGAGACTTCATCACATTCTTTTCATTGTCACATTAAATGGAACAATTGTTATAAATGCTCTTCACATACATTTTTTCCAACACCTTTGTTCCTTTTCTAGTGTCTTTCCCTGGCTTACAAACATCTACAGTTAAAACCAACTATAAAAATAAGCCCCTGACCTTCACTTACATCCATGGGGATCACTTTATATCCTTCATGTTTAGAACTTCCAATTTTCTTCTCCTTTTGATTCTATTTTTAAGACTAGTAAATTTTTCTTTCAAACACTAAATAAATTCAGCTATTAAGATATTCCTAATAGAAACATGTTAAAATATGAACTGTGAATACTCTGTTAATGCCTAAAATGTTTATATGTTAGGATGGGATTTTAGCCATATAAAATAGAGCAATTATTTAGCTATAACATGAAATGAGGAAGTTTCCAGTTAACTTGCTGATTAAGACTTTTGTTATGGCCTACTTGTGTGCCCGCGTCTTAGGTTAATGAATGTACATCATAAAATCCATGAATCTATAGTTTCTGTTAGATATAAAATATTGAAGATTTCCCATGGTATCTATTCAGAAAATAAAAGAAATATAACTAAATTCTTTCCCTTTACTCAACATTATTCCTGGAGGGTCATTTTGTTGTATATTTTTTCAAATTTCATAAAATTTTTCATATTTTTAGAATTTAGGATATATCTCTCAGTTTCTATTGGCTTATTTAGCTACAAATAATCTATTTTTAATCATATATAATATTGTATCAAAATCAAGATGGTGACAAAATAAAAATGTAATTTTTAAAATTTTTTTTTTAAAATTAATGGTTGACTACTCCTTTACATAGGCTGTTTAGGATATATGGGAATTTAATATCGAGTCCATCCTTCACCCTTTTATTCATTCAACAAATGTTTATTGAACATATTTTATATGCCACTCTTCTGGATCCTGAGAATACATCATTGAATAAAACAGAAAAAAGAGCTTACTCTTGGATCTTGGATTCTAGACCAGGAGTCATCATCAATGGCCATGGTTTGTTTTTGTAAATAAAGTTTTATTGAGATTCAGCATATCCATTTGTTTACGTATTGTCTAAGGCTGCTTTAATAGTAGCATAGAGTTGAGTAGTTGTTATAAAGATCATATGACTCTCAAACCTCCAATATTTACTATATGGACCTTTACAGAAAATGTTTTTTAACCCCGAATCTATACTAGAGTAATATAAGAAGAGATAGCTCTCCTCTCTATAAAATATCCCAGAATATCACAGTGGATATATGGATATATCTTATATTCCATATCTCGATATGGATATATCATATATCAATATAAAGTTCACACTATGCAAATATCCCTTACATCCGAGAAAGCTAGAGCTATAAAGTTCCTGTTGAGATTAGCATAGTACCAACATTTTAGAGCCTAAAGAAAGCAAAGGAGCAAGAAGATTGAACTCTAACGAATATCAAAAAGGTCAATTATAAACCATGATCCAGTATTTTTCTAGAAGAATATTGTTCCTAAATCTTCCATTTGGCCAATTGGCACAAAATGAATGTTTGTCATTGCAATGAATGGATTTATGCTTCCAACTTGGGTTATGCTCTAGAATATAATGATATATTATTATGATAATGATATACATATATGATATATCCATATCTTGATATGATATATCCATATCTTGATATATCCATATTTCAGTAATTCTGTTTATGGATCACTCTTTAAATAAAGTTATCCCTTCCTTTCAATAAACTCCTTGAAGATAGCCAGGTTTCTGACCTATAAATTACAATTCTACCCTGAAAAAGTATCAAAAATGAAGAATTGTTGACACAAATGATAAATGTTTGACTTAATCTTGAATTATATCCATTTCAATAATTATTTTGCTGGTATTATTTCAGGGGAAAGTCCTGAGAGTGGAAAATAATTCTCTGTTTTATATTAAGGATATATTGCCCAAAAATAAAGACAAATATAAGTTCTGATAGTTTAATATGCTATTTATAAGTCCAATGGAACTATGTAACAAAATAATGCTTATCCAGCTTTCAAATAAATATACATTATATAGATTTTTGGACACTTCAAATATTGAAAACAATTTGAAGAATATAATTCTATATGAATTTTATAACCTACCGATAATAATTAATGTTTGTTCAAAACTTAAATATTGGGCACTATTCTGAGTGCTTTACATTAATTATGTAATTTAATACAAACAAAATCTCTATGAGAAAAGTACTAATATTATTCATGTTTTACACACTAGGAAAGCAAGGTACAAACAATTAAATAAATTGCCCATTTAATAAGCATCAGACCTGGAATTTCAATCTAGGATTGTAGTTGTAAAGTCCATTTATTCTATTTATTTTGAAAGTACATCTGTTGCTCTCTTAAAACTGTCCTATCCATCTATACTGAAAGCCCTGACTTCAGCATTTTACAATTCATCCATGTAACAAAAAGCACTTGTACCCCCTAAATCTATTGAAATAAAAAAGAGCATGTATTTTCTGCTGATATTGAAATAATCCCCCCAAATTTTAAAAAACTGTCATACCATGTAAGAAAGTGGGCTCCAAACTTTTTTGAGTAAAAGAGCCATCAGTAAAAAGTATATCTCAATAATTGTATGTTTACATTTTGAAAATGTATACATTTACTAATTTACTATTATTTCATTACATTATTTTAAATTATATATTATGTATATTATAAAACATACTTTAAGATATAAGTTTAAAGAATAAAAGATGAAAAAACAATAAAGTAATTCAATATGATCCTCACTAAAATATCAACATTTCACTTTTTAAAATGAAATATTGATTACATTTTAAATACAGCAATCCAAAGATATAGATCTAACTTCAGTTTATTTTAATACTTGGTTTTAATGACTATCAGATCTGCAGTCTCAAAGATACATCAAATCTGTACTCTCACATTATGTGTAGTAGATGTACCACCCTGAGTACTCTGTTCTAATACTTATTTCTTCAAATCTTCAGTAATGCTTTCTTGTACTTTCCAGAAGTTTTTACTTACAGAAAAATTTTAAATATATCAGTTTTAATTGTAATGTATTCTTCATGTTCCCTGATACGTTATTTTGGCAATCCATTTTGTAGACCACTAACATGAACCTGGAAACTGTATTGGGACTCTAAAGGATGGAAAGCTTTGTTGTTTACCAGAACAGGAAAAACCTCCATATTCTTAGATTCCTTGACTGAAAAGAACAGTGAGAACAAGCATCTCCAGAAGAGGATTGCTGGCACAGGATACTAGATCCTATTCACTGTTAACAAAGCCTTCATCCCTGGCGTCATGACTAAGTGCAGTGAACACTAATGCCATATATCTAACCACATTGCTACTCGTATTGACATTTTACTCCTCTCCTTTTAAGCATTTCTAAAATGAAGCAATCGTTAACTATTCAAGTAATTAAATATCTACACAATTAAATTTCTTAAAATTTTAGATGTCGGTTTAGCTTCTCTTCACTTGTCCTTCATCTGTAATCTGGTAGTTGTATAAAGTGCTCATGAGCATCAACGCCATAACCTGACTGCTGGGTATGAACCTTGGCTCTGCTACTTTCTAACTGTGTCACTTTGAGCAAGTTATTTAGCCTCTCTCTACCTCTGTTACCACAAACCTGAAACAAATGTAATAACAACAACAATAATAATAGTAATGGGAGTAGTATTAAGAAGAAAAAATACTTATTTCATAAAGCCAGTGATAGGGTTAAATAAATTAATAATTAAAGAATACTTGGAACAATGTCTGGCACACAGAAAGCACTCAATAAGTATTTAGCTCTCAAAAATATAATTTTTTTGTCGTTGACTTGAGTTTCAATGTTATAGTAGTTTATAAGTACATGCAAAATGCCATGTTATCTCAGAACAATTGTTCATCCAATTGTATTCCCCAGCAGTCAATGCTTGTGTGGGAGAACATTGCTGTCTTCTAAAGTATAAATATCAAGAGACTAGCACAGTTTCCTGAATACTGTTAACATCCCAGAGTGATGTATTAAGAATTCTCTCCTCTTGTGATATTCAGAATCTACTTGAGTATATTTATTATGTTTTCAGATTGTTTCATATGTTTCAATACATTTCAGATTACTCAACTTTTTTTCATATAATTGTAGATGGAACTCCCATTTCACTTAGGTCTAATCCCTCCTGAACTGGGTTTTGGTAATCTTAGTGGAGAAATATATTTTACTACTGTAAATATTCCCAAGGCTGTAAGTCCTGAGCCTGATGAGTGCTAAGCAAGATGAGCCTCATGGTGTTATGACAGAAATGCTTCCTAGCAGTATTGTGTAGGTATATGTGGGCAAAAAAATTATTCTTTGTCACAATTCCGACAATAAGTCAACAAAAACTGTGGCGTTGTAATTTCTGTGAGTTTTCACTAAGTTTATACTAATGCCATTTTACACCTAAGCCTTATACATTTTATTTCTAACCATTATGTTACATTATAACAAAAGGTATTTAACAGGTGCCAACCGGATCCACTTCTTCCTCACACAGCCTTACTACAAACACTCAGGGGTCTCCAAGGGGCAAGAGTTCTGCCAAACCCAGATGTGTTCTTTTCTGGCCCCAATCCTTTTAGATGCCCTTTCCTCCACTACATAACTTTAGGACATTTTATCAATCTTATCACATACACATACATTCAGGTTCCACAATAGTTGGAGCATCTGAAAATGTACTGCCTTACTTTCTCTTCCTTTGAAGTCTCTTTTCAAACAGTTACAGATCAGTCTATATGAAAAGGGTGACTTCCTTGGGGTTTTCCACTAAGAAGCCAATGTCCTCAGATTACAAAAAGATCAGATGTGAAAATAATTTGAAAGCTATGAAGTTAGGGTTGCCATACAAAATGCAGGATGCCCAGTTACTTGAATTATAAGTAAACAAGGAATTTTTAAGTATAGGTATGTCTCAAATAATATATGGAACCAATATTTGGAACCAGGATACTAGTTTCCTATATTTTGATTTGCTACATCTTGCATCCCTATGAAAAGGGCATGTAAAGGTGAGTATTATACAGAAGAAAAGGTGGTTGGTAGGTACTTGAAAGTACAAGCTGCATTTATGATTTCCTGGGAAAGAAGTCATTTACTCGTTACAATTTGTCTTAATCTTTTTAAGAAACAGAAGCAGAATTCACAAATAATAAACAAGGGAGACTTTATATAATTGCCTACTCACCAAATATCTAGAACATCAATAATAAACATGAGTTAATGATAAACTGGCATTTATTTTAAACTGAAGTTTTTATTCAAAAATAATAAACACTGTGATTACAGGATATTTTATCATATATGTTTAATGTATATGTGCAATGTATTATATATGTATACACATATATATGTGAATTTACATGCTTTTCTCCTTGTTTTAGTTTTCTATTGCTGCCACAACAAATTAGCACAATTTATGAGCTTAAGAGAATACATACTGTCTCACAGTTCTATAGGTCAGAAGCTTGGTATAGCATGGCTCAGTTGGTTCCTCTGTTTAGAGGCTCACTGGACTAAAATCAAGGCATCAGCCCCTCTGGAGGCTCAGTGTAGGGCAGGGGGTGGAATTTGTTTCCTGTTCATTCAAGTAGTTGACCAAATTCAGCTCCATGTGATTTGGGGACTGAAGCCCCATTTCCTTGCTGGCTGTTAGATGAGGGTCGTTTTCAGCTTGTGGAGGCCTCCCAAATTACCTGACCCATGGCCCCTTTTGTCTTCAAAGCCCATAACCTCTAGTGGAGCCTTCATTCTCTCTGCCTCCACTTGTCCATTTCTTCCTCATCTCTCCTACCTTTTCTTCTGCTAAATCTTTTCTGCCTTAAGTGCTCATGTGATTCTAGTAGGCCCAAGCAGATAATTCAGGATCACTTTTCTATCTTAAAGTTTATGACCTTAACTCTATCTGCAAAATCCCTTTTGCCATATTCTAGGAATTAGGGTGTGGACATTTTGGGGGAAGAGGGACATTATAATGCTTATCACACACCCAATTTTCTGATACTCTATATGATTAACATTGTAACTAAGGCATGTAATGTGGTGTTTCCAACCAGGAAATGGTAAAAAAAGAAAATCAGAAGACAAAACTTTAACCACATAATTTGAATTTAATTCATGAACAATTAATAGAGCATACTTTTTAATTTTGATGCTTAAGTTGATAACTACATACTTAGCCATTTCTATAATGGTCTAAGGATTGAGAATGAACAACTGTTTTATATGGCCATTTAGCAGGCCAGTAGAAACCTGCCCTTTGTTCATGGCAAAAGCAAATTTGTCCTAGGCCAGTTAATTTAAACATAATAAAACTATTTGAAAGGCCATAGAAGTTGTGATCATGACACATTCTTAAATGAACCAGATTCCTTTTGATATATATGAAAAATTAAAGCATGAGTCTAAAAGTGCTGTAAAAGAAATTTTCTCATTCTTTTTGTTGAGATCTAACATCAGCATATAGATAGCTTCATCAATTATTGAGAAAAAGACTAAGAAAGGAAAAATGACAGATTGGAATGCTTCATTTTGAAGTCTGATTTTGAAGCCCTTGGGTTGAATATACCTGTAGGTCTAAATTCTTCAGAATTAGCTCCTGTCCTTTCACCAGCTCATCTATTTAAATTTCTGGTTTTAAAAAATAAGGCACTTAAAAAATTGTAACACACTGTCAAACAACAAAATGTATGTGCTTTAACTTTTAAATATATGAACTGCATATATCTCAAGTTAAGAAACAGGTCTCTGTATAGATAAATATCACTTAAGATGAGATAAGGAATATGATTTTAAATTTAAAATATTACTTTCTCTCAAGGGTTGTGTTCATGACTTAGACTGATTTTTTCCTTCACAGTTATTTTCATTCTCTTCTGTATTCTGAAATGAAGCAGTGAATTTCAGAGTTCTTATGTTTGCCATGTAAGGTCCTTGTCTTGTTTATTCCTATAAAAATATCATGAACTCCAAGTTGACAACCTAAAATAGTTTTAAAATTAGACAAAAATTATAATGAGTAAATGTTCATTTACAAATCATTAATTAGCTCCTGTGCTTTTGAGGCACTAGTACTGAGAGATAAATAATCAGGGAACCACAGTGGATAAAGAAAGCACACACAGGTAAACACTAACAAGCAAAAATGCACATCATTTCAATGTACCATTTTCTTAATTAAGGTTAATATCAATGATTTTCTTTATACTTTAAAGAATTACTCAAGTACTTAAGTCTGTAATCATGATGTAGCCACTGCCATGTAAGCATATTGCTAATATTAATAGTATCTTTTTAACTGGTCAACTTAAAGTGCAGACATTTCTCATCTGTCCTCAAAGTCATTACCTGTGGATTAATTGCAAACTGTTTCTTTTTTTTTTTAGCATATTATGGGGGTACAAGTGTTAAGGTTATGTATATTGCCCATGCTTCCCTTCCCCCCTCGAGTCAGAGCCTCAAGTGTGACCATCCCCCAAACGTTGCACATCTCACTCATTGTGTTTGAATATACCCATTCCCTTCTCCCCCCTCCCACCTGCCCGACACTTGATAAATGTTATTCCTATATGTCCACTGAGGTGTTGATCCATTAATACCAATTTGATGGTGAGTACATGTGGTGCTTGTTTTTCCATTCTTGAGATACTTCACTTAGTAAAATGGGTTCCAGCTCTATCCAGGAAAATACAAGAGGTGCTATATCACCATTGTTTCTTAAAGCTGAATAGTACTCCATGGTATACGTATACCACATTTTATTAATCCATTCATGTATTGATGGGCACTTGGGTTGTTTCCACAACTTTGCAATTGTGAATTGTGCTGCTATAAACATTAGAGTGCAGGTGTCTTTTTCATGAAGTGACTTTTGATCTTTTGGGTAGATTCCCAGTAATGGGATTGCTAGATCAAATGATAGATCTACTTGTATCGCTTTAAGGTGTCTCCACATTGCTTTCCACAGAGGTTGAACTAGTTTGCAGTTCTACCAGCAGTGTAGGAGTATTCCTCTCTCTCCGCATCCACGTCAACATTTATTGTTTGGGGGCTTTTTGATAAAGACCATTCTCATTGGAGTTAAGTGATATCTCATTGTGATTTTGATTTGCATTTCCCTGATGATTAGAGATGTTGAGCACTTTTTCATATGTTTGTTTGCCATTATTCTATCTTCTTTTGAGAAGTTTCTGTTCATGTCCTTTGCCCATTTTTTGATAAGGTTGTTTGATTTTTTCTTGCTGGTTTTCCTGAGTTCTAAATAGATTCTAGTTATCAGCCCTTTATCAGATGTGTAGCTTGCAAATATTTTCTCCCATTCTGTGGGTTGTCTGTTTGCTCTCTTGACAGTTTCTTTGGCTGTGCAGAAGCTTTTTAATTTGATCAGGTCCCATTTATTTTTGTTGATGCTGTGATTGCCTTTGGGGTCTCCTTCATAAATTCTTTCCCTAGGCCAATGTCTAGAAGAGTATTTCCAACGTTTTCCTCTAGAATTCTAATAGTTTCACACCTAAGGTTCAAGTCTGTTACCCAGCGTGAGTTGATTTTTGTGAGAGGTGAACTGTTTATTATCAGAAATACTTTGTAATTCTATATCATCTTGTTTTGAGCTACTCTTTTTTCCTTATCTCAAACCCTTCATACTTCACAAAGCTCCCAAAAGATACTTTTCCATATTATGTAAACGACAGAGAGTTTAACTTAATTTCCATGTCTACTTACATAAAGGCCCATGCCTTTAGATGACTTTAGGTGATACTGATTCTTTACTTATGGCTTTTGACTCTGTTAGAAAAATTATTTCGAGTAATTTATATATTTATGAATAAAGAGAGAATGCAGACAATATAAAAGGAGTAAATGTAGGCTTTTCCAGTTACCCTAAATTTGCTGAATATTATGAAATGGGATATAATCCAGCAAATATAGAAAATTTGGGGTAACTGAAGAAAAAATTATTCTAAATAATTTTAGAAAATTACTATTCTGATAAAAATTATTATTCTGATAAAGATTAAAGAATTATTCTGATACTTGTTAAATAGTAAGGAACACTTTACTATGGCCACCTGTGATTAGGTGTCAAGACAATGGCAAAAGGAGAGACAGATTGACTCAACTCTGAAAACAGTAAAGACAACCAGGAAGGTATAGCCAAGGAGCAGCTTGAGGATAGTGGAATAATTACTAAGAAAAGACATCATGGGGAAAGAAAATTCTTGCTAAACTGACTGGAGAGGATTCTTGTTGAAAGGCAGGCCAGGGTAATCAAATATCAAGGGTGGGAGATGAGGAATTTGATTAAATATTGAGAGTGATCAGATATCAGAAGTGAGAAGATTCTCTCTAAACTGAGCAGGATTTTTGCCAGAACTACATTCCACAAGGATAGACTCTGAAACCCAAGGTTGAGGTCTAGTTGAGAAGCACCTGCTAAAGTTTGTTCAAGTGGAGAGTCTTGTAGGTTTTCTAGTGATTAAGGCAAAGGAAGACCATGTTGGCATACAGATTTTGCATTGTTCAAAACAGTCATGAATATGCATCATTTTCTGTATTTCTGTAGAATTGAACTCAGCTCTGATTTTATCATCTGAATAAATGTGCACTGGGAGGCAGTGTGCAGATAAGGTGGTTTTTGAATGGAGGTGGCAAGAAATGAGCCACGTAAATGTCGTAGAGCCCAGTGAGTACAACTTCCCTGCAGCATGCCTGGTGTCCTGCAGGAACCATGGAGAATCTACTGTGAATGGGGTGAAGTGGTCAAAATATAGAGAAGTAGTATTTGAAGGAAGATATATAGCAGGGATCAAAACATTTCAGACCTTCCAGGCCATTGTGAGATCTTTGGCTTTGGAGGGTTCTGAATAGAAAAAATATCTGCCTTACTTTTTTTTTGAGACAGAGTCTCGCTCCATTGCCCTGGGTAGAGTGCAGTGGTATCATCCTAGCTCACTGCAACCTCAAACACCCAAGCTCCAGTGATCCTCTTGCTTCAGCCTCTCAAGTAGCTGGGACTACAAGCACGTGCCACCATGCCCTGCTAATTTTTCTATTTTTAGTAGAGACAGAATCTCACTCTTGCTCAACCTGGTCTCAAATTCTTGAGCTCAAGAGATCCTCCCACCTCGACCTCCCAGACTGTTAGGATTACAGGCTTGAGGCACTGAGACTAGCTGCCTTACATTTTAAAGAGACTAATCTTACAGCTGTGATGAGACAGATTGTAGGAAGGCAAAGATGGCAGCAAGGAGATCAATTAGGAGGTTTCTGCGGTAGCCCATGGAGGCATGATGGTGGCCTCTTTCAGGATAATAGCTGTGGAGATAGTAAGTAGTGTTCATATGCTGAATATATTTTGATGGTAGAAGTTAAGGTTTTGCTGATGGATAAGACTGATAAGCTAGAAGAATGATATATTTTTTTTTTTCTTGAGATGGGGAAGATTGCAGCAAAAATAGGTTCATTGGGGGAAGAACAGCAATTCAGTTTGGGACATTTTTCTAATTCACAATGCCTATTAAACTTCCAATTGGAGGAGTCAGGGCTTAAGGATAGATAGTATTTTGAACCATTAAGTCTGATCACCTAGAAAGTGAGTGTGCTAGATAGGTCCAATGTCTGAAATCCAGAAAAATCACCTATTTCTCTGTGTTGTCTCCTTTGCCTCTACTGGTCATTCAAGATTGGCTTAGAAATCACATTTTAGGGTGTTCTCACCCATGTTTGTGCCACTGTGTTTCGTGCCACTGTGCAAACAACTGCTGGGCACTTTTTGAATTGCGTTGTACTTGCCTGTTGACTGATCATTGCCTCCATTACACTGTAAGTTCCTTGAAGAAAAGGTCTACAATGTGTAACTGATTCTTTATCATAAAAATTATTATGGGTAAAAATTATTATTCTAATAAAAATTAAAGAAAAAATTATTCCGATACTTGTTACATGGTAAGGAAGACTTCATTTAGGACTACTGTGATAGGTGGCAAAACGATGGCAAAAGGAGAGACAGGAAAGAGACAGACGCTTAAGACAAAATACATGTGATATTTGTCTCCGTCTTTCTCACCCACCTCGTCTCATGCTACTCTTCCCTTTGTTCACTACAGCCTAGACACCTTTATCAATTGTTTATAGGAATATCACTTTCTCAAATCCTCAAGCCTCAGGGCTTTTTTCTTTGCTGTTTTTCTTCATGGAGTGCTTTTATCACTTCATTCTTTGATCTACTAATGCATTATAATTTATAAGAACTGGGTTTAAATACTAAGTCCTAAAACAGGTACTTCCTGAGCCTTCATTCTAATCCATCTCCATTTTGTCTCTCCTAACAGTTCAAATTTGTGAATTAATAGCATTTACCAAGGTTTGTGGATTTATAAGTACTGTATGATTGTTCACTATCTAAAATTTCTTAATGGAATCTATGAGAGAAAAAGACCATGTTGTTTTATTTATTAATATGTATCCAGCCTTTGCTACTGTACCAAACACTTAATAGATGCTTTATAAAATTATTAGAATAAATGAAAATAAAAAGCTCCATATATTTGTATTATTATCAATGAATATGCATAATTTAATCAATGCATTTGTGGTTTTTTGATTATAAAATGATAAAACCTTTTGATAAAAATGTTTTAATCTGTTTTCTTATACATTTGGGAAAATATAGGCTTATGGAATAAGAATTAGTCTCCCACTTGCCCAGCAGCACCTGGTTTTTATAAGTATGTAAACAGAAAAAATGTACTTTCAAGATCTGGGTCACCCCAAGGGAATGTTCCATTTCCTCTCTTCACTATTTTATCATGTGATGTAGACTATCATATCCAAAATGTATATGTACTTCTGAAAAACCATAGCAGTATGAAGAACTATTTTTCAAAAACTCAGTTTTATAAAAATCAAATATTTAAGAAATTTGAATAAATGTTATACATTATTCATTTATGTGGAAAAATTGTGGGACTAAAGGACACTTTTTAAATCATTTCTTTTCTCTTATAATGCTTCCTTTGTTGAGACAAGTTTAATGTAAGTACCTCACAAAAATTATTTGGAGATTTTTCAAACCAATGATGGTTTGACATATATTATTTATGCTAAGCAAATTTTAATACTTTTATTATTTAAAAATATATCATACATTTATAAAATTAAGTACAATTGTTGATTTCAAATTTATTCAAAGAAGTTATAGCTATTGAAACCTAGAAAATACTAAGTATTCCACTTTCATAAGTATCAAAGGCTATTCATAAAAATAAATATTATGAAATTGTCATTTCAGTTAATTATTTGAACATACAAATAGGGTGAAACTGTCAACTAAATCAATTTAAATATACTTTATCTCTCCTCTGCAATTGCTAAAGTCTTTGTATGGAAGTATTACTGTAATTAGAATTAATTAATCATATAATTAGAGGTAATGGACATTTGGAAACAGGAAGAAGGGACTAGACTTATTCCTATAAGATTTCCTCTCAAGGACCTCTTCATGGAGAAGTGACAACACGAAATTCTCTGACTCGTTATTTTATACTGTTTTTTATAATAGTAATTACTAAATTGGATTTGAGAACCTATGTAAAACTCCTTAGAATATAGAAGAAAGAAAAAAGAAATTTTGGATATCTATAAACCTCTGAATAACTAATATAAGAATTATACTACTTTGCTATTGTCATTTCAAAATGGCTTTTGAAAATCTGTTTGTATTAATAAAATATATTCAATAAAGGATTAAACTTCCAATTATTTCTACAATATTTCATATTTTAAATTATTAATGTGCTTATATTAGAATAGATATACATTTAAAATATACCATTCATTTAATCTATGACACTACAAATATGACTTAAAGATTTCAAAAAACATAGGAAAAGAAGGACAAAACAGGAAACTTCATAATGCATTCACATTAAAAGGGGTAAAAACTGTATATTCTATTTAGCCCATATGACTAATGTAAATAATAGAATGTGTTTATTAAAAAAATTTATTTGCTTGCCAACAAACATTTATTTCATCGATTAATATTTTGAAAGCTTCTAAGGTTAAATCTAGGGAAAGGAAATCTCAACATAAATATTAAGAAAGATTCTACATGATTCTCAGAAAAGAAAGTACATTCAAACATTTTCTAGCAATAGAAATTAAAGTTGTTTTGTTGTGTTTTCTAATTTCCTTTCAATTTATTTTCTAGTCTCAAATTTTAAAGGATTAACAGAATTACCTCTAAAATTTCTCCTCAAAGAAACAGTATACAATTTAATGAACAAAAATTTGCTTTCTCAAGTGTTTATAAAGCTTTCCAAGCCAAAATTTATCTTAATGTGTATTATTAATCATATTAGTGGCAGCAAATGATACTCTTCAATCTTTAGGTATGATCTGAAGAAGTTTGCTGAACAGGTTGTTTAGCACAATCTGGCAAATTATACTAACTAGTTACAATTTTCAGTCATATGGTGAAGAACAATCACAGATTTATTTGCCTAAGTCTACTAGAGTATTTGTACTTTGTAATATATATTAAAATGCCATGATTTTTTTGTTTCTATCTTATTGAAATCTTCACTATTTATTTCCTCTATATGTATCTAATTTCCTATAAAAATTATCTCTTCTTTGAAATTAATGTATTTTCCCAGGTTAATCTTTTGGCTTTTGGAGTTATCATATACAAAGTTTTTCGTCACACTGCAGGACTGAAACCAGAAGTTAGTTGCTATGAGAACATAAGGTAAATGTTTCTTTAAATCCACTTTCTTTAGTAATTAAAATCTTTAGTAACTTAAAGTACAAATAATTTTTGGAATTATTTTCAAAATCATTATTTCATACTTTCTGTCACCATATCTAAAATATTTATTGGAAAATAGAATTTAATATGTTTAATAAGACTAAGCCACTGCAGATTAAATGGTAAGTGAAGCAATCTTTTCAAACAGACACCCCTTTGAAAGGGAACAGATGATGACTGTGTTTTAAACCAAAAGTAGCCTTAATGTTGTGTTGATTTTTTTGTTTGTTTTGTTTTGTTTTTGGTAAACGTTTCTCAGAGCTCAGCAATTGTTTCTTTCTTGTGATTTCCAGTTAGCATATTGCCTTGATTTTTCCTCAACCGCTGTCTTTAAAACTGATTTATTGAGTCCTTGAAAATGATTTGTTCAGGAAAAGCTGAAGTATACTATTGGGAACATTAGAAACAACTGACTATTTGTGTTGCCTGGGAACACTCCTGTAGTCTCAATACCTTGCAGAAGATTTATAGTTGGGATTTAGCAAATGTTTGATCGATTACTTTCTTTGAGTCCTCACCATTCATAGTTTCATGTAGTGTGCTGGTTTTAATAAAGTTGAAAATGACTCATTTTTCTGAGGAACACTACTAAAACACCTTCTGCAGTAGAGAATGATTGGCCTAAAATGAATGAGAGAATAATCATTAGTTGCTTCATTTACAAGGCAGTGAGCAGGATTGAATATTGTTTTACCGAAAGTCACAGGCAAAGAGTTGCAAATTTGTAAACCTGAGTGTGTGTCTTTTTTTCTTTATTTTTTTTAATAAATCAGTATTCTGGCATGAATTTATTTTGAAGTAACTGTATTACAAAAACAAAAAAAAAAATCTAGTTTTGTATCCTATATTTTCTTCTCTGCTAACCTTGAAAGGAAAGCAGAGCCTCCTTTGATGTCATGGGCATGGGCTGATCCCTGTCTAAGTGGTATACTTTTAGGGTTTCTTAGGGAAAATACTTCCTAGCAGATATATGTCTTACCTTCAGAAATTACTGCAACGTTAGACTCGAAATCAAAGCATGCACACTGCAGTACACAAGATAAAATACTTTAAGATTAAGGAAATTCCTTTTAAAATACTTTATTTTAATAATAGTACCTTGACTTTGGAAGCACATCCCGCCACAATGCAGGAGCATACCCTAAAAGCTATCCCATGTAAATGCAGCACAACTTGTCAGTTTAAAAATCATTATTGGTCTTTGTAAAAGATTGCATAGCTATACCAAAAACTCATTTTCCACATCATTTGAGTAATTTGGGAACTCTGTTGAACATACATGGCTTTCTTAGCTGAAACATTCTAAATGTATGATAGGTCTTGTGCAAGAGGAGCCCTGGCTCTCCTGTTCCTTCTTGGCACCACCTGGATCTTTGGGGTTCTCCATGTGGTGCATGCATCCGTGGTTACAGCTTACCTCTTCACAGTCAGCAATGCCTTCCAAGGGATGTTCATTTTCTTATTCCTGTGTGTTTTATCTAGAAAGGTAAGCAATTTCTTATTTTGGTCAACCCTATAATATATTCATGTAGCATCAGTCACCAAATGAATAGAAAATTCTTATTCTTGTAGATTTATGACTTCTGCCTTTATTGCCTAAATACAGTGTCATTTTAGTATCAAAATAATCAGAACACCTAGCTGTTCATAGGAAAATATGCTTTAAAAAATCTTGCTATTAGGGGTGTAAATAAAGTTTCACATAAGCATATTCTGGCAGATAATCAGAAAGCAATAATACCTTAGAAAACCAAATGTAATAATTTATTGTGATTTGAAAAACAATTGATGTTACTGTCATGATTATGTTTAACATTTCCCCCTTTTTGTTTTGTTTTCTTAGATTCAAGAAGAGTATTACAGATTGTTCAAAAATGTCCCTTGTTGTTTTGGATGTTTAAGGTAAACATAGAGAACTATGGATAATTATAGCTGCACAGAAGCCAAAAACCCAAGCTGTGGACGACCAATGTATAAAGTTGATTCATTCAAATTATTCAGTTATGAATTACTAGATAATCAAATATTATAAATCAGTTTTTCTGTTTACAGTATAGGAACTGTAGATAATAAGAGTTGAAATTATGTATCATATAGCTGTAGTACACTTTCCTATATGACATAGTTAGTTATGTCAAAAATAGTATTGCAGATAGTTGGAAAGTAATTGGTTTCTCAAGAGTGATATCACTGCACCCAAGGAAAGATTTTCTTTCTAACACAAAAAATATATGAATGTCCTGAAGGAAACCACTGGTTTGATATTTTTATGACTCATGTTGCCTCAGAAACTAGTCCCCTACCACCTTGGTAATGAGGTCCTTTATAGAAAGTGCAACATGAGAGAACGAAGGGACTGAGTATAAAATGGTGAAAAGGGAATGGCTGTGATAACAAGGAGATGTATTTTGAATAAACTTGTTTTTTCTGTAAACTAGATGAGAAACTGTTGAGAATTGAATAAAGAATTGAAGAAACACATCTTACCACTTTGTGAATTGTTCTGAACTTAAATTTCTACTAGAATAACTTAGACCTTTATTTGCTATATCCATTTCCTTTCCCAATATTCTAAAAAAACAACTCCACAAATTAAAAAAAAAGACACATGACTGTTTTTTAAGTAAACATTAGATTGAAGTATATGCTGTTTCTATACTTATTTCACAGATTTTGATTTCAGATATTTAATCAGTAAAATATAAATATGTCAAATATAATACTGTTTATGCCTGTAAATGTAAACATAGTGTATATAAAGCTGAAGAATTCTATTCTATTACCTTAAGTGGGGTGAAAATTATCCTATCCCATTAGACTAGTATCTTTGAATACTTTATTATTTTAATTTTAGAAATATTATATTCTATATCGCATATTCCCTTTTAATTTACTATTTTTAAAAGGGCATTGTAAATATGAAAGTATTCATAAAGTGAATTGCTATTTTTTTTCTGTTCAGAAAAGTACACATTTAAGAATGTTATTTATAACAAAGAAATCACTGAGAACTGTAGAAGTTTTCACAGTGGATCTATTTTCTGACAGTTTTCTACTATCTATTAAAGCTTATCTGCTTAACTGTATGGCTTCTCATTAAGATGTAGAAGCAGTGGCTTTATTTCAAAAATATGTAATCATTCTTCACCTACCTGTAAAAGTATGCCAATCACAAAATGTTATGATTTTAAATTAATTTCTCCAGCTGTTGAAGTCTGTCAAATCTTGTTCTAACAAATAAAATGTTACCTAAATGAAGCTATTCTGCTACTGCTTGACTGCGTTGTTTTCTCAAGAAAGATAAGCTAGCTACCAATAGGACTTTTATATTTTTAGGGAATCCTTTATAGTAACTTTTCAATATAACTTTTCATTATATAACTTTTCATTATATCTTCTAATTTCCTACATGGTAAACCTGTGATCTATTATCATCATTGTCATTATAGGATAGTTTCAGAAGAATGTGATATTGAAAACCTAATCTGTTCAATCAGATGTGTTTCTTTTGTATACAAAACTAGATGTGGTAGGCAGATGAATGGTCTCCCCAAAATATCTGTGCCCTAATCTTACATCACATGAAAAGGAGAATGAAGGTCACAGATGAAATTAAGGTTGCTAATCAGCTGACCTTGAGACGCAGAGAGTAGCCTGGCTTACCAGGTGTGCCTAATGTAATCACAAGGGTCCTTATAAGTGAAAGAGGGAGGCAGAAGCAAGAGTCCCACAGTAATGCAACATGACACAGACTCTACCAGCCACTTCTAGCTTTGAAAGAGAACAAGTCCGCAAGCCAAGGAATGAGGACATCCTCTATAAGCTGAAAAAATCAAGGAAACGTATTCTTCCCTAGAGTCTGGAAGGAAATCAGCCCTGCTGATATCTTTATTTTAGCCCAGGGAGACCCATTTCTAACCTCCAGAACTGTGAGATACATTTATATTGTTTTAAGCCACCAAGTTTAGAATAACTTGTTACAGCAGCCATAGGAAACTAATACTATGGAAATATTTATGTGATAACATCTTTAGAGACAAACTACTATTCATGTCATTAGGGCAAACCTTAACTCAGGTGTCTTGTTTTCACGCACGCTCCCATAGATATCCTGGGATAAAGCCTATATTCATTAGCATGACATTTAAGGCTTTCTCATATCTGCTTACCTCCCCAGTTTTCACTTTTTTCCTATGAAAGTTTCTTCAGTCATACCAAACTGTTTACCTTTCCCAAAACTTACTGTAGTTTACCAAATTCCCTATTTCTGGAATTTCCTCCTTGTGGTAATCATTACTCTGACAAATACCTACTCATCCCTATGTATCTTTCTCTATGAAGTCTTCCCTGGCTCACACAAGTAATTAATTACTCCCACCTTTTCATCCCCACTCTGTATAGTACTTATCTATTTAACATTGCACTGTGTTGCAATCGTTTAATATTTAGTCTGAGCTTAGGACATTCATTTTATGCAGTTTCTTTTTTTCTTCTTTAATGGCTAGTACCTTTTCTCTTTTTGGCCTCCTGAATCAATGTTTCTTATCTTCTGCTGCCTCCTGACTAGATGATGTGATAATGAGTCTGGATGTTCTGAACAGTCTGCCTTTTGCTTTTTTGCTTTAAGTATCAGATTCTAGAAGCTGACCTAGGCAAGCCATTGATGCTTGTTTCACACATGTCTTATAGTTACATGGGTAGGGCTGACCCAGCAATCTCACATTAGTGAAGTAGAGCAAGCAGAGGAACTGGCCACTGAAGTAGCTTTGATATTATACTGTGCTTCAGCTCAGTTTTTCTAGGAAAGGTCTTCTTTGGCAAGGAGCTTGCCAAACTAATAAAGTTGTGCTTCAATTTTTATTTGGCTGTGATTCCTCATTCCACTTCCTCATTAGATAGTGAGTAGGGTAAATATTAGGATTTGAGACTCAACCTCCTCCACTCATATCACAAGTTCATCAATAAATACTAATTTACAAACTCCTCTTTTCCTCATAAACAAAGGTGGGAGAGTTATAAGATCTCAAAAGATTTCATCAAAGAACTCAATATTGTAGGCGTGGCCTCAAATAATGAGATGGATGGACACCAAATAAGTGTAAGATAAATTCTCTGACTCTGTGAAAACTTGCTATTATCTAGAGATGTAATAATACCCTAATAAAAAAAAATCTGTTGATCAAGTGATAACACTGTCATTAGAAAACAACTTATTTACATGCAACATAACAGAAAAAATTATAAGAAAATCCATAAGCAAAATACTCCACAATCTGCATACTAGGCATAACAAACTTTGCATATTAATTTGTGAGGACATCATTTCTTCAGTTCTTTTCAATTCAATGCTAAATTTTTAAGGTTAAATGCTAACTCTGTATTTCATAATTTTCCGTATATTCTATCTAACTTACTATTCCTGTCTTCAATGTCCTACATAATAGAAACCTTTTTAATGGTTCGACATTATTGTCTAATCACCCCAACATGAAATCTTTGATGAAAGCATGCATTTTGAATTCAGTGTGGGTCCAGAAAGAGTACTCCATTGTTCAAGTTTTTTCTTCTACCTGGAATGTCTTCTCCCATGCAAATTCTACCCATCATTCAAGGCTCCTCTCTATGAAGCTGTGTGATTAAATTGATTCCTACTCATGTCCCCATTCACTACAACATAGTACATAACACAGTGTACAGATCACATAGCACTTAATAGGCATTGTTGTGAAGTCATCATTTAGTGTTCAAGCTTCAAGCTCCTGGGTTTTACATTATAGATAGAAAGCAGTAACAGTAATGGCACTTAAAGAAAAAAAATTTATTTCTTGAAAGTTGATAATGATTTCAGTTGTTAAATTGTGCTATCTCATTTAATTCTTGCAGTGACATATGCAATTCTACCCTCATTTCAATGTGAAGAATACCTACTCTTGCACAGGTAGGAAATTGCAAAGTCAGTGTTCAAACTCAAGGCCCCAGCTGCTCCTGCTCCCTCATACCAGCTCTCATAAACTTGCTCAGACTCACTCAGATAGAAAGTGAAAATCCAGCTTTCTGCCTCTCCAGGGCATGTTCTACAGCTATAAATCTGTGTAGTATAAGGACAATATTCCTGTCTACAATTATGTCCTCTAGGAGTCAGGAAGCATGACATTATTTTTTAACATGAGATTTTAACATCCTTTCTCTATGCATATGCAATTTGAAATTAGTGCTTATCAAATGTTTTAAGGTAAAGTGTTTTTATCCTGTTTCTCTTTGCTTGTCTATTTCTTCCCCATAAATTTATTTCTATCCTCCATTCTTACTCACAAACCAAGGAATGAGGGTAGCCTCTAGAAGCTGAAAAAGGTTAGGCAATGGACCCTGGAGCCTCTAGAAGAAAGTCAGCCCTGCTGATATACCTTTATTTTAGCCCAGGGAGTTCATCATAATAAACTGGCAATTCACCTTAACAAACTGGTATATATTCTTCCATATTTTTTCTTTCTGATCATATCATCATATTGAAATGTCATTAGAAAAATGTCTCTGTTACTTGCTTTTCTTACTTGATAAATTAACATTATAGCCCATTAATTCTTTTTAGTGGCTGAATAATATTCCATATTGAGAATGGATCATAAATTGCACAGCTGGTATACAATCTGGGTTAGTGCAATAATATATTAGAAGACCTCAATGCCTTTCAGAAATAATGTTCTCTACGCCATGCAGCTTTATTTTTTGTTGAAAATACCAAATGCCAATGTTATTTTTTTCTAAGATGAATGTGAACCTCTATTGATAAGCCAGACATCATAACTCTTTCAGCGATGTAAAGGTTGCTTGTCATTTCGGGTAAGTATTCAATGAAAACTATAGCAAGAGGCCGGGCGCGGTGGCTCACGCCTGTAATCCTAGCACTTTGGGAGGCCGAGGCGGGCGGATTGCTCAAGGTCAGGAGTTCGAAACCAGCCTGAGCGAGACCCCGTCTCTACCAAAAATAGAAATAAATTAATTGACCAACTAAAAATATATATACAAAAAATTAGCCGGGCATGGTGGCGCATGCCTGTAGTCCCAGCTACTCGGGAGGCTGAGGCAGTAGGATCGCTGAGCCCCGGAGATTGAGGTTGCTGTGAGCCAGGCTGACGCCACGGCACTCACTCTAGCCTGGGCAACAAAGTGAGACTCTGTCTCAAAAAAAAAAAAAAAAAAAAAAAAAAACTATAGCAAGGATTTGAGATCCACAAAGCTCCTTGAGCATTTTCATTTACGGGAAAAATATATGAATTATTTATCCTACAGTGATGGCTTGAGCAAGCATTTCTAGACCCAGTTTAATATTATGGTTAAAAAAAGAAGAAAAAAATAAAGATCAGTAGGCAATCTGAGAGTACAGAACATTTTTCTTCATATTTCATTCAGATGTTCATACCATAGGTTTGTGTGATAGTTATGGTTAATATAATATAAAATGAGAGGGTTCATTTAGCTATAACAGATCTCTTCCCATGTCAACGTACTATGTTTCTAATTCCAACCCCACACTTTGAGACATTGTAAATAATAAAATCTATAAAGTATTTTATGCGCTCAAAAAAGGAGGGGGGGAAATAATAGGTTTCTTTCAAAATTGTTTTTAAGAAATGTGGTTTCATTTCCTATTGGGCTGCAATTTGCCATATATCAGCATCTAAGGGCCAGGCTGCTCAACCTGAAAATGATTATTTTCTTTCTTTTCCTTAATGTATCAGAAGTGGATCTAAAAGAACCTCCAGTATACAGGGGGGTTAATTATCCTGGCAGTCAGTTAAGCTTTGGAAGTTTTAGGTGATAAGAACAGGAGCCCTAATAAAGACTCCCTGCTACTGCTGCCTGCTGTGAAGAAACAACCACGTGTTGCCACCACTGCAAATATTGTTCAAATTACCCCAAAATTCTCCTGCTTTTTCTGTGCATTCTGGCTCATGGAGAGTGACACTGTGCAGGTGAAGTCATTTATTCTGTCACTTCAGCCCACACGGCAATCATGACAACTGCATCTTTCACTCAATCTAATGCAGGGGGCTTTTCTGCAAGACCTTAGGTGACCTGAGTGAAGAAAGTAATTATTCAAAACAACATTGTTTCTTGTTCTTCAAGTGCTGCCTACTCCTCTGCAGAACCACCTAAATGCTCCCTAATTTGATCTTCCCACTCAGATCAATTTCCTAGATTCTCCTAAAGGAATGAGTAAATAAACAATCACCTCTCATGTTTTAGAACTTTACTTTCAGAGAGGCAGTGCAGTGTAGGGCTATGAATACAAGCTCAGACTCTGCAGTCAGACTGCCTTGGCTAGAAGGCATTTCTACTATAGTTCGTTATGAAATCTTGGGTAAATTATAGCCCTCGGCCTCAGTTTCTTTTCTGGGATAACTGAAATAGAAATAACAATAGTACCAACCTCATAATGTTGTTAAAGTTAAATCACTTAATATATGGAAGATAATTAATACAGTGCTTAGCATGTGGCCGTGGCATGTATGTATTAGCTAGTTTTATTGTAGCCTAATGATCAACTATTGTTTGATTGTGTTGATTGAGGTCCAAGTGACTGTTTTAGGTATGTAGTGGCACTCACCAGTAAAGATCAAACAAACAGAAAAAATGGACATAAATTTTTGTTCAGATTGAAGATGTCCAAATTATTGATTTATCAGCAAGTTATTTCTAAAACAAGCAAGGAAGCAATAATAAAAAAAAGAGTAATGAGAAACTGAAATTGTAGGTTTACTTTCTCTATTTTCTACCATCTCCCAATCTACCTTCTCCAACCTCCATTCCACTCCACCAAAAATCTCTAACTGCAAATTTTATCGCCCTCTATTGTGAGGCTGGTAGTATGTCTGAGAGAATTTTAAATGTTCAACATTGTCAACATGTTATTTGGAGTGGGGTTGCAACCTAGGCCCTACAGTGGTCTAGAAACATAGAAACTGCCCCTGCAGGAGCTAGTGTCCTTCAATTTGATTAAAATTATTAATAAAATGGCTTTCCTGTCTGAAGGTTACATCAATACATTTTATTTAAATATAAACTCTATTATGATTTACATGACCTTGAAAAATATTGTCTCTTCTTTAAACACAATGCATATAAAGCAAAGATATTTTAGTATTCTCAGCTTCCCATGTATTCCCATAAACGAGGGAGAAATTTACACTGGCATTATTTGGGTACTTCATATTCTTTGTTCAGGACAGTTTCCAGTCATTTCATTTGCTCTTGCCTAATGTAAAACTCTTTGTATGCTCCTTTAAGACACAATCCTGATATCTTTAAATGCAAAAGCAAGTGAGCTATTTTAATATTCTAGGAAAACTAATAAAGGAATTTTCGATGAAAGGAAGAAATATTCTTTAATAAATGCCTGTTACTTGTATGTAAAATGCATTTGGTTTTTACCTATTATTTATGCTATTTAAATGTTCAGTATTGTTTCCTGAACAATAAGATTTCTTTGTTATAACATAAAGGTAATTTCTAGTTTCCATATTTAGTAAACTAGATATTGCAAGTTTCTGAGATAAATGAACTAGGAATTTTATTAGTTATTAATCTGAGAATTCAGACATTTTGTTATACCTGCCACCCTCATCTACAAATCTCATCCTTCTGATAAAGAATACCTCAGAGATTAGAAACATAGTTCTTTGTTTTTCTATGTGCTAAAGCATGAGACATATTTAGCATTCTGTAATTTATTTCTAAATAAATTTGCATGCATAGATTGAACAAGCTGAATAACTCTACATAGCCAAACAATTTTTTTCTACTTGCCCCAACAATACCTAGCAAATAGAAAGCTCTTTCTTTCTCATCAAAATTCTAGTTCCTTGAAAGCAGAAGTATAATGTTACTTCTTAGTATCTCTCCTTCTACTTTCTTTATGAGACTCAAAAGTTAAGTGGATTAATATATATTTTTTGACCTAGAGAGGATATAAATTTTATACATAAAGAATTATACACTTTATGAAGAAGAAGAAGGTAGTCTTCTTCTAAAATAAATTCAAGGCATTTTACAAAGATGCATAAAGTATAAACTAGATAGTATGAACATAAAGAACATAAGAGAGTTGAGTCAAAGGAAAACAAAAATATAGTCATAAAATGGAGGTAAAAACTTTAGTAAAATGAGTGCTTTACTCATTTAAGTTCTTTCCTAGCTGTTCCTGTATAATTAAATCATTCCACCTACTGCCTTAAAACAATGGTTTATTATTGCTTCTCATATGACTATTCCTTGATTGGCTTTAATAGGGAAGTTATCACATAGGGTTTCCCAAGAAGTTGTGGGCAGATGTTAACTGAGACTATAGTAATCTGACATGTTGTCCACTGTAATCTCAATAGGGGCTGCCCACCAAGCACCCATTCATGGTATTTCCATATCATGTGAGTTTCACACAGCATAGATTCTGGTATAGTTCAGAAAAATAATTCACAATGATCAAGTGGGTTTCATCCCAGGAATGAGAGCACATTTCATCATAGAAAAATCAATAAATGATTGAAAATTAATAAGTGATTCACCATATAAACAGAATTTTAAAAAAAAAACCATATGACCATCTTAATACATACAGAAAAAGCATTTGATAAAATCCAGCATCTCTTCTTGGTAAAAACTCTTTAAAAACTAGGCATAAAAGAATATACCTCAAAATACTAAAAGCCATACATAAAAAACCCACAGGCAACATCATACTGAATGGGAAAATGTTAAAAGCATTTTCCCTGAGAACTGTACTAAGGACATCCACTGTCACCACTTCTATTCAGCATAGTACTAGAAATTCTAGCCAGAGCAATTAGGCAAGAGAAAGTAATAAAGGGCATCCAAATTGGGAAAGAGGAGGTCAAACTATCCCTGTTTTGCAGTAATATGATCTTATATCTTGAAAACCCTAAGTACTCCTCCAAAAGACTTCTAGAACTGATAAATAAATACATTCAATAAAGTTTCAGGTTATAAAATCAATATACACAAATGAGTAGCATTTGTAGTCACTCATAATAGCTAACCTAAGAATCAAATCAAGAACTCAGTACCATTTACAATGGCTACAAAAAAATATATAAATACCTAAGAATATATTTAACTGGGGAAGTTAAAGATTTGTACAAAGAAAATTACAAAACATTAATGAAATAAATCATTGATGACACAAACAAATAGAAAAATATCCCATGCTCATGGATTAGAAGAATCAATATTGTTAAAATACCCATACGGCCCAAAGTGATTTACAGATTCTATGTAATTCCATCAAAATACCAATGTCATTTTTCATAGAATTAGAAAAATATCCTAAATTTCATATGGAATAAAAAAAAGAACCTGAATAGCCAAACCAAGCAAAAAGGACAAATTGAAAGCTTCACATTACCCAACTTCAAATTATATTTCAAGGCTATAGTAACCAAAGCAGCATAGTACTGGTATAAAAGTAAACACAGAGATCAATGGAATAGAATAGAGAATTCATAAATAAAATCATATTCTTATAACCAATTGATCTTCAATAAAGCAGACCAAAGCATACACTGGGGAAAGGATGCCCTATTCAACAAATGGTTCTGGGAAAATTGGAAAATCAAATGCAAAAGAATGAAACTGGATCCCTATGTTTTACAATGCACAAAAATTAACTCAAGATGAATTAAAGACTTAAATGTAAGATGTGATGCCATAAAAATTCTGAAAGAAAATGTAGGAAAAACTCTGACATTGGCCTGGGCAAGGAATTTGTAACTAAGACCTCAAATGCAAAAATACAATAACAACAACAAAAAAAATAAGTAGGACCTAAAGTAAGAAGTTTCTACACAGAAAAAGAAATAATCAACAGATTAAATAAAAAATCTACAGAATGAGAGAAAATATTTACAAACTATACATCTTACAAAGGACTAATATCCAAAATCTACAAGGAACTCAAACAAATCAGCAGAAAAAAAAAATAACTCCATTAAAAAGTGGACAGAAACTTGAACAGGCATTTTTCAAAAGAAAAGATACAAATGGCCAAAAAACATGTAAATATGCTTAGCATCACTAATTATCAGGGAAATGCAAATTAAAACCACAATGAGATACCACCTTACCCTGTAACAATGGCCATTATTAAAAAGTCAATAAACAAATAGATGTTGGCACAAATGCAGTGAAAAAGAAATGCCTATTCACTGTTGGTTGAAATGTAAGTTAGGACAACCTCTGTGGAAAACAGTATGGCAAGTCCTCAAAGAACTAAAAGTAGAACAACCATTTGATCCAGCAATCCCACTCCTGGGTATCTACCCAAAGAAAAAGAAGTCATTATATCAAAAAGATACATGTGCTCATATGTTTATCATAGCACAATTTAAAATTGCAAAGGTATGGAATCAGTTTAAGTGCCCATCAACTGATGAGTGGATAAAGACAATGTGGTATAAAATACTACTAAACCATAAAAAGGAATGAAATAATATCATTTGCAACAATTTGGATGGAACTGGAAGCCATAATCCTAAGTAAAATATCTCAGAAATGAAAAAAAAAAAAATCACATGTACTCACTTATAAGTGGGAGCTCAAGGATTAGTACACATGGTCACACAGAGTGGTATAAGAGACTTTGGAGCCTTGGAAGCAGGGAGGGTGGGAGGTGGATGAGGGATCAAAAACTGTCTATTAAGTACAATGTATATTTATATACATTTCAGATGATGAATATAGTAAAAGTTCTGACTTTACCACTATATAATTCACCCATGTAACAAAAAACCACTTGTACTCACTAAACCTATTAAAATAAAACAAAAAAAAATATTCTAGGATAATCCAAGAAGTACTAGATCACCATTGTTTTTTGTGGCCGAGAAGAACGCAATGGTATACACACATACACACACACCCCACATTTTATTAATCCACTCATGTACTGATGGGCACTTGGGTTGTTTCCACATCTTTGCAACTATGTATTGTGCTTCTATAAACCTTCTAGTGCAGATGTCTTTTTTATAGAATGTCTTTTGTTCTTTCAGGTAGGTGCCCAGTAATGAGATTGCTGGACCAAATGGTAGTTCTACTTATAGCTCTTTGAGGTATCTCCATATTATTTTCCACAGAGGTTGTACTAGCTTGTAGTCCCACCAGCAGTATAAGAGTGTTCTTATCTCTCTTCATCCATACCAACATTCATTGTTTTGGGACTTTGTGATAAAGGCTATTCTCACTGCAGTTAAGTGACATCTCATTGTGGGTTTGATTTGCATTTCCCTGATGATTAGAGATGTTGAGCGTTTTTCCATATGTCAGGTGGCCATTAGTCTATCTTTTTTTGAAAAGTTTCTGTTCATGTCCTTTGGCCACTTTTTTATAGGGTTGTTTGATTTTTTTTCTTGCTGATTTTCCTGAGTTGTATAGAGATTCTCATTATTGGCCCTTTATTGGATGTGTAACACACTAATATTTTCTTCCATTCTGCAGGTTGTCCCTTTGCTCTCATGAGAGTTTCCTTGGCTGTGCAGAAGCTTTTCAATTTGATCAGGTCCCATTTATTTATTTTTGTTGTTGTTGTGATTGCTTTTGGGGTCTTCTTCATAAATTATTTGCCCAGGCCAATGGTCATAAGAGTTTTTCCAACATTTTCTTCTAGAATTCTGATAGTTTCACACCTTAGGTTTAAGTCTGTTATCTACCGTGAGTTGATTTTTGTGAGAAGTAAAAGGTGTAGATCCTGTTTCAGTCTCCTCCATGTGGCTAATTTTCCCAGCACCATTTACTGAATATGGATTCTTCTCCCTGGTGTATGTGTTTGTCTGCTTTGTCAAAGATTAGATGGCTATATGAGGATGGTTTTCTATCTGGGTTCTCAGTTCTGTTCCATTGGTCTATGTCTCCATTCTTGTGCCAGTCCCATGCTTTTTTAGTTACTATAGGCTTGTAGTATAGCTTGAAGTCTGGTAAACGGATGACTTCCCATTTGTTCTTTTGGCTTAAGGTTGCTTTTGCTATATGGGGTCTTCTCTGGTTCCATATGAAATGTAGAATTATTTTTTCTCGATCTGTGAAAAAATGAGTTTGGTATTTTAATAGGAATTGCCTTGAATCTGTAGATCACTTTGTGTAGTATAGACATTTTAACAATGGTGCTTCTGCTGACCCATGAGCATGGTACGCTTTTCCACCTGTTTACATCTCTTGCTGTTTCCTTCCTCGGTGTTTCATAGTTCTCACTGTAGAGGTCTTTTACCTCCTTAGTTAAATATATTCCCAGGTATTCTATTTTCTTTGTTATTATTGTGAAGGCTATTGAGTCTTTGATTTGGTTCTCAGTTTGACTGTTGTTGGTGTATAGGAATGCTACTGATTCCTGTACATTGATTTTGTACCCTGAGACCTTGCTAAATTTGTTTATCAATTCCAGTAATCCCACGGCAGAATCTTTGGGGTTTTCTACATGTAAGATCATATCATCAGCAAACAGTGATAGTTTGACCTCTTTTGTCCCCATTTGGATGCCCTTGATTTCCTTCTCTTGTCAGATTGCCCTGGCTAAGACTTCCAGCACTGTGTTGAAGAGAAGCGATGATCAAGGGCAACCTTGTCTGGTTCCAGTTCTAAGCGGGAACACTTTCATTTTTTCCTGTTCAGTATGATGTTGGCTGTGGGTTTGTCATATATCGCTTGTATCATTTTTAGGTAAGTCCTATCTCTTAAGCATTCTTATCATAAAAAGGTGCTGACTTTTGTCGAATGTTTTTTCTGAATCTACTGAGAGGATCATATGGTCTCTGTTTTTGCTATTTATATGGTGAATTACATTTATGGATTTGCATAAGTTGAACCATGCCTGCATCTCTGGGAGGAAGCCCACTTGGTCGTAATGGATTATTTTTTTGATAAGCACATGAATTCGGTTTGCTAGTATTTTGTCGAGAATGTTTAGTATCTATACTCACAAGGATATTGGTCTGTAGTTTTCTTTTTCTGTTGTGTCCTTTCCTGGTTTTGACATCGGGGTGATGTTGGCCTCATCCTCAAACCTCAGGAAGATTCCTTCCTTCTTGATGTTGTGGAATAATCTTTGCAGAATAGGCACCAGTTTTTCTTTGTAGGTTTGGTAAAATTTGGGTGTAAAATCATCTGGTCTGGGATTTTCTTTTTAGGAAGGTTTTTTATTGCTGCTTCACTTTCAGTACTTGATATTGATCTATTCAGGAATTCTATTTCTTCCTGATTGAACCTAGGAAGGTTGTGTGTTTCTAAGAGTTGGTCCATTTCTTCCACACTTTCAAGTTTATGCGCAGAGAAGTTTTTATAGTATTCATACATGATATTTTGCACTCCCGTGGCATCAGTTGTAATTTCTCCTTCTTCATTCCTCATGGACCTTATTAGAGTCCTTTCTGTTCTGCTTCTTGTTAATCTAGCAGGAAACATATCAATTTTGTTTATTTTTTTCAAGAATGAACTTTTTGTTTCATTAATCTTCCATATAGTTTTATTGCTATTAATTTCATTTAGTTCTGCTCTGATCTTTGCTATTTCTTTTCTTCTGCTGGGTTTGGGGTTAGTTTGCTCATCCCTTTCCAGTTCTTTGAGATGATTCATTCAATTGTTTATTTGTGATCTTTCTGTCTTTTGGATGTAGGCATTTACAGATATAAATTTTCCTCCCAGGACTGCTTTAGCGGTGTCCCACGGATTTTGATAACTTGTGTCTCCTTTATCATTTAGTTCAAAGAGTCTTTTGATTTCCATCTTGATTTCCTCCTTAACTCAATGAGTGGTCAGCAGAACATTGTTTAGTTTCCATGACTTTGTGTCAAGATAAGAGTTGCTGTTGGAGTTGATTTCTAATTTTCTTCCTCTGTGGTCTGAGATGCATGGTATAACTTCTTCCTTTTTTTTTTTTTTTTCTCTTCTTTTTTTTAATTTCTGGAGACATGCTTTGTGGCCTGGGATATAGTCAATCTTAGAGAATGTCCTATGAACTGATGAGAAAAAGGTATATTCAGTGGTTTTGGGGCAGAATGCTCTGTAAATGTCAGACAGGCCCATTTGTTGTAGAGTTCTGTTTAAGTCCATTGTTTCTTTATTTTCTGTTTGGAGGATCTGTGTTGTTTCTTCAGAGGGTTGTTGAAGTCTCCGGCTATTACTGTGTTGCCGTTTTTCATTTTGTTTAGACCAAGTGGGACTTGCCTTATGAATCTGGCTGCACCTGAGTTAGGTGCATAAATATTTAGAATTGTTATGTCTTCATTTTGAATTGTACCCTCACCATTATATAGTGACCATCTTTTTCTTTCATTACTTTTGTTAATTTGAAGACTAAATTATCTGAAGTCAGAAATGCCACATCAGTTTTCCTTTGGCATCCCTTTGCTTGAAATATTGTTTTCCATCCCCTCCACCCTGAATTAGGGGGTAGGAGAAGTAGAGCCATCTTTTATTTAAGGAGTGACAGGTTACAGTGCATAAGAACATGTGGGAATGGGAAATATTATTGCGGTCCTTTTTGGAAAATACAACCTGCCATAAGTTTTATGCTCTTGCTAATATCTATATATCAAAATAACATCGTTACATTAGACAAAGCACTGGACTTCACAGGACTATTGCCCATAGTGTCCTTGAGTGTATGCCAATGAGATCACACCAAAGAACAATTCATTCAAAGTAATAAAAGCCATAAAATCCCAAATTAGATGGTCTATGTAACTATTTTATGATATTATAGATTTATCCAGGAGTAAACTTTTAAAATCTATATCAGTATTTTCCATATTATATCCTAGTATTCTGAACAACAGTATTCCGATTAATGGCAATTGGGCCCTATTTGAAAATAATAAAGACATTCCATGAGTAAAATTCTTTGAGAAATTCTGAATAGTTTACTCATACCTATTGCCAGACTTTTCCACTGACTTGAGTCAGCCTGTCAACTCTTTTAATATATAAAATGATTTGAGAATTATTGCTCTTTTTAAAACAAAACCAAAATGTTGAAGACAGTTTAACATAATTTTGCCACACCTTTTAAAACTTGGAAAAATATTTTTTTCCCTTGAGTATAGCAATTAATATATGAAAGAACTCACAGAATTTAGATCAGGAAGTAGTGATATGATACCATACGAATTTTCACATCCTTCTACAATTATTCATTCATTATTATTCACTCTACCATTGGGTTGTTCAGAAATATTTAGTATTTGGCTTGAGAATAAGCTCTAAGCCAAGTATCTGCTGGATGTGAAATAAGATACCTTTGCATTCAATTAATTCAGTAATATAGTTGATATTTTTGCAATCAATTAGTTCAATAATATAGTTGATATTTTTTTGTAACAACAAAAAAGAGGATTCAGTAACTTTATTAAGAGGCATACCAAGGAATTCTTTAACTGCAGAACATAAAAAATGCTTATGTGATTAAGAGCCCAGAGTTTTATTTCATATACATAGCATAGTGGGACTAATTTTGTTAAAAGCCTTCTCTAATCAATATACAGACAAATATCAAGCTTGGTGAACTTTTACAAATAAATTGATCTTAATACTATGTTCAAGGTCATAATTACAAATCTAAAGTTAGTGTAAAAACCTACAAATGTCTTTCATTTTCTTTATAACTTTAAAATTAGTTCAAGTTCAGAACATACTTGTAAATGCATGATTTGTAAATATAAAAATATTATAATGATGATATTTAAATGAACACATTTTTCTGTTTATAAAATGGCATACACATTATTTTTGTTTTATTTTTAACATTTATTATTCTAATTCTAATTATGGCATGATTGGTAACAGTATAATATTTTCTAAACTAGTATGAATTAGCTAATATTCGATAAAACAAATGAATGCATTCTCAAGTATTTTTAAGGTTATGTAATAGTATCCTATTCTGGAACTGCTCTAGGCAGCTGATGCTATATATCTACAGAATAATGTTTCAACATAGTAGTCTGGCTAAAAATAAGAGAAGACAAATATTTAATATCAGACAAATTAGTAAGAAAATTTTATGAAGAATCTATTTCAAAGTTTGATGCATTTAGTAAATCTGTCACATAAACTATGTCATACTTTTTCTTTCCATGACAACCAAGTCAAAGGCTATGATCCAAAACAGGTTGCACACTAAGACTACATCTCATCTAGACCAGTCTTAGCTGTAGAACATTTTCAAGACAAAATAACTCAAAAACAAGCATCCAACTCCTGACATTAAAGAACTCTTGGGTCCCTGCTTCACAAGGACTGTGTACAAGGGAAAAGGGGAACTTGTGATTAAGGGAAAATGAATTAATGAGTAAATGGGAGAACCTTTAAATAAAATCAGTTTGCAGGGATACCTCCCCTAAAGCTACACAAAACTGAAAAGTCGTCTACAGAATCTTAGACTAGCATTTGATGATATATTTTAGTATACTCATTCAATGGATGATTTGTACGCAGCACTTTCAAGTGAGATAAGAGTATTACAGACTACTGACTCAGACATAATCACCCTACAGGCCCAGCAGGGGCAGCTTGAGAAAATAGAGGAAGAGTAGAAAATCCTTTGTTTTTCTCTGAAACCACCTGAGCAATGCAGCCTGTGAGCATTGCACACATCATCAGGTGGCTTTAGTCATAGCAGAAGCCTCTCATTTTTAAAGGGAAAGTAACCACTACTAAAAAATTAGCCTGATTCCCTCATGTTGATTACGCTAATATCTCTAATATGCTGAATCTCAAAGTCAGTGGTGATTGCGTTTTTTGTGGCGCTACAGGCACTAATATACTTGAAGACAGACAGCTATTGCAGTTTTAGTTAAATTTGTTTTCAAGACGTGACATTTCAAAAGCATTGTAAACTAATGGAAACCAATGAGGAGACCTTTATATAGTGTAGTAACCAAATCATTGAAAAACATACACACAAAAAAAATATAATTTTATAAGCAGGAATAATAGCTAACTTTAAAGAATTGCCACCTTTATTGGAAGAACACATGTGAGAGAAAGACCATGTGTGAGGATCTTCTCTTCCCTACAATATGAGAGATAAACAACATCCTATAAAGATACATGTGTAATAATATAGAAAAGTTTCAACGACAAAGTTGCCTAAGTACAAAAATTGACAATTTTAATAAGTTTCTTATTGAAAATTTTGTGTTGTAAAATATTTAAACATATAATAATTAATGATCCACTTTCTGATGAAAAATAAGAAACTATAAGTTTTTTTAAATCTCAAAGTGTGTATTATTCAATACCAGTAAATATTGTAATTAACATTCATATTCAAATTCAATTTCATGATATTTAATGCTCATATGATTTTTTTCTTATGTGGTATGTAGTGAAGAAATAACCTTGCCCAAAGAAAAGTCTGAACTTTTTTCTCAACTACTGAAATCTGTAGATGCTTTCAAAGTTTTATCTGATAGAAGAGTCTTTGTTGGCCTGTGGGCTTTGGTTACAAGACAGTCTAGCAATTATGATGGAAAATTTGGGCCATGCCATATCAGTTCTGACCTCTAGAGGAACTAGAGACTAAGAATATTAGCCTGACCTCTGGGAGGGGCTGAAGACTGAACTATGTAATCAAGGCTCAATAAAAACTGTGGTCACTCAAGGCTCAAGTGAGCTTCCTGGCTGGTAATAATCTGAGTATATTGTCACACATCCGTGCTGAGAAACAATGTTGCCCATGACTCCAAGAAAAGAGGATAGCCAGAGATCTCAAGTTGGGACCCCTTCCAGACTCTGCCCAGTGCATTTCTTCCCTTGGATGACTTTAATTTTTATACTTTCATTATAATAAAATGGAAATCATAAGTATAGTGTGTTCCTCAGTTCTAGTTTTTCTAGCAAATTA
Source organism: Microcebus murinus (assembly GCF_040939455.1). Lineage (NCBI taxonomy): Eukaryota > Metazoa > Chordata > Mammalia > Primates > Cheirogaleidae > Microcebus > Microcebus murinus. The sequence goes on along the minus strand of NC_134105.1, from coordinate 62,539,339 downwards.
TTGATCTGTAAGTGGTGATAAGGATCCCAGAATTTGTAGCTATATCAGTCAGAATTCTCAAGAAAAGCAGATTTATGTATAGATGATGTGAGATGTGTATAATATATACATATATATTATAGCTTATAAAGATTTTAAACAGACTATATATAATCTGATATATTTATATGTATGCATAATCTCATATATGTGCATATGATATTTACTTTAAGGAATTGGCTCATGCAATGTGGTAGTTGGCAAGTCCAAAATTTATAAGGCAGTTCACCTGGCTGGAAACTCAGACAGGAGTTAATACCATAGTCTTGAGTTGGAAATCTGTAAGACAGGCCAATAGGCTGGAAACTCAGCATAAGTTGATGAAGTCTTCAAGTAGAATTTTTTCTTCTTTGGAAAACTTCAGTGTTTACTCCTGAGACCTTCAACTGATTGGATGAATCCCATCCCCATTATCAAGCAAGGGTAATCTCATTTCCTTAAGGTAATTTGTTTATAGATGTTAAACAAATCTACAAAAGAGACTCAAAGCAAAATCCATGTTGGTATTTGCTTAAATATCTGGGTACCATAGCCTAGCCAAGTTGACACATGAAACTCACAATTATAGCGGCCAACTGGTCTGAAGTGAAGGTGGCCCTAGGGACCTCTGGAATTTGTGGCTGGTGTTTTAAATGAGGGAAGTTTTGTGAGGACTGTGACCTCTGACTGTATAGTTGGCTAAACTCCAGAAATAGAACCAAACGAATATATTCAACTGATTTTTGATAAAGGCACAAAGGCAATTCAATGGAGAAAGGACAACATGTTCAATACATGGTACTGGAACAAGCGAATGTTCATATACAAAAAATAAAAAAAGTACCTAGAAACAGACCTTATACAGTCCACAAAAATTAACTCAAAATGGATCATAGACCTAAATAGAAAATGCTAAACTACAATACTTCTGGGAAAAACAGAGGAGAAAAATCTATGTAACCATAAATTTGATGATGAATTTTTAAATATAACAATAAAAACACTATCCATGAAAGAAAAAAATTGGTAAATTGGATCTTATTAAAACTGAAAACTTCTACTCTCTCAAATATGCTGTCAAGAGAATTAAAAGCAAGCCACAGAGTGGGAGAAAAATCTTTGCAAATCACATATCTGATAAAAGCTTTGTATCAAAATACAGAAAGAACTCTGAAACTCAACAACAAAAACCAAACAACCAATTTAAAAATGGGCAAAAGATCTGGACACCTCACCCAAGAAGACATGGCAAATAAGCATACGAAAAGATGCTCAACATCATTTGTCATTAGGGAAATGGAAATTAAAACAACAATGAGATAGCACTACTGCACATTGATTACAATGGCTAAAATCCAAAAAACTGACAATACTAATTGCTGGCAGGAATGCATAGCAATAGAAACTCTCATTCATTGCTGGTGGAATGCAATGCCACCTCTCTGGAAAACAGTTTGGCAGTTTTTTATAGAGCTAAACACAGTTTTACCATATGATTCAGCAATTGCACTCCTAGATATTTACCCAACTGATTTGAAAATTAATGTCTACACAAACCTGTACATGAGTGTTTATAGAAGCTTTATTCATAATCACCAAAAATTGTAAATAACGAAGATGCCCTTCAATAGGTGAATGGATAAACAAACTGTGGGACATCCAAACAAGAGAATGCTATTTGACAATTAAAAGTAATGCACTGTGAAGCCATGCAAAGAAATCAATGAATCTTAAGAGCATATCGTTAAGTGAAAGAAGCCAGTCTGAAAAAACTGCATATTATATAATGCCATCTATATGACATTCTGGAAAAGGCAAAACTTTAAAGACAGTAAACAGATCAGTGATTGCCAGAGGGTAGTGGGAAGATGAGTCTATGAATAGGTGAAACACAGGGGTTTTTCTTGGTGCAATGACACTATTCTGTATGATTCTATAATGATGGATATATGACACCACTTATTTGTCAAAACCAATAAAAATTTACAGCACAGTGAACCTTAATGTACGTAAAATTTTAAAAACCATTTAGGAAGTCGAAGGACCCCAAGATATAATGCAGAATGTGACAAGAGACTATAACTCTATTACAAATGTATGAAACAACCTCATTGAAAGGAGATGGAGAGAAAAGATGCTGAGATAAGTAACTTTGGAAATAAGTAGAGTCTGCAAGACTAAAGGAAAAAAAATGTATATAAGCACTGTATTCTCTTTGATAAAACTACTTCCCATGGGGTATGGGTTAATAATTCTGAAACCACTATACATGTATACTGAAATCGAGCAATTAAGTAGAAGAATGGTAGATGGTGGTAGCCAGATTTCTTACTGGAATGACAGGTTACAGTTAAGCAAAGGGATAAGGCAAAAATGACATATGTGTGTAGTGAATTATTATAATTTTATGTTGCCTCAGCATCCATTTTCAATGTAAGTTGGACTTTCTCATATCAGAAACAAGGTGATACACTTACCACTTCTCAACCTCCTCCCATTTTCTACATGCGGTAGATCCAGATACCTGCCTTATACAACTACTTCCTGGTGACCACCTTTCTCTGAGACAGGTATATACAGCCTACTTGACTCATACCACTGACCCCCATGAGCTGTGCATGAACTACACAGATATGCCACAGTTAGCCATCTTTCAATCACAGCATGACTCCACGAAATTCTGTATCCTTGTTCTAAATCCATCAATTAGCTGCCTTGCAGAAAGTCTGCTTGAATAATGTTCTGGACCCCAATAAAGGCTTTAGCTGACAAGTCCATCTCTCTCACTCTCCATCCACAGTTTGAGAGGACATGTCCCAGACAGCCACCCACTTCTAGTTGGTCCTGAAAGGTGTGTGGCCACTGCCCTCTTCTCTCTAGGATCTGTAAGTAACACACTACTCTGTTATTTCACGTGTTTTGTTGAGTTATTTTCTCTGTGTCTCACCTGACCAATGCACCCAAACCTGACTTGTTTCATGGTCAGTGCTCTCGTAGAGAGTGTCTCTCTTGGTAGGAATAAACTGAACACAGGGCAGACAAGAGCCACAAAGGCATCTGCCAGTACAAACAAGTTTCTTGTGAGAGGGATACCTGGCCACATTCAGACACATTGGCATTATGCCATCCACCAGAACAAAGAAGTATCCTGTGAAAGACACATTGTATATCTAGGGAGCCCTGTCAATCAGAATTAGAGTTTATAGCCATGAACTCCTCTCCAGAGAAACCTCATGACCAAATTAAAGAACAATATAACAATATGGTAATGCATTAGAGTTGAGAACATTATTATGAATAAATGTGCTTAATGTAGATGCAGTCAGTTACTTTTAAAAATATGTGTGTGTTGGGGTGGGGGGTTGTGAGTATAGGTAGATTAGTAGACACATATCTATTTCTTTATGAATGTTATCTGAGAGGACCTAAAACAATAATGTCCCAGAAACAGAGAGCATACCTCACCCTCAGCTCTTAGCTGCTAATACCATTCTCCAACAAAGGAAGCAGAGCTCCTTGGAGAAAGAGCTGATTCTGGGAATGGAGCAGGAAACACACAAGATGAGCTTAGAGTACCTTGTAGTGTCAGAAAGTAAAGAATTCCCAAAAAGAAAAATAAATGATGAGATATTTCAAAGGGATCTCGGAAGTCAACTGAAAGAGCTCCAAATAGCTAAAGCTGGGACAATTTGAGCAGCAAAACAGACAGATACAAATAAAGTTAACTGGTCTTTGACAAAGGAGCAAAGGCAATGAAATGGAGGAAAGATAGTCTTTTTGAAAAATGTCACTGGAACAACTGGACATCCACAGGCCAAAAAAAAAAAAAAAAGAAAGAAAGAAAGAAAAAAAGGAATCTACACACATTCTTACATCCTTCACAAAAACAAACCCCAAAATGGATCATATACCTAAATGTAAAAAGCTAAACTATAAAAGTCTTACAAGATAACCTAGAAGAAAAACTAAATAATTTTGCCTATAGCAATAAAGTTTTAGAGATAACACCAAAAATGCGATCCATTAAAAAATCAATAAGCTAGACTTCATTAAAATGAAAAACTTCTACATTCTGAAAGACACTGTCCAGAGAATGAGAAGACAAACCAGACTGGGAAAAAAATATTTGTAAAAGACATATCTGATAAAGCTGTGGTCCCCAAGTCCCGGGCCTCAGATCTGTATCAATCTGTGGCCTGTTAGAAACCTACTGCACAGCAGGAGATGAAAGGCAGGCTATTCATCTGTATTTACAGCCCCTCCCCATTGCTTGCATCACTGCCTGAGCTGTGCCTTCTGGCAGATCAGTGGCGGCATTAGATTCTCACAGGAGCGGTAACCCTACTGCATACCTGAGGGACGTAGGTGGCACGCTCCTTATGAGAATCTAATGCCTGATGATCTGAGGTGGAGCTGAGGTGGTGATGCTAGCGCTGGGGAGCAGCTGCAAACACAGGTTATCATTAGCAGGGAGGTTTGAGTCCACAATAAATGCAATGCTCTTGAATCATCCCAGAACCATCCCCCACCCGGTCTATGGAAAGATTGTCTTCCACGAAACCAGTCTGTTGTGCCAAAACAGTTGGTAACTGCTATAAAGGACTGTTATCCAAAGTAAAAAAAAAAAAAAAAAGAAACTCAAACCTCAACTATAGCAAAACAAACAACCTGGTTAAGGAAAAGGCGAAAGATCTAAGTAGACACCTCACCAAAGAAGATATGCATATGAGAAAAGATGTTCAACATTATGTATCATTACAGAATTACCAAGTAAAACAAGATATTACTATTCATCTATAAGAATGACTCACTTCAAAACACTGACAATACCAAATGCTGACAAGAATGTAAAAACAAAAACTCTCGTTCATTGCTAGTGGGAATGCTAATGGTACATCTACTTTAAACCAGTTTAGCAGTTTCTTATAAAATCAAACATGTTGTTACCATGCATTCCAGCAATTGTGCTCCTTGATATTTACCTAAAAGGGTTGAAAATGTATGTCCACACAAAAATCTGTCCATGAATGTTTACAGAAGTTTTATTCATAATTGTCAAAACTTGGAAGCAACCAAGATGTTCTTCAGTAGATGAATGGATAAACAAACTGTGGTACATCCAGACAATTAAATACCATTCAGTGCTAAAGAGAAATAAGTTATCAAGTCATGAAAAGACATAGAAGAACTTTAAATGCATATTACTAATTGAAACAAACCAATCTGAAAAGGCCATATACTCTATAATCCAACTATATGACCTTCTGGAAAAAAACAAAACTATAGAGACAGTAAACAGATCAGTGGTTGCCAAGGGTTAGCAAAGAGCAAAGAATGAACAGTCAGAACACAGAGGACTTTTAAAGCAGTGAAACTATTCTGTCTGATATACTATAATGGTAGATACATGTCGTTATACATTTGTAAAAACCCATAGAATATACAACACCAAGAATGAATCCTAATGTAAAATATAGTTGATAATAATGTGTCAATATAGGTTCGTCAATTCTAACAAATGTACCACTCTGATCAGGATATTGCAGTGTAAGAGACTATGCATGTGTGGGGGAAAAAAGTGTATGGGAACTCTCTATACTTTCCTCTCAATTGTTCTGTGAACCCAAAACTTCTCTAAAAATTAAATTTATTTTATAAATAAATAAAGTAGCATTGGAATATAGCCAAAAAATAAATATCCATGAGTTCATAGTGATATAAATAAATGATTGACTAAACAAACAAATAAATAGGGTAGAGTAAACAAATCTTCTATGCATAAGAATTACAAATAATTCACATAACTATTACCACTCAAGGAGGTAGAGTTTATCTCTCCACTTTGCATAATAACTTCCTTCCAAAGACGATACTGTGAAAAGGAGGGGAAAAAAAGGGAGTAATTTCACAGTCAAGAAATCTGACAAACACTACCTCATCTAGTGATGTAGGTCATCAATAGTGATAAATTTTAGCAGTCTGTAATCTTGATATGATAAGAATGTCACTTTATGGTATTCCTCCCCCAAACCCATAATACTAGTCTAATAATGAAAAAAAGTAAGACATATTCTAATTGAGAGATATCCTATATAAATCTTGTCCAGTACTCCTCAAAACTGTCAAAGTCATCAAAAAAATAAATAAATAAATAAAAGGAAACTCTGAGAAATTATCATAGTCAAATGAAACCTAAGGAAACATAGTGACTAAATGTGATGTGGTATCATGGATGGACTACTGAAACAGAAAAAGGACATTAGGTAAAACCTAAGGGGATTTGAATAGATTATGTACTTTGGGTAATAGTAATGCATTAATATTTATTCATTGATTATGACAAATGTACCATACTAATGTAGGATTCATAATTGGGAAGAGTGGGTTTGGGGAATTTGGGTATTCTCTACTGTCTTTCCAATTTTTCTACAAATCTAAAACCATTCTAAAATAAAAAGGTTATGTTTAAAAATCAATGAATTGTTTTTTTTGTTTGTTTTTTTTTGAGACAGAGTCTCGCTTTGTTGCCCAGGCTAGAGTGAGTGCATGGCATCATCCTAGCTCACAGCAGCCTCAAACTCCTGGGCTCAAGCAATCCTACTGCCTCAGCCTCCCGAGTAGCTGGGACTACAGGCATGTGCCACCATGCCCGGCTAATTTTTTTCTGTATATATTAGTTGGCCAATTAGTTTCTTTCTATTTATAGTAGAGACGGGGTCTCGCTCTTGCTCAGGTTGGTTTCGAACTCCTGAACTCAAACCATCCGCCCGGCTCGGCCTCCCAGAGAGCTAGGATTACAGGCGTGAGCCACCTCGCCTGGCCAAAAATCAATGCATTTTTTAAAAAATTTAAACCTGAAATGTAATTCTATTCCATGCCAGTAAGTGAAAAAATATTTACAAGTGAAAAAGATATATTTTTTATCTATATTCATAATCTTTGTGAACTTTCAAATCCACAGCATTACTTGGTAATGATAAAATTCTACTTCATCACACAAATAACATGTGAAAATAGGAGATAACCTCAATGTTAGACCTGACATATAACTGAACACATGAACACCTGCCTAGCAGTATATGCAATTGTCTTAGCTGACTAACCCCTCTAAGGTTTTGACCCTGTCAATGGGAACCAAAATAAATGTTTGAATAGAGCAGTGATGGCCTGGGGCTGTGGAGCCTGGAATCCAAAAACCTTTGGAAAGACATGTTTAGGGTCAAAAATGAGTGAAGATCCAAGCCAACAGAATGAGCAATACCAAGAAGACAAGCAAGATGGTAAAACCACTTCTATGGCAACAGGACTCTAAAAGAGGTAAAAGAAACTATGGCAGCTTCATTTGGGGTTTGGGATACAAATTTGAGGCTATATGTGTGGTGTCTCACCCTCATGTTAGGAAGGTGCTCTCAACAACACCAAGCCAACTAGGAAAACAGCTTTCCTATTTACTTAGCTTTTTGAGTCTAAGCTTGAGACATGAGCAGGAATTCTCTTAGCCAAAGAATCATGTACAGCAATTTTGAGAACTGGAAGAATGAAGAAGATGTAGCTCTTAATAATAGTTAAGCAATCATACCTGAGAATGTCCCATTAGACCCTCAGTGTGGATGTTCCACATCAAGAGGACTACAGAGAAAGCAAACTGATCATACTCTTGCCTCTGACTCTCCTACTCATAGCCACGGATATCTTTATGACTCCATTGCTCCATCTATATAAATCTGTTTTTCAAACTGACATCCACTGACTCCTCAATTGTCACCTTTGGACTCGGCACAGTCTCTACCTATGACCTGCTACCTCTGCTGCCATTTCTGGCTCCTTTTTCTATAAAATGGATCTATTCTGATCCAACATCCAGTCTCATTTACCAATATTCAGTTTGGCCTGAACCACCCCTCTCTTGATAGCCCCACATAAAATCCAGACACCAGCCCAATTTATGTAACTCTCAGGGCTCTACCCCTATAACAGATTCCTTTGATACTGAAATCTTCTATTCTTGTGAGTTCTCCAAAATTAACTATGTAGTTTAATATTAACAATCTTTTATCTGTTTGTAAAATGTTTATACATCAGACTCTTCTATAAACAACCAAGTAGTCAATAATTTTCCAATGTAAAAACTAAGTTCTGGGGATGTTATCTGCTCTAGATCTCATAGCTTGTAACTAAGATTTGGAAGTCCTAAACCAAAAGTCCACTACATCAAGTCCATCATATTCCATTAGTCTGGTTTGAAAGCCAGGATTGATTGACAGATAGACTGGTGTAAAACACCTAAAATCACTAATATGCTATGTGTAAATATCTTTGTTTCTACTGCTACTTTTGAAAACCACTTATCTAACTTCTAACACCTGAAATCCCCTCAAAACGAGTTTCTTTTCCCAGTTGCTCCTCACTACCAACTGTAGTCATGCTCTGGAATAATTATGGAGACTAATCATCTGTAGAAAACAAGAATTTATGATTGATCTCTAATTACAATTGGCTACAAAATTATTCTATTCTTCTTTCACCCTTTCTACACATACCCAATGTTCATGTTTTCTACCAGACACTCTAGTCACTGCATGATGGGGTTGTTACTTTTGCCACTTCTCTGGATCCCTCACTCTCAGTCATTTTAAATGTGGTTACCATGACAGTCACTCTGACCATATTTTATATATAACTTTTAAACATAATAAAATTTAGCACTGCCCATTAGTCCTTATCTAAATCAAAACTTATTAGCAGAGCATTCAGGGCCCCAGTAAATTGCCCCTTTTTTGAAATTAATCTCTACTCTCTTCCATATATTTCAATTAAGTCAATTTCTTATTGTTCTCCCAAATAGTTGCTGAGTAAACTCTCTATTCCTGGGTTTTATTTTACATTCCTCTCCATTAATTAATATCCCTTACTGACTTAAAGACCTCAAAATTCACCCTTTTAAAATATTTATCTGGTTTCTCTACTATTATCTGTTAAGTCTCTCTCTGGTAATATCATTATCAAGCTATATGGAGTAACCGTGTTTCCAATGTCAGGGGGAAAATACATCCTCTGCCCTCTGCAAAGCTCATGCTGGGCAATTACAGCATGGAGTATGTCCTAGTTATCTATTGCTGCATAGCAAACCAACCCAAACTCAATAGCACAAAACAACCACTATTTTAGTACGCTCATAAATTTTAGGGATCAGAAATTCAACCAGGACACAGTGGTGTAGATTATCTTTCTCCTTTATATCTGGAGCCTCAGCTGAGAGTGACACAAATGGCTGAGAGCTGAAAATGCCAGGGCTGCAGAATACACTTCCAAGATGGCTAATTCACTCACATGGCTGGTGCCAGGGCTGGGATGACTAAAGGCTGGGCTCTGCTAGGACTGTCAATCAAAATATCCACATGAGTCTAAGCAATGTGGCTTGGACTTCTCACATTAGGGCTCCTGGGTTCCTAGAGGGAACATTCCAAGCACAAGCATTCCAAGAGACCATGGCAGGAACTGAAAGACTATTTCTAACCTAGCTTCAGAATGCAACATGATTTCTATCATATTCTATTGCTGATAAGTCTAGTCTGAGGGTGGTAGAAGGCAGCCTGGGAGGAGTTAGATTCCACCTCTTGATGGAAAAATGGTAAGATCATATTGAAGAAAAATATATGGAATAGAAGATTTGTTACAGCAGTTTTTGTAAAATTCAATCTTACAAAGTACTACAGGGCAAAAATAAATCATGTTAGAATGTCATTCCAATCAGGCTGTGTGCTGCTTACCTCATTGTTTTCAGTCTAGGAAGGATAATCTCCACTATTAGATCATATTTGTAGATATATGTTTAATGGCCAGCTTCACTTTTTTTTTTCTTTTTTGAGAATTTTCCCTTTAACATACGTATTTTCGCAGAGCCGTTAACATGTGGTGTCCAGCACACTCTGGCCACTGGGGGTGGAAGGGTCAGCGAGGATGAGGACACAACCAAGACTGGAAAAATCATAAAACTACATGTCTTGCAAAGCCAATCAGAGTCTTTTCTGAAGACAAAGGTTAGGGAGAGATGTTTATTTCCTCTAATGTTATCAAGCTGAAAACATTCAGAACTGTGCCCACCGGTAGCCTTCTTAGCTAACCACATGTGAAAAGTTTATCTGGAGTAGATAACATTTAAACTTATACACAGCAAGAAGCAGAGTCAAGGGATGAAAGGAAAGGCCTAATAACATCAGTATAGACCAGATTCTAATGTGTGTGAAACCAAATCCACCCTTGACTTCCAGGTTACACAAATCAGTAAATTCCCTTTTAGACTCATGGTAATTTAAACTGAGTTTCCAGTACCTTTGCTGAAAAATCCCTTCTAATCTGAGTAAGGCACACCTAGATCTCTTACCTATGCATAAAAGTGCCTGAAAGAAAATCTTTAACAAGGGATAATAATTAATCAAAAAGGTTTATACTAGAAGGAACATAATGTACTCTCTGGAATGACAGAAATTTAATACAGATAACCCAGGCACAAATTAATAAATCAACTTTGAATACAACAGCATGAGTTATGATACACTTGGTAAGAAACCTTGGCAAGGAAGACCAAAAGAAAATTTTCAAATGTACACATTTTCTTTCATATAAATTTATTTCTTTGGGTGTTTTTCATTCTTTCAGTGTGCTCTAAAGAATGCTTTATCTTCATTTTTTAAACACTTTTATTGTGCATTGTAACCTGAGCCAACTTTCAATAAGTTTTTGGTGGGGATATACTATATACTATCCATTGTAGAAGACAAAGAGTTGTACGAGACAGATACATTTTTGTCCCCACCTCCCTTACCATCCAGTTTGGAGGTGGGGTGGCTGACATGGGTAAACTCTGCTTCAGTGAAACTAAACTCCAAATCACATCATGAATGGTCTTATCTCTGTGCTTTTGTTTAAGCCATTTTCTCTGATTTAAATGCCTTTCTTTTTCTATTTCTTTCCCATTAGCTAAGTCCTCTACTTAATCCAAGGAACTTTCTGTCTTCTGTGCTCTAACTAGAGCAACATTTACTTTTTTGAGATACATTGATGAAGAAAGATAAAAATTCCACTGACTTTGTTTGAAAAAAAAATTACTCATTGATGGGGGTTCATACTGAAAACAAGTTTCCTATTGACTTCTGAGTAGTATCACTGATTATCACCCTTGTAGCAACAATTCAAGGGCTTTCCTATTTAACAATTGTTTATCCTGTTTTGCATTGTCTATACAATGGTTATTTGAGCACAGATTATATGTGTAGAACTGGGCTGGGTGCTTTGCCACACAGCACAATAATATATGGTTCTAATACACAAGGAGCATGGTGCTAAGTCAATGCTGACACACAGAATCCAATTAGGGAACAAAGTATTATGTCAAAAACACATAAATAAAGAACATAAATAATAAAACATAGTTAATGAGATTGTACTTATAATTTTCAAAAAGAATTAGAAAAGGGAGGAAAACCATGGGACAAAATTCTGAGAGCTGTATGAAGGTGACAATGCCTGATTCTTGCAAACAGTTGAGTTATGGCTAGTTGCTTAGGTGTCAATAAAGTGGAAATGAGTTAGATGCATGGAATATACATTATAAGCTAAGGTGGGAACATGAACAGTAAGTGGAAACAATTGAAAGAAAACTAGTCTAATTTGGCAGTAGTTAGAGATAAATTTAAAAATTTAGGGAAGGGTCATATTATCAGGAAAATTGAAATCCAGGGACAGAAAATAAACATTTTTGTGGCCTTAACAGAGAGTCATTTTAGGTTATTGAGCTGCAAAGTTGCAAGTGCCCTTAGCCAGAGACACCTGCTCAGGAAGCAAAGACAGACAGTTCTTTGCACTGGGCTGGCAACTAACTGGACCAAGATGGGTACCCAGCCCAGTGATAAACAATGAGATCTGCCCAACACAAATGATGATTATTAGTTAAGCCAATTAAACTGGCTACAAAAGGGACTGCCCAGGTAGAAGTAAGAGTTAAAAAGAAGAAACCTGTAAATAGAAGCATATCATGGAACCACATAGGCCAAGGGGAAACTAAAGGGATAGACAATTGCTTCCAATAATCCCTTTATATTTAACAGAGTCAATGCAAAACTCTGTTCTTTGGCTCAATAAGCCTAACTAATGCATTGGCTTTATGAAAGTGATACTTCAGGAATATTTATCAGGCTGCACTGCCAAATCTTGGGGAACAGAAGGCAAATACTTGGAATATATTGAAGCAAACTAAATTTGGGAGCATGAGGACTAGAGACCAGTGTAATGGAAATTAACACAGGCACAGACATGCATACGCGACCCTGAGAAACAAGACTCAAACAAGATGGTGACTGGACTAACCATCGTCAGAGCCCATTTCCTAGTTGAATTCCATAGATAAATACCTTGAAGGGGGAAATAAATAATGCCTATGTCCAAAACATTAAAGAGAGAGAAAGAGTTGTGTTTTTAATGTGAAGAACATATTGGCTGAACCTCCAACCTCCAATCACACCATCAGGTTAACTTGACTAACTATATCTGTTTTGCCCTGAGGAAAGCTATAGTTGGCTTATCAGTGGTTAATGAATGACTTTCTCAAATGCCTAGTATTTTCCAAAATAATTAAGTCACAATGGACAATAAAAAAATAATGAAGCATATCACCTACAGTAATATTTAGGTTCTCAACACTGACAACCACAGCATTGGCTTAAAATCTGAAGACTAGCTTGGGGGCCTATGCTGATCTATTTTCAGTTCTAAATTTTCAGATCTGTGCACCTTGTGACAGAATGACTACCAACTTAATTCCCTAGCAACACTGCTAAGCTATAAACCAGCTCGTGGCAGCTGGCATCGTGTTTAGTACTGTTACCAGGCAGCAGTGGAGGCCAGAAAGAACATGTGGCAGTAGTTCTAAAATTCTAGTGTGTGTAAGGAGCCTTGTTATGAAAGCAGATTCCTAAGCCATATCCCTAGAGATTCTGATTCAGTACGTTTGGGATGGGGCCCAGAAATCTGCATTCTAATAAATATTCCCCAAGAGATTCTGATACAGGCGCTCCGTAGACAATGCTTCATGAAACTCTGATTTGTGAAAATGAGCTAAGCAGCTAAGCTTTCCGCCCAGCATATCCCCATAGCAGGCAATGCGTGCTCCATTATGTCAAGGAGCACATCCTATTTATGTGATTTGTTTATATTTTGTCTTGCTAGACTGTGAGCTTCTTGAGGGCATGTCTTAGTCAATTAATTTTATGTCCCCATTGCCTGGAACAGTGAATTTAATGAAAGGCAGTCTAAAGATGATGCCATGAGTGCAAACAGAATGTTTTCCAATGACTAAAAGAGATAAAAGAGCATTATAATTTAATTAGAATTTACTGTTTGCCAGGTTATTCGCTTGCTAATATCTACAGTCCCAAGCCACATCTGATATTCCACTTTAACCTTTGGGAAACTATTCCTTCTAACACAACTAACTGTCACAAACTATAAACCTACCTTTCTATAAACAATGATTTTTTTTTTTTTTTTTGAGAAGTAGGCAATTGACCAAATCTGAGCTAATCTTGTCACCTAGGTTCCTGATTATGGTCACGGGATGTGTTCAGAAGCAGACATAAGCCGATAGCAGAGCCACTCAGTCATCCCCAGGATTTTTTTATTTCTTTCTCTTTTTATTTTTTCTTTCATACAAACAGTTTATCACATAAAAGAAAGAATGAAAGTAAAGAAGGAAGCCACACAACGTGAAAATACATTCTAGAGAGAGTGGAATAGGTCAGTCTCCAGGGTGCAAAAAGATAGGACTTTTTTTTTTAATTGGAGCTACAATTATGTAGTTTTTTTCTTTCTTATGATCACTCATTCATTTCCTCATTAACAAAACCATGTCACTTCTTTGTTCAAATATGAAAAGTACCAACAGTAAGTCTTGAGGCCCTTAGTGAGCTGGTCCTCTCTCCACCCTGCCTTCTGACCCTCTTCACCTCAACTATCCTCTACTTTAACTTCCTGCTCACTCCACTCCCCCACAGTAGCACTAACTCTCCAGTCAAGCCCCAGTCTTCAGGCCTTTGCACTGGCTGTGTTCTCTGCTCAAAATGCTCTCCATCCCCTGCTCCAATATCTACACGGTTCACTCCCTCACCTTCAAATTTTAGTTTGGAACTAGCAACTGCCTTCCTTAACTGTATTCCTGATATCATTCCTCCCTACTCTACTTCCTTCTTGTTTCATAGAATTTATCACCATCAAATATACTAAAAAGTTTACTTTTATATTAAAAATTATAAAATTTTAATTTAAAAAATATTTGCCTGTTTTCTCTTTCCTAAATTTCCGTCTAATTGTGAACTGCACAAAAGCAAGGATCTTTGATGTATGCCAAGTATCTAGAATTGTGCTTGGCATATAGGAAGCACGCAATAATTTTAATCATTTAACTCATCCAGCCAACAGTTGAATGTTACTATGTGCCAGGTAGTTAAGCAAACAGATCAAGTCTCTGTTCTCATGGAACTTACATACTAGTGTAGAATACAGACAATAGCCAATAAGTGCGTAACAGAATGCTGAATACTGATAAATGCTTAGAGGAAAATAGAATGTGGAAAAGGGACAGAGAATGCCAGGGGTATTATTTTAGATAGGTACTCAAGTCTTGGATGTGGTGGTATTTGAGCAGAATCTTGAAGGAAATGAGAAAATGAATATGTAAAGACATGAACTCTGCTGCCAAGTTGCTAGGGCTTGAATCTGGCTGTACTATTGACCAACTGTCTAATGTGAAGATATCTCTCCATGAATTTGTTTCCCGAACCTGTATGATGGAAATAGAAATAGCATCTTCTTCGGAGGCTTGATGCTGAGCATAAATAAGTTAATTCATACATAAAGTCCACAGGGCAGTGCCTGAATATAGTAATTACTCCATAAGTAGCTATGGTTATTGTTACCTTTGGGTGGTAAGTTCCAGTAGAGAACTTTCAATGGTAGCTTGCTTGGCAAGTTCAAGGAACAGCAAGGAGACCAGTATGGCTGCCTAGAGCAAACATAAAAAAAAAAGTGGAAGAAAATGAGATTTGAGAAATATCCGTAGGCTAACCAAATCATAGGAGTGTACACAAGAAGGTGGTAGGAAAGAGTTCAAGAAGTCTAAAACACTATGCTCCCCACTGAATAGAGGGAGATGTTATTCTGTAGGAGGGAATAAATTTTACATGCTGATAGAAGCAGGGATTAGAGACTGGCAGACAAAAGGCTTGATGATATTTAAATCAATGGGATCCTAAGAGATACTCTGGTTTCTGTCCTTCCCAAGAGTACCTAATGCTCTTTCCATCCTGGGAACCATCCTGGTAATTTCCGATAAATTCACTTTTCCTATTTTAGTCTGATGAGAGGGTGGTTTAGGCTATTCTGAATTGAGTTTATATCATCTGCAACCAGTAGGGACCAGGGAGTATATGTCATAGTGCCATATGGAACAGGAACTACTATTAGTTTATTATAAAAATAAGAAAAAGAAAGCTCAAAAAATCTCTAGCTTTGCACATTTATGAAGTGAAACAATAGGGAAATTGATACCCAGAATAGCTTTATTATTTTGCATATCTCTTAGATATTGGTCTGCTTGGGATTGGTGGTATAGACTTTCCTAGAATCTCTGGTTCTTAGCTCTTTCACTTAAAATTCTGCTTTATCACAAATAATTTTCTCAGTTGCAAAACTAAACTAATAAAAACGCGCACCTTAGAGGAGTGTTGTGATGTTTAAAAATATTAACACACATAAAGCACTTAGAACACTACCTAGCATATGGCAAACTGTTGATAGCGTTGGCTATTATTATTATTATTAATTATCACTGAGCTTGTTGGATCAGAGCTCCACAGCAGTGTGCTCTATGTTTTCTTAGGTGTTCATTTTTGTGATTGGCCTATGAATCAATTTCACCATTCTTTCCAGAGTGAATAGCACCAAGCTCACAGAAGATCTATAACTAGCCCAATTTTAATTCTCCTTTGACACGGCTATCCACTCTTTCTCTTGCCACTGCCTGTGTCCCTTTCCCTTGCCTTTCTCTTGAAGACAATTTGTAATTGTCCTAGGCTCAGTCTTTAGCCCTTTCCATATCACCTCGCCTTCTCTCTCTGGGAAATCTCATCACCCCCCTAGCATCAACTTCAAATCTCCTTAGATCTGTCCCCAAATCTAGTAACATCACTATAATAGTTTGTTATCATGGTTGTAATAAATTGCCTCAAACTTAATGGTTTAAAACAACAGAGATTTATTATTTTATAGTTTTGGAGGTCAGAAGTAAAAACTGAGTTAACAGAGCTGCATTCCTTCTGTAGACTGTGAGGGAGAATTTGTTCCTTGCCTTTTTTCAGTTTTTAGAGGCCACCTGCTTTCCTTGGCTCATGGCCTCGTCTTCCACCTTTGAAGTCAGCAGAGTAATATCATCAGATTTCTCTGACTCTAAAATCTCTGCTTGCTTCCATCATTCCATCTCCTTCTTAAATCTTTTGCTTATAGAGACTCTTGTGATTACTTTGGGCACACTCAGAAAACCCAGGATAATCGCCTGTCTCAAGATTTTAACTTAATCACACCAGCAAAATTGTTGATTATGGAAGGTAACACATGCACCAATCTGGGGATTTCAGACATGGACATCTTTGAGAAGCCCTTATTCTGTCTGCCACACTAGCTTTGACTTTTCTCCCAAATGTTACATTTACATAAAATTGCCCAAGGTTCTGCTTTGGAAAATTCCAACTCTACCTAAAAATATTCAAAAATGTAATCACTTCTCAACATACATTCAATAACCCTACTCCTTCTCTTTCAATTAATGTTGCATAACCATTTTTCTAGACATCCTGAGTAGGAAATATGATGAAAGGTAACATGATATATACGAATTTGGACACTAGAGGAAAACTGCCTGGATTCAAATTCTGGCTTGAGTATTGGGCTAATCCTTAGCCAAGCTCTGTTACCAACAATACACCTCACACCTTCATCTAAATATAAACATAATATTGATAACTATTTAATAGATTCCTTTTGAGAACTAAATAAGATAATTCATGAAAAACGCATGTCACATAGTTATTGCTCAATAAATGTTAACTAGTTCCCCCAACCGTGAATTAGTCAAAATAGCCTAGGCTTGCTGCAGTAACAAACCTAAAACCTCAGTGATTTACATAAATCGAAGTTTCTTTGTCATTCACACTTCTTTCATGAGTCAATAGGCTCTCTGCCCCTCTCACAGCCATTCAAGGCCCATGCTGAAAGAGAAGTCAGTAATCTTCTCAAATATTGCCCATCACAATGATAGAGAAAAAGAGAGAGCTCTGGGGGGCAGGGGATACATTAGTAATTAAATACCTGGGCACAAAATGACATACTTCACTTCTTTGTTCAACCTGTTATCACAAATTAATCACAAGACCCCATCCAACCATAGGAGGACAGAAAATGCACTCAAAGTGTTTGGAAAGAGCAAGAACTGGAATTATTTGGCTAATAGCACTAGGGATAACTACATTTTCCAATTCAAACTATTTGAATCCTTAGTTGATTACCTTTAATATTGCTTTTATACCCAGGGCCTATTTTCATTTCTACTGCCATTTCTATAATTACACCTTAAATGATATTTTGCTTGGACCATTGCAATAATTTACTGGTTTCATTACTTCTATCCTCCATATTTTAAATGCATCTTTCAGACAAATAATATGGTTCTAATCATATCAGTTCCTTCTCCAAAAGCTATTGATGGAGGAATAAAAACTTACCTATTGGGTACAATGAGCACCATTCTGGTGACAGACACACCAAAAGCCCTGACTTAAGCATTATATAAAGTATCCATATAACAAAACCATTTATACCCCCTTAATATTTTGAAATTTTAAAAAAAGCTATTGATAATGAGGTTGTTTGTAGTTAATAGCCCTGGATGTGGAGTCAGATCTAGATTCAAACAGATATGCTTTAACGGGGTGTGTGACCTTGAGAATATTACTTAATCTCTCTAAGCCTCAGCATGGTTTTGAGGATTAAGTAAGATAATGTTTATAAATTGCATATTTACTCACCATAAAAGTTCATATTACCATAGTTCAATAAATGCTAGCTCTCATTTTCTCCACTGCCTAAAGAATAAAAGTACAAAGTTCTTTTTTTTTTTTTTGAGACAGAGTCTCACTTTGTTGTCCAGGCTAGAGTGAGTGCCGTGGCGTCAGCCTAGCTCACAGCAACCTCAAACTCCTGGGCTTGAGTGATCCTTCTGCCTCAGCCTCCCGAGTAGCTGGGACTACAGGCATGCGCCACCATGCCCGGCTAATTTTTTTTTTTTTTATATATATATATCAGTTGGCCAATTAATTTCTTTCTATTTATAGTAGAGACGGGGTCTCGCTCTTGCTCAGGCTGGTTTTGAACTCCTGACCTTGAGCAATCCACCTGCCTCGGCCTCCCAAGAGCTAGGATTACAGGCGTGAGCCACAGCGCCCGGCCCAAAGTTCTTAACATACCATTCAAGCCTTTCATAGCCTGAGATCAATTCAATTTCCAGCCTTGTTTTCTCTGTTTCACTTCACCCATGAATTAAACATTACAGCTCTACCATACTGCATTTTATAAATACAGCATAAACCCTCCTCCTATGATGTCTTTAACAGACTGAACCCATAGTCAGAAATGCTCATCTCTCTGTAGCCTGTAGAAAGTCCCCCATAGTCTTAAGCCTATCAAACACCAGACTTTTGCATAAAGCCTTCATTGATAACCTAGTCAGAATGAAACACTTTCTTCTGTCTTTCTTTGTAAATTTATTATATCACTTTCCTTTTGTTCCTTGCATTGTAGGCCTTCTCTCATTTTTGCATCCCTGCTAAATTCCAAGAAGGCCTTTGATTCAACCCATCATGTATGAACTGAGGATCTACTATGTACCCCAAACTGGCTAAGAACTGTGGACATATTAATAAATAAGACAGATGTGGGCCTTTCCTTGTGGTACCTTACATATGAGTGTTTGTTTAATTGAATTCCTTTCTTACATGAAGCAGGCTGAGGAATCTTCACATCAGTCCCGTCTGTCTCTGTCCTCTGGATTCTCTCCAGGTTCCATGTGTCTTGTTTAAATTGCTTCAGCCAGTTGTAAACATGAGGCTCAATAAAAGCTTTACAAATTCTAAGGACTAGGAGGGATTAAATCATGATTCCTATAGTTATACTCCTGTTTATATGTCCCAGAATCAAGCTTTGCTTTGTGAACAGCAGGACTATATTGTGGCTATGTTTTGCTATATGTTAAAATATGTGTTGGGGAAGGACCAGATTCTCAGCCTGTACAGCTATAAACATTTCTCCAAATTGCCTACAATGCAATACACCCCACAAAAAATATACACAAAAACAAAGCTTTGAAGCTAGGTATTTTCCCAACTTGAAATGGAATAAAATATAAACTACCTAGCAACACTCCAACACTTCTTTTTTTAATTAGCCAATGAAATGTGCCAAGAAAATTTATTCCCTAGTCCCAAGAGATTTCCTCTCTGTGAAGCCTTACCTGTTCACTTCAGTGCTCCTGGCAGAAAATTTTGCTTGATCATTTGCACTCCCAAGAGAAGGACATAGCAAGGTATGGAGAAAGGTCTCCATCTTTGGAGTCTGACAATTCTGGGACTTCATAAGGTATGCTTTAGCCATATAACCTACCTCTCTGAGCCTTTATTGTTTCATTGATAAATGGAGTCAATAATATATATTTCATAGGGTGGTCTTAAAGATTAGCAAGATTAGGTGTTTAGCAGGTATGTGACATTTAGAATTGCTGGGTTTATAGCAGCTATTAGCTCCTGTAGTTCTCTCTATATCAACCTGCCTTGTTAGACCATAAGCCCCTTGAGAACAGTGACAGTTTTGGGGAATGGTGATTATTTCCGTTACTGCCCTTATTGCCTAGCAGAGTACTCAAAAAATATTTGTTTACTGGATAATTTATAAATTCTGACTATTTATGAGTTATGCTGGCTTTCCTTGACATCCATTATCTACCTGCCAATGAGCCCTTCTGATTTTACTGCCTGTCACTTCTCATTGAATGGTGACCCGAAGCTGGAAGCAAGTAAGTGGACTGTTACTTGAATTGGTGTTAGAGGATTAATGATTTAAATATGGTAGATGAGATATGGACTGAGGATCCTGTGCTAAAGAAATACTGTTTTATATTTGAGGCAATGACTTCAAAGATTTTTAGCAATGACCTCAGAATGTTTCTTAAAATTAGAGTACATTTATGTCTTGCTTGAATTTTTTTCTTCATGTGAGTATGTGTAAATATTCCTGAGCAAAGTACCTGCTGAGGGGTAGTATTTTTTTTTTCTGGTAATAAATGTATATGCTCTTTTAGAAAGCATGAATAGAGTGATAGTAAAAATAATTGTAATATCAGATTAAATTCAAATTTAAAAGGTGCAAGATCTTCATTTTATAGTCAATAAAATATAAAGGGACAAAACCAGTTTGGGTAGTTTTGTCTTATAATCAATAAACTGCTTCTTTCCCTTATTAGGCCATGTCAGTTGCAGTCAACCATTGTCAACAATCAATTTGCTCTATCAGTGAAGCAAATCATTATGAAACACATGGTGCTAGTATTATAGTTTTCCATTCTGTCTTGTGCATGAAATGGAAAAGGAAAAAAGCCAATATATTTTCTTTTACTTTAAAAATTAAAAATCTGCAAGGTATAAAGGAGAGTGAATTTTCAGGCTAACATAAAAGACTCTTTTTCATCTTTCCTTAAAACCAGAGGGAATTATCTGTCTATAGTATACACTGTCTCTAATCATGCCCTTTAAAATCCACTTTATTAAATACGAAGGCCAGATAGATATATGACAGTTATCACCTTGGCAAATACAGCACACGGAGACAGAAATGGCTGAGATAGCCAACCTAGGAAAACGAAAAGGAAATAAAAGATTATTTTACCTCAAAGCTAAGTAGTCAGAATCAAGAGGGTTGAGAAAAAATCGAAAAAGAGTGGGGATCTTATCCCATATTCTTCCTACAATCCTTGCAAAACAGTGCTGGCCACATCGGAGCTACTCAATAAATATTGGCTAATCAACTTACCCAGTGACAGAAAACTGAAGTCTCCAGCTACTGGAAGTATATTGTCAAGAGCAGAGGGGCTTTTAACTAAGGCCAGAAAGCCTCTGGGATCACAGGAGAGAGAGAATGCAGCTGGAAGGAGACCACACAGATTCAAGAGATCTTACTTATTAGTCATCCGGGCAGGGCAAGGCTCAGGAAAGCAGAGCCGGGAAAGACGGCTAAGAGGAAGACTGGCTGGCTCCTTGCATTCCTGGATGCAAGGATTTCTATTTTGGCACAAGATTCTTCTAGGTCTGCAGGGCAGCAGATCTCCCAGCTGTCAAAACCCTCTCCCCTTTCCTGGCTAAGTGCCAAACCAGAACTGTCAGTCAGGAGCTTCTGGTTACTGCAGTGTAGTTCACACTCCTTCCCACCTGGGCCTGGGGCACTCTTGAAAGAACCTACTTCTACAGGGTCACTGGGGTCCAGCTTCAAATCCAGGTAGTGTTCTGAGGAGCCCAGGAGCAACAAGTTCCAAGAGGCTGAGCTGCCCCACTGTGGGGGGGGGGGACGGGACGGGAAGAGGGAGGAGCTGCAGAAACAAGGGTTGGGAGGGGAAGAAAGCTTTGCTGTTTCTAAGGTGCTTGAACTGGCATCTAAAGAAAGGATTTTCCTTCTTCGAAGCTAGACCAGGAGCAACCTCTGCTACCATGGGAACAGCTGTGGTAGCTCTTTGGGGATGGCTAAATTCCAAGATTCAAGGTTGGCAATCTGAGAAACCTTCTCTAGCTTTTGGCTCTGAATAGATCATCACACAATACTGAATGTTTAACTGGAATAAATAACACTTCAGGGTCTGTTGTTTCAGGTGCAACTTATCCCTACTAAGTTTAAAGATATAAGAACTACCATACTTTTAGTTTCCTCACAATCAAAAGCAATACAAATACAGACTTTAACTCCTTATGGAGATTTTCATCTCAATGCACTGCGACTTGGTAATTTACACATTTAATTCCCATAACACTAATGGGAGTTAGAGTATGTGCACCAATTCCCTTATGTTGAAATGGAAGCATAACCATATGGATACTAATAAATACATTTTTAATTCTGATTTTATGCATATTTAACTTAATATTTTATACAAAATTTAGCAAACCCCTTTGGAGACAAAGATTGTCTCAATTCTTCCCAAGAGAGATACATATTCATATAAATTCTTACTATTTCTGTAAGAATATTGATTTCTTGTGTACAGGAAAAAAGATTTAAACTATCGGTAGTAGTTTAAATCTATGCAGCATTACGATTTTTCAAGTGCAAAATGTTCTTTGTTTGCAAACATACATTCTTTACATGTTACAACCTCACGACGCCCTCAGAGATTTTTTTTTTCCAGGTGACATTTTAAAATTGATAGTCGCAACTCAATCTTTTTACAGTGTTTTAGTGCCACCTCCTGGAAAAATCCTTAAAAGCATGAGCTGCAGAAATTAAATGAACTTACCTTTCCCAGGCCAAGAAACAATTAGCTGAAAAGAGTTCACTAATATTCACAAAGAGAAACAACAATTTAAAAAAATGAAGAACAACAAGAAGAAGCATCCATCGAAGGAAAAGAAAGTTTCTGTTCTTATTTTTTTTTAATTAAGAATAAAGAGAAAAAAATAATGGAAGGGATCAACCATGGAAAGAATAAATAGGTCTGGGATTGATGCAAAGGATTTTTGTGATATTTAAAATGTAGCTTTTTGGGGGGACACGTTGTTTTTTAGAAAATCCCAAGATAACAAAAAAGCTTAAGTTTATTGTTTATACACGAGAATAAAATAAATGTTCAGGATGAATTATCTCAAATATCATGGAAATATAAATAGCCAAGGTCATTCATTTAGGATTTACTAAAAGAAACTCTAGTAACAGAAGGTTGTAAAATTTAAATGGATTTAAATAATAATAGGGTTGACTCTTAAGAAATAAAATTCTCTCACAAAAACACAATCAGAACAGCACATATGGTGTTTCAGATAGAAAATTAATTTTTAAAAATGTAATTACCTTGATCTTGGTATAGAATAAAATGCAAAGATACAATCCTCAGCAGAAGTAAGTGTTGATTTATCTGGATTTAACAATACAGCTTCTAACAAAATACCTGAGGTCTCTAAAGACATGATTTCTGAAAGGCCATGCTTTCTCAGGTGAGTGTTTTGAACTGATCCATGTGCAGTTCAGCATTGGGACTTGATAGTGTCTAAGACTTTCTAGCCCAGGTCCCCTACCCACTACCTCTTTAGGGAAAATTCTCCCTTTTATCCACAGATCCCACTTAAAGAAGCAGTCTGTTGAAAATACAGTTTCACTTCAAGCACCAAGTAACAAGTTTATTAAATTTGAATATGAGGATCTTGAATATGTGGTCTAAAAAATGAAATGGAGGCCACTAAGCTTCATCACACTAGGCTTAATGATAATTGTGAAAAGATAATTAGAATGTTTAAAACTCCCTATTTTAATCAATCACAGGTTTATTAGGATGTTAAAAAAAAATAAGTCATTTTCATCGTGCTGGAACCAGAAAGAAATTTAAGAAGAAAGGCTTGAAATATAGGGCATTTTTGTTTTTACTTTTTGTAAGCTTAACAACCTTGAAAAGACAGTCTCTGAGCAAACCAGAACTTTTGAAATGAGACATTTCTGATTTAGATTAGATTGTTGATTATTTTATTTCTATATCTTAATGTTCTATAGAATCATTTCACACATACACACACAAACATATACATTTTGCAATTTAAAGCCAAATTTTAGGTAGGCTACCTTGACCCCTCTTCCAGATTCCAGGAAAATGGTTATTTGTACTTGAATGGAGCCTGGGACAACTGCAAGCTAAGGGTTTATATATTATATTGAATCACACTGAGATCATTTAGTTTTTCCACAGTTAGGGAAGCTGTTGGAAAAAGAATAAAATCTGTTTCTATAAATACCACCAAAGAAGACAGTTAAAATGAATACATGGTTTTCTTTTCTTAAACTAGGATTTCAATCATTTTTATGTCTATTCCACAAGAAAAGCCCTAATATTATATAGCTCTTTGCACATTCTCAGGTACTATAATATTATCTTCTTGATGCACATGCCCAGCTTCTATTAAATACTAATGGTGACTCTACACATGCATCCTGAGGACACAGTAGCCCTGAGCAGCTTTTACTCCACAGATAGGAAGATGGGATATGCTTTCTTGATGTGTTCTAGCCGTGCATTAAATGGATAATATTTCCATTAATGTACCTTGTGAAAACACATTGGCCTGTCTTCAGATTATATGAACAGAGAACAAAGATGTGGGCTTCAAACCATCACCATTCAAATTGGTTTATAAAAAGATAAGAACAAGTTGTTTAGCCAACGTTGGGATTTAGGAAGATAACAGGCATCTCTGGTCTTACCATGCATTGTTTTGGTGGAATGATGAGGTCAGAATTCTGACAGAACAAAATTAATGAGTAAAATGGAGGTAACAAAATGGAGGATTTTAGACAACTATGTTGAGAAGTCTGAGCCATAAACATTGAGGTGTCAAGAAGGGAGAGGATGAAGCTAGAAGCAGCTAATGGCTAGTACAGTGAAACGGGAAAAAATTAAAGTCAAACTGATATGAATTTAGAACATTTCCAGGTGATTGTGATTAAAATAAGAGAGAGAAAGGAAATTTCAGATATTAGCAAGGGTGTTGTTGAAATGATGAATCATGAAATTTAACCTCATTAAAGAGGCATGAAAGGTAGCTGTTGACAAATAAAGGAATGAGTGGATAAGGAATGACAAGTGATACGGATGGCATGGAGCAGTTACAAAAAGGATACTTGAATGAATAATCTGAAGGTATAAGAGAATATGGTAAAGAATGTGAAGCTGTAATTTCACATTTTGAAGGAAAAGATAATAGAGGTTATGGCATGATATTAGGAAGGACCACTGGAGTAACAGAGAAAGTCATGAGAGAAGAAGAGTTGAGAGCACTGAGAAGCCAGGATCCTGAAGAATCCATCCTGTTAGCTCTGAAGATATGCAGCATGAGACAGCAAACAGGGCAGCACAGTCTGCAATATATTGGCTTGAGCTAAAAGAATTTGCATTTTTTATAAGAAAGTGGAAAAGTAATGGGTTGGAGGTAATAATGCACATCAGTGAGGACATCAAAGCCTAATTTCTGGTCATGAGTAATAGGTGAGAAAAAGCAAACATAAAAGGGTACAAGTGGTGTTCTTAGGAAAGAGGAAGTTTTTAGTTAAAACAAGAAGATGGGGGAAATCTGGAGGTAAGAAGTCAAAGCCACAGTGAAGTTTGCAAATCACAGAGGAGAAGCTTTGGAGGATATAGTGAATGGTTTAGTAGGTGTGGGAGTGCAGGCCAGAGACAAAGTAGTACAGAGTGTTATAGAGAACATGAGATATTAAAGAACAGATGGCCAGAGAAACTGACAGTTGGATCTTTAACTTATTACAACAGGAATCAGAAATGTGCAGAATTAGATACAACTGTCTTGCTGAGGACAATGGTCATTTATTTTATCATTTGGCCTAGTTGACAGGGATCCCAGATGCCCTGAACGATACATAGAATGTAGCTTGGCTGCTGAAAAACTGAGAAACTGTCAACTACACACACTGTGTGGGCTGGTTGGCAGCAGATCCACAAACAGTAGACTCATTTGCTGAGCCTTGTGAATGATGGTTAATTCAAACACTGGACATGTTGATGATTTAAAAAAAAAATTCCAAGACTATTGACAGATAAAACCTGGCTACACTTGTAGAGTAGAAAACGGAGCTGATACGAACATTAGAAAGAATGATAAAGCATGAAATCATACTCAACTTTTGGCATGAGTAATTACTTATCAACTTAAATATGAAGTTGAATTCCTTGTCTTTCAAACTTGGCTTTAGGCTTGAGACTTTTGGCTTATCCTTAAATGTAGCAAAATTTGCTCCCATGTAGACATGACAATACATAGTTAATCTCAACTCAGATTCCACTAACTGTGATTGAGTCACATGCTTTTGGCCTAGCAATCCTAGCAGAGGGAATACTCAAAGCATTTTTCTGGGGACAACTCAACCTCTGTTAGGGGCACTTGGCTGCCCAGGTAGACAGGAAATGAGAGGGAGGGGAGATGACTAACAGGTGGGTCACCAGTACGATTTGACTTAGGAAGGCTACATATCCCTTGACTCAATTGCAGTACTGTGTGTGTATGTGTATGTGTATGTGTGTGTGCGTGTGTGTAAGTATCTCTCAAGAAATACTAAGGTT
Organism: Microcebus murinus; assembly: GCF_040939455.1. Lineage (NCBI taxonomy): Eukaryota > Metazoa > Chordata > Mammalia > Primates > Cheirogaleidae > Microcebus > Microcebus murinus. The sequence continues at coordinate 62,512,848 of NC_134105.1, read as the reverse complement.
ATTTTGTAAATGTGTTTTTTCAGTTGGTTATGTCTCTTAATTTTACTTATGGAACCTATTTCCTATAGAAACTTTTATGTTTTCATAGGCAACTCTATCAACCATTTCTTTTATAGATTCTGGCTTTATGTCATGCATACAAAGTTGTCTTCTATCAAAGATTCTAAAATATTCACTTCTATTTTCTTCAACTGTTGTCAAAATTTTACTCGTTAATATGAAATCCATTGCTCTATCTGAAATTGATTTCAGCAAGGTATGTATTTTCATTATGTTTCCCCCCAAAGGCTAACTAGTTTTCTCAGCATCATTTGTGGAATAGCCAATCTGTTACCCTTGAATTTGAAATACTACATTAACAAAGTGCTAAAAACATGTATGAAACTGAGACAGGTCCTAAACTCGTTTTCTTTTTTTTATTCACCTATTAGGTCTTGTTTTAGTCCTATATTGTAAAATATGAATAAAAAGAGGAGAAAAGATGCACATAAACATGTAAAATTCAGTCCAAACTATACATGGAGGATTGCTGGTTTGCACCTACCTTTTTTAGATGAACCAAAACAACCTCATGTATGGACAGGAAACTTAGTCCTGGAAGTAAGAAGACCTTAAAATGTCTGTCTCTAACTTTGTAAGCCCCATTCAGCCACCGGCTCTGAAGATATTCCTTTTACAAATTCCAGCCCCTTCTGCTTAGCAGTCAATGTATTTTTCATCCATTTAACAAATAATCTCCTCCTATGTGCCATGCACTGTTCTAGAAACAGAGGAATAACTGTGGTTTAGGCAAAGTGCTTCCTTTCATTACACAAGTAAGCAAATCAACAAGGTAATTTTTGTACAATAAGAAGTAGGAAGAGAGTGAAGTGATGAGACTGAAAGTGACTAGGGTCTGCTGGGGACTTTTAAATATGGAGTCAGGGAAATGGCCCAAGATGCAACAGGAGTCAAGACCCAAATAATGAGCAGGAGACTGAGCATTTCAGACAGAGGCAATTCCCAGTGCAAAAATGTGGGGCTGGAATGAGTTTAGAATTGGGATGTCTGAGGAAAAGAAAAGGCTGGAATACAGTGAGGAGAGGCAGATGCGAGACTGGGAGATAAGGTTGCACAGCTAGACAGGCACGCAGACCAAGCAGGACACTGGAGGCCATGGTGAAGAGACTGAGTTTCAAACTCAACAGCTAGTAGGTTTTTCAATGAGCCTGCTGCCCTGGACTCAGAATTGTGTGCATTTAAGAAATCCTTCATGAGCTTTCTGCTTTACCTTTCATTACTGTGGCCATCAAAGCCCCTCCTCTAGCCTTTCCTTGTTTATAGTCCCGCTGGAGCCATTGGTAGTGATAAGCAGAGGGGAAGTGACTCTTCTTTCAGAGTGTTTACGGAAAATGCATCTGACTTTGCCACTATCTTGTTAGATCTTGTGTGAAATTTTTCCCAATACTGTTTCCTTTTCTGGTGTTTTATCGCACTCTTATTATATTAATAATAGCAGTTAACATTCATTAATGTTACTTGCTATGCACCAGGCAACGTTCTGGGGGTTTCACATGTACTAACTCATTGAATCTTCACAATCATCCTGTGGAGCAGGAACTGTTATTATTCCCACTTAACAGATGATGGAACTGAAGCGTAGACTCTGCCCACAGTCACACAGCTAGAGAGTGGAGGAGCTGGGATTTGAATACAAAAAAACATGTCTCCAGAGACCTACTGCTTAGCCATTATGCTTTGCTGCATCCACAAAGCACTTGTCAACTGTGCTGTGTATTTGACTGATGGTGAATATCATAGAGAAACAGCACAGAATTTCTTAAAGCATTGCAACTTCCTAATATCAGTGGCCAACAATGCACCTATTATTAGGCTTTATGCACACATTTCTTTATTTAAATCTCACAACAAGCCTATAAAACAGGCTTTCCTTCTGTCTGGTGCCATAGTCAATTTCTAATATCACTGCACTACTGCCTCTCAATGTCTAGCAATGCCCCAAGCATCCTCAGAGGAATGTCTTGGACAATGCCCTTAGGGTAATTCTTTAGGCCAGAGAACTACATATTTTGCTTTGATGGGGAAATATTCAAACTGGCCATCAATCCAGGCAGAGGTCCAGTGGCAATTTTCTGAATAATGGGAGACAACAGAAACAAGTGCCACTCTCTGATTGGCTCCTAATGCTGGAGCTTACTGGTTTAGGGCTGCAATTAGGCAATTGTGTCTGACACATGGGAGATATTCACTCAGTGTTCATAGAATGGATGAATAGTGCCCCTGAAATGCTAATAAATTCAGCCACTCACCCTGTTATATTTAATTTTTAGAAGCACAACTATAGTTCTCATTCTCTTCCATTTTCTTGGTTTTTTAATATAAATAATATATATTATATACTATGGACCAGGCACTGTTTTAAGTGCTTAACAAATAATAGTGCCTACCTCATGAACAACCTTATGAGGTAGGCACTATTGTACTACTATTCTACAGATATGAAAAACGAGGCACGAGACATTAATTAATCTTTCTAAAGTCACAAAGCCAGTAAACAGTAGAGACAGGCTTTAAACCCAGCAAGCCTAGCTCCAACTTCTGCGCTATTAACCATCTTGACACTGATGTAATATGGGTTGTTTTGTTACTGCAAACCTCCTCATGTCTCACTAGCCCAATGGCAAAAGTGAGAGGTCATTTATATTTATGTTTAAATTATAATATCTTAAACCCACTGTCCCTTTACTTGAGGTAATATTCATCCTTTCCAGAATTCTACTCCACATAAATATTTACACACATCCTCAGAGCTGCTCACACTCTGTCCATAAATCAGTCCTTGTCAGAGCTCACCCGTTGCCGATGGCATCACTGAAGGCAGAACTCTACAACTGATGGTGCCCACACTCCCCCAGGCGACTCCAATTGCCTCCAGTCAAACAGCCTGCTGCCATTACCCCAGTGGCCTGTCACTGCTCACAGTGGAGCCAGATGTTCAGTGTCTTTGATAGCCCATCTAAAAGTGCCAGCAGTCCTCTGAGATGTAAAACATCCTGTCTCCATGATTTTGTAGGCCAAAGAGAAGACTGCACTCTCCTTGTTCACATTCAGTCAGAGGAGCCACAACAAAGCTACCTGGACCCAATATATTACACTCGGTGGCACAGCACTTTCAGTTCACCAGCTGTCCTTCTCCCAGAGAACACACTGGGTTTGACCAGGCCCCGCAGTCAGCCACTCTCTGTGCCTTGGATGGGCCAGCTGCTGCTGTAGCCCCTGTCACCAGTCCACACCTTTTCCAGGCTGGGCTCCTCTTAGGACCTTCTTTTGTTCTTTCCAATAGTCTGTCATTCTCTGGATTCATCTTAGTAGATCAGACATTTCTTCTTTTATACCAAACTTGAGTAGAGCAGAAGAGGTTAATGTTCTAATGATTCCGCAAGTGCCACCTCCTATAGTGTTCTTTGGCCTTTCATGTGAAGCCACAGCTGAATACATGGGAAGTGTGTCTCAGCCCCAACAGGCAAGCTGTTCAAAGAAGGCTATTGCCTACTAAGGACACTATGGCCCATCCAGAACAACTTGATTTTTTTCGAGAAATGCAGTCTGCCACTGATCTGCCATTGTGCCTTCTGTTCACCCTCACCATATTCCAAAGAGCAAGATATCCACCTATATACAGGTATTTTGAAGTACCATGTTAGAATCTATAATTAATTATTTGTGAAGTACAGTTCTTTTCCCCAAGCTCCTAAACTTTCTTTATATTTTCAAAATATTTTAAAGTTCCTAATTGCTTCAAAGTCAGTTTCTTATACTTTGTTCTTATTGTATCTAGGAATTAACAAAATAAAACAATAATGTGAAAACTATCTTTCATAGCAATGTATATGTATTTACTATTCCAACCCAATAATGAGAAGTATAGATAGCACACTTTCAGAATGATTCTTAATAAATAATGTTTATAGTTTTAAATATTCATTAGGAAGAGGAAAAATCATTGACATACCTCAATATTGCTGTTTTCTAAAGTTCCATTAGCTTCTTCAATGCCATAATTGCTTAAGAATTAGAATATTCTAGATTCACATGTACCACAGTAATTCCAATTCTAAATTAATTCTATAATTAGGTCTCCTCAGGCTACATACATAGCTCCTAAATCCTACCATCTGTTCTCTAAAACATACGAAATTTGAGTTCATTTCTTGTTTAGGGACAAACAGTTGGAAATCAATCTAGTCCTTCTTAGGAGCAAATGCAAAGGGAGGATAAAGAAGAGGAATAGACTTGTTGACAATGGCTCTTTTTTTGATTTCCTTGAAGAAAGGTTCCAAGTAGTACTTAACCAACCATGTCTCCCAGTTTCCTAGAGGTATGGTGGTGAGTTGACCAGTGTCCTCCCAAAATTCATGACTGACTAGAACCTCAGAATGTGACTTTTTTTGAAAGTAGTCCCTTTGCAAATGTAGCTAAATTAAGATGAGGTCATACTGGATCAGCGTGGGCTCTAAGTCCAATGACGAGTGTCCTTGCAAGAAGGGGGGAGGGGACACAGACAGACATAAGAGGAGATCAAGTGAAGATGGAGGCAGAGATTGAGTTATGCTGCCACAAGTCAAGGAACACCTGGGGACACCAGCAGTTGGAAAAGACAAAGAAGAATCCTAGAGCCTTCAAAGGGCTCTGCTGACACCTTGCTTCCAGATTTCTAGCCTCCAAAAATATGAGAGAATAAATTGCTATGTTTTAAGCTGCCCAGTTAGTGGTACTTTATTGTGACAGCCCTAGAATCCAAATTTATATGAAGATGCTCACTTAACATTGCTTCTTGAGTACTCTAGAAGACAAGTTTGAGAAGGCCTAGATAAGTCACTGCTATCCTTGAATTTTGATCAGTCAGAGGCACAGACTCTGGCACCAAGTTGCCTGGTGTATTAGTCAGCTCAAACAGCCATAACAAAAGGCCACAGACTGCGTCAGCTTAGACAATAGAAATGTATTTATCACAGTTCTGGAATCTGGGAAGTCTGAGATTGATGCCAGTTGATTCAGTTCCTGGTGAGAGCTCTCCTCCTGGCTTATAGATAGCTGCCCTCTTACTATGTCCTTATGTGGTGGAGAAAGAGCAAGACCCCTCTGAGTTCTCCTCCTCCTCCTGTTATAAAGACACCAATCTCATCAAATTCAGGGCCCATCCTTATGGCCTCATTTAATTTTAAGTACCTCCTAAAGGCCCCACCTCCAAATACAGTCACACCGAGGAGTAGGGTTTCAACACGTGAATTTTGAAATTCACCTTCAATTCAATCTCTGACACCTGAGTTTAGTACAAGTCTTCCACATTTTAGCTGTGCAATCCTGAACAAGTTATATAACTTTTCTGGCTGTCAATTTCCTGCTCTGTAAATGGGAATAATAATAATATCTACCACACAAAGTTGTAAAAATTACATGTACTAATATATGTAAATCATTTTGAACAGTGTCTGTTCAAAATACACTAAACGCTAAACACCATACACTAAACACCATATGAGGATTAACTATAATTATTAAGATATACAAAAACCAAACGTAAACTGTGGTTTGGTCATACCAAACAATGAACTACCTTTTTTTTTCTCCTTTTTTATGATCAATCCAATAGGATAAAATGATTCTTCTTATAATTACAAACTTACAGAAAAACATGATATTCAATGACAACCACACTCCCAAATTTTAAGTATGTGGTATGCTTTGGACATTCATTCATAGACTTGTGCTGTTAAGTATGCTCCCATATTTATAAACATTTGTGATATTTGTAAAGCAACACTGCTCTTATTGCTGTTTGTAAACATCTACCACGCATGATGGGGGCCATAATGATATCACTGACCATATGCAAACCAGAAGAAAAATATACTGGAGATTCTTACTGTCTACTTTAAACATGGAAATATTCAAGCAAATTATTCAACATATGGAGCCCCTTCCAAAATTTCAAATCTGAAGATTTTAGCAAATTAAAATTATTGAAAACCCACCTTGCCAATAAGAATGTATTGAAAGTATCAATACTTTCAAATTAACTATAAAATGCAAATTTGAAGGATATTTGAAGATAATATTATTTAAAAATAAAATTGATGAATCTATATTTAAAGTATATACTTTTAAGAAAAAATATGCTAGTGATGCTAGTGACATAGTATTAGAGATATTTATGGCTAAGCTGTGACTAAAGTGTGTGAACGTGTAGCAAGAATAATTACTGAGATTATGTTAATTTTTAAATAAGATATTTAGTTTGTAATGTTGCTTTGACAAACACTGATTTTGAAGAAAATTTTAGCTTGACTATAATTATTTTATGTGTTTACTAATATAATTAATCTAATTTGTATACCCATAAATGCATATTTAAAAATCATATCATTTGTTTTTAGTGTATAGGGGCACAAGTGTTCAGTATAGTATATTGCCCATGCCCTCCCTCCCTCCCCCCTTGAGTCAGAGCTTCAAGCATGTCCATTCCCCAAACATTGCACATCTTACTCGTTGTGTTTGTATAAAAATCATATCATTTTAATTAGAATTATGGTCTTCTTTCACTCTCCAAAGTGTCCTGGTTTGGAGAATAAATGCCTTCTCACTTTACTTGCAAGCTTTGTAAGACTTTGGCTTTTACTCTGATGGAAATAAAAGAACATTGGAATTATGGAGTGACATGATGCAGTTTACAGATTATATAGAGAGAGCATACATCTTCTTCGTATTCGAGGACCACTCTATCTGCTATGGGTGAGCAAGGGCTACATAGAGACCAAGTGGATGCAGAGTACAGTAATGCTGGGGAGAGATGATTCTGTTTTGGAGCAGGGTGGCAGCAGAGGAGACATATTTAGAGTCTAGTTCAAAGATAAAAGCAAATGTTCAGATTTGGGATCTAGTTCAAAGGTAAAATCAAAAGCATTACATGACAGATTAGACATTAGATGTAGGAATAAGAAAAGAGTTTTGGTCTGAATGACTAGAAGTTTTGGGGCCTGAGAGACTATACAAATGGAGGTACTATTTTAAAATATTAGGAAGCATTATAGAAGATGAGGTTGTTGGCAGGAAGTGAAAAGATCATAAGTTAAGTTTGGGACATTAAAGCTGAGATGTCTGTTAGACATCTTAGTGATACTTGCAAGAAAGTAGTTGAACATATGAGACAGGTTTAAACTTAACCAGAGGTATAGCTATGAAAATCACTAGTTGTTTTTAGACAGAGCATTTAAACACAGGAGATTGGATTACATTACCCAGGAATGTGTCTAGGCAAAGAATAGAACAGGTAATGAAACCTAAAAAGAGTGTCAGTATTTAGAAGGAAAACTATAACAATAGGATACAACAGAGGGCAAGACAAGTGATTAACTTAACTTTGTAAAATGGTACTGATGTCTGCAAACTGGAGACACAGGAAAGCCAGTGGCATAATGCAGTCGGAGTGCAGAGGCCTGAGGAATGGAGGAGAAGGGGAAGAGTGGTAAGGTGTAAGTCCCAGAGTCCAAAGGCCCAAGAACCAGGAGCTTCAATGTCCAAAGGCAGAAGAAGATGGCGGCCCCCATGTACCAGCTGAAGGAGATAAAGATAGAATTCACATTTTCTCTGCCTTTCTGTTCTATCCTAGCCCTCAACCCATTAGATGATGGCTGCCCACATTGGTAAGGGCAGATCTTCTTTACTTCATCAGCAGATTAAAATGCTACAGTCTTCTAGAAACACCATGAAAGACACACCCAGAAATTATGTTGTACCAGCTATTGGGGCATCCTTTAATTCACCATCACAGCTGAGTATGAAGAGAAGGGGGAATTGACCACTGGACTTAGCAATGTGGATGTCAGAGTTGACCTTGACAATAGCAGTTATGGTGAAGTAGTGAAGGCAAAAGCCTGAGTAGAGGAGTAAAATAAGATTGGGTCTGAAATTAATACACTTCAGCTAAAGGAAGAAAAAAAAAAGAAAAAAGAAATAAAAATGATTAGACGTAGACAATATGGCATATGGCAATAATTATTAAATCTGGGTGATAGGAATGTAGGATTTCACTATACTATTCTTTCTACTTTTGTGTATGTTAGAGTTTTCTCCAATAAAAACATCCAAAAGGGAGATGATAAAAGGAGAGACTCAAGAGATAGCAATTTTATAGACTCAGAGATAGCAATTTTATATAATTTTTCTGAGTAGTTTTGTTAGAAAACGGAGCTGAGACATAAGATAACAGAGGGGTGCTTATTGGAGAGGATGTAGAGTCCAGAGAGATTTTTTAAAAAGATGTGAAAAATTACAACATATCTGTATGCTGATAGCAATGATCCAGTAAAGAGGGAAAATTGATGGTGCACAAAAGGGAAAGGGGAGAATTGTTGGAAAGATAATTGAGCAGATAAAATGGGAGGAAATCAACTACCCAGTGGAGGGTTTCTCTCTCCATAAGACCACGTCATAGTTTTAGAAGTGATGTAGGGTTTATAAGCATAGTTGCAATTAACTGGATAGGTGTGGTAGAGGAAGTATGTGACATTTTTATTTCAACTGTTTCTATTTCCTTAGTAAAATAAGTAAGGCCATAAGTTGAGAGTGAAGATGGATGAGAGGTGTTTTAAGTTTAAGAACAAAGCAGGAAATAGTTACCTAGGAGTGCAGCAGAGTGAAAGGATTATGAACTCTAGTGGGCCAGCGATCATGGTTGTGTACTTTTCTCCGCTGTGAACAGCAGTTCAGGTGTAGATGGTGAGTACAGAGACAGTTGGATTCATTCAGGGTTTGGATTTTTCAGATTTATACAATAAAGGGCAAGACAACAAGGTCATATGCAAGGGAGTGATACATAAGGAAGGGAGAGAGTAAAAAGATTATAGATTCAGCCAACTGCAGGTCTCAGTAGGATGTAAACAGTTTAATAGGAATGAGAATCTGGGCAATGAATTTATTTGTATGTTGACTGCATTAAAATGTAAACTTATTTTTATTAAAACACACCATAAAAGTAGAAAGAGAGCCTGCAGATCGTAAGAAAAATTATATTTATGTGCAATACCTTATACATATAACTACAGTTTTTTAAACTCCTAAAAACAGTAAGAAAAACATGATGCATAGGCAATTCACAAGAGAGGCTAATAAACACACGAAATGATACTCTCCTTCACTAGCAATTAATAAATAAATAAATTTGGGCCACAATGAAATATCATTTTATAATAATTAAATTGGCAAAAATTTTAAAGTTGTTTTAATGTCAAGGTTTGGCAAAGAAAGGATGTATCAGGAATATTTACACACTGCTGCTGGTGGAAGTGGGAATTTATACAACCACTTGGTAAAATGTATAAAACAGCACTGTTTGTTTAAAAAAAAAGGAAAGAAAAACCATTTAATATCTATTAGCAGGAGAATGGATAAATGAATATTGATACATTCATACCATAAGGACATAAATGAACACAGATAAATCTCATAAACAATGTTGAATGAAAAAATGAAGTTGCAGATTAAAACCAATTATATAAAGATTTAAGTATTCAAAAGAACATGATGTATTACTTAAGGATATTTACATACCTAGAAAACTATAAAGAAATTCATGAGAGTGCTAAAGAAAAATTTTCGGATAATGTCACTTCTAGAGGACATATGAGTTGCATCCAGGAAAGATTTGGAATGGAGATATAACTGTGTTATCAAAATATTTCCTTGTGCTGGGTGGCAAGCACATGGGCACTTGAGACAGTATTCCTTATATCTTTCTTAATGTCTTTAACGTGACTTAATAAATGATAAACCTAAAAACCAGTAATACGGTAACTAGAAATTCAGAGGTACCACCATAATAAATTAGAGCCTTCTTTTTTCTTTCTCTCCTTATTTTTTCTTACCTACTGATCTCTTCCATCTTTTCCTTCTTGTCCCTCACTCCCATATATGTTGACTATGAGGTGCCAGGCACTATGTACACATTTCTTTGGATTTGTAGTTTATTACTGGTGTCCTAAATCTTTTAAAGGACTGCACTGAGGAACATATATACATGGATAGGTAATTTCCTTGATCTCTAACCACTAAAAATGGTAAAAATATTAGAGCAATTATTCTCTTTTGAATTCATCTATTTCCATGAAATCTCATTAGTTAAGCCCAACAGCCCTCTCACTCCCTGAGGCAAGCAAAAGCTCTTACCTAAATCATATTATGAAGTTTGACAGACAGACCAATTTTCTAAAAGTTTAAGGTTTTCCATTAAAGTTTCTGTTCAGGTTTTTTGTTTGTTTCTAGATGAGAAAATATGCCACTCTAGCTCACACATATTTGTCATAGGGACCTTAAACTTTCCCTTTCTAATCTCAACTTACACTCTTTCAAATTATTAGCCGGTACCTGGGCACCATTTCAGTTACTTCTCTGAGGACCCAGTAGTAATTTTAGCAACCATAATGGACAGTAACACCTAGTTTCTGCAAATTTCATTTTCTCCTCTACTCTCCCTTTACTTAAATCATCTTTAGAGATTTCTCTTCTCCTCAGATGAAGATCATGAATGAATTTGCAGTTGTCATTTTGATTGGCAGTACAGACAGTTGTTAGGTTATAAACGACCCAAGATAAAATTGGTCTCAAATTTGCAGAACTTAGTTTACTGCATTTCCATGAAAATTTACATAGCACATACAGCACATTTCCTTAGCACTTTACATGCTTTTGTTGACATTTTAAAATGCAAAATAGTCATATTGACCTACTAATAAATGTGCTTTGTTTTGTCTGTCTAACCAGGGCAAGATATCAGTGTTAAACGTGTGTGATAGCTACACATTAATTTTGAATGAGCTAGCAAGTGCATACTCAGTAAGAGAAAAACATTGAAGTTAAGATTGGATCTAATTTAAGCTACAGCTGTAGAAATGTTTATTGAGGAGGCACATATTTTTTCTTGAAGGAAAATAATAAAATTAGGGCATGAAATCTATGCATGGTATTCAGCAACCACACATTTGAAACTTGATGTCATTATGCTCCTATTCTGTATATCCCCCAGAGGTACCTTTGTGGAACTTTTCTAAAATATTTTTTATTTCCCTTTTTTCCTTAACTGGTCAACTCTGGTTTATCTTTGAGGAATTATTGTAGTAAATTCTAATATCAGGGATATAGGGACTCAAAATATTTTTGCAATGTAAAGTTTCCTTAATAAAATGGAATGAGCGGAAGGTTAGAAACCTAGGTTCTAATTTTATTTATTTCTATTTATTCATCAACCATTGATTGTAGATCTATTATATGCCAGGAACTTGCTAGGCACTGGGGTCACTAAGACAAGTAAGATATGATTGTTGCGCAGAAATTGCTATCATTCAAATCAAACAAAGGCTTTATGACTTTGTCCACATCAATTTTTCAATGTCTTCTTTCACAAAATAGAGAAAATATAGATAATAATTATCAATTTCATTAATATAAGAATTAAAGGTACATGTTAAAGTTATGCTTAAACTGTAAGCCACAAATAGAAATGTCCTGAAGAGAAGAGCCTGTGACTTTTTGAATGCCTTCCATGTCTACAACTCCTTCTTAGCAAAGCAACCTAATATATGGTAAGGAATAAAAATAATTTAACATTATTAAATAAATAAGTTAAATGAGACACATGAGCAAGGTAGGTCATGCGTGGTAGAAACATAGAAGGGATAAAAGCTACTAAGTAGTAGAAGTATGAATAAGTATAATCTATAAGAGAGGAAAGGACAGGGTAGATAGTAGCAGAGCAGTGAAGCTGAGATGGAGTAGTTGGGCAAGAATTTCACACTCTTAAAAGGACTTGTCAAACAATTTTCAAGTTCTCAACAAGACCCTGCAAAGAGAGTCTTCTATGCTTCCTGACCTACCTGGGCACTCATCACTTACAGGAATTATAAGTCTTATCTAAAAGAATGTGACTAATATAAGTCAGTACTGTTATTAAAGAAAATAAAGATACACATTTTTCATTTGATTCACTTCTTCTTTGCTCCATATGTGATACGGTAAATCACAATGGAGGTCTCTCAAACTCTCTAAGAGACATCTTTGAACCCTGCAGTAAAATGCTAGACAATATCTTTTGATAGCACAAAAAGGCTGAATATTTTTTGCTAATTCTGAACCTGCCACCATCGATTTTCTTTTCTCAGATAAATATGCTTAAACCTAGTATATTTAAGACCCTTATGAGATCCTTCTAAATATTCCCATTAAGAGCATAATCATTAAAACATTCAGCACTTTCTAGAAACTAAAGCCCTACTCAAGAAGACAATTTCTTAAACAATAGCAATAATTTATGCATTGGTGATGGTATATTCTATATTCACTGACTTCTAAAAACTAGTTTTGTGTTTTTTAAGAAAATATGTCTCTGTGAAGATAGACTAAAAGAGTGTGTAATTTTATTTTAAGGAAAACATGGACTCCTATAGACTCCACTCTTTGTGCCTGCCCCAGGGCTGTTATATGAAACACATTTGGTTACATGCATGTTAGTTGTGTCTGGAATGTCTTTATTTTAAAAGGGACAGTTGAGTGACAGGAGGGACATTTATTGAATGACCAACTACACTCTAACCCTAATGAGCAATGGAAAGGGAATATAATGTAGGAATATCACATAGGTAAGAGAGGGAATATAAAAAAATTTTATTATATGTTCTACTTATAGTACAAGGGTAATAGAGATGGTGTTAATAGACTCCATTATAAAACCACAATTTATTGTTGTGATGTCTGAGTTTCTTCTAGATTTTATCGAATTTTTAAAATCCAAATTTAGAATGAGAAATGTAACTTTTTGCTAACAGATCAAATCCCAGGAGAATGATAAAATCTGAACTTGTTGTCTCGTGTGTATGTGTGTGTGTGTGTGTGTGTGTATGTGTGTGTGTGTGTGTATAAAAATCCATTTCAAAGTAAAGATTTTTTAGACGCATAGTAAGGATGCATTTACACTCTTGTATCCTAGTTCCCACTCTGTTCTCTAAGAAAAGGTCATAGTTTCTGAATGAATCGTTAAATTAATCAGAGAAAATAAATCCAAATTAGATCTCCTCAGAGACTTAAAGTTCGCTGAAAGGTGCAAGGGGTAAGTTGGGGCTAAGGAGAAAGGTGGGGCTGGACAGGGCCTCAAAAATTTGCATTAGAGAAGTGATTAATTTTCTGGGGGAAATTCACCAGTCTCTCTTTTGCCCTTGTGTGGTGGCTACGATAATAAGAATACCTTGCATTTAATGAACTCTCTTTCAATAGATTTTTCTACATTATCTCATTTTCCAGCTTATAATGTAATCCTGGCAAGTAAACAAGGTGAATGTGTTCTCTGTTCTAAAGGGTCTCCTTGGTAAGCCATTTGCAAGTTAGGTGAGTGTTTAGTCAGAGCTAGACATAAGTTTAGGTCTCCTCATCCTCATTATTTATTAAATATTCACTGAGTATCTAATAAATAGCAGTCATTATGCTAGAGCACAGGATATTGCTAAGCAAATCAATATACAAGCCAGGCATGGTGGTACACACCTGTAGTCTTAGCTACTGGGGAGGCTGAGGCAGGAGGATTGCTTGAGCCCAGCAATTTGAGGTTGCAGTGAGCTATGATTGCCCCACTGCACTCCAGCCTGGACCACAGAGTGAGACTCTGTCTCAAAGAAAAAAAAATCAGTACACAGATAAATACACAATTGCAAACATAAAGAAATTTGCAAGAGTCCAGTGGGGGCAAGCAGACAAAAAAGCAAAATCAATATCTAGTGCATTCTGATAATAAAGAGATGACAGTGTTATAATACAGTAGAGAATTGAAAACAACTAAAGAAGACAGGAAGTTCAGCAGAGGGTTCTCTGTCAGAAAATGTACTTGGGCTGGATCTCAAAGAGCAAGTAGAATTCTGCCAAGTGGAGAAGCAGGGTATTCCTGGCAGCAGGAAAAGATATGCAAATACAAGGATATGTAAATATATAAAGATGTTCAATGAGAATGATATATAGGAAACATGTATGGTTTGTGGGAGGTATGCTTTTATAATACTCCCTATGTATGCCCCTGATACAGTTTGACATTTCCTCTATAGGCCAGACATTGGTCCAAGTACCGGGCCAATAGAAGCAGTGATCACTAATAGATAATGTAATTCTAATAAATATCCTGTTAGAATAAATATGTGTTTATCAAATAAGAATGGAGGAAATTGGGAATAAAGGTGAGTAGGTGGGAAAGAATTTCAATTTTAAGTAGGGATTTTTATGATAGACTTCATTTGAGAAGGTGACATTTGTGCAGAACCTGAAGTGGATGAGCAAGTGAGCCACCTGATTTTGAACTCTCAGAGTCTGAGGGTGGAAGCAGGGAGACCAATTAAGAGATTATGGCAATGATCCAGGGGAAAGATGACGGTGGCTTAGACCAGAGCAGTAGCAATGGAGCCAGGACAGTGGCTTGGATTACATACTGAAGGTATTTGCAGAAGTCCTAGCTGGGAATATAAATTTGGGGAAAATTTTAGCAAAAGAAGCAAAATGTTATAATTAAATTTTTAACGAGTGCATTGGGAAATAAGGAGATATTCATAAGCTGAATCTAAATCAACAAATTCAAATACCAACATATTATCTTGAGGTAGTAAATAAGTATCTGTTAGCTATTTAATTAGCCTCGTTGCACTTGCAGATATTCAACAAAGAGGCAAAACTCCTTCCATAATTAAACAAGAGCTATTAATGACAAATACAAAATGATTCATTGTTATAAATATACAGCATATATGTGTATGGAGGGGTAGATGGGAAGAATCATCAGTGCCCAGAAAAATTGATACAACTGTAAACAGGCTAGAACTGTAAAATAAGTGACAAACGAAAAATATATAGTCAAGGTACTATTGTTCTGCAACTATATAAAATCTAATTTTTCATCAAAAATGGAAATACAGAAAACAAGACAAACTATAAGGACACTGATAATACTCAAATGATGATGGTACTGCAACCAAATCATCTTTACCTGAAAGCTGTTCTTTCACTTGCCTGAATGAGTTAATTTTTTACTATAGTCCCTGCCCTTCTATCATTTGGTTACTCTTTTTCAAGGTTACGGTCATCAGTGTTTTCTTTAAACTAATGCCCTAAAAAAAGCCATTTTTTATTATTGCCAGTGATGTTTTCATGGCTATACTTTTCCCACATCCTCAATAATTTCTTTCTTCCTCTAATTGTACCTTTTCTCAATATCATCAGCATTTCTTTTTCTATATAGTTTCGTATATTAGGAAGAGATTTCAGAACTTATGCCAGTGTCCTGGGTTTAAGAAAAATAGCCATGTCTAAATATAATTAATTTTCAGTGTCTTGGATAATGATCTTAATCTTGGAGAGCAATGTTTTAATAATGTGTCTATGAATGTCTTTGATTTTTCATTAGCAATTTACCCACTTCGGTACCAGTATCAACTATAGTCGATAGCCACACGTGAACGCGCACCGCCACTTTAGCCGACAGCCATGATATGACTTTTCTAACTTTTCATTTAGCAAAATAAAATTGTGAACATTTAAAAATAACATAATAAAAACATATATGTATATGTTACCTATTCTGATTTACAAGTAAAGCTGCCTGTAAAGTAAAACAAGCTTTCAGTCCTTTAAAGCTTTCCTCATCACACAAGAGCAAAACGGATTCATGTCAATGCACAGCACAAACTATTGTGTGGACTGTGAGTGCCGGCTGTGGGCAAGGTTTCACAACCAGTGAGCGCCAGACCGAAGAGGTTAAACCTCATTTAAACTCACAGATCAGTCATATGATGCAATTGGAAAATCACTAGTTCAATTAGGAAATATGAGTTATTTTCCCAGTTTTAGTACCAAATAGTAATGTTATATTCATTAGGACTCTTAAATTTGTTGTGTTTCCATAAAAAGAAGGTTATGGTGCCCTTCTGAGGTTTAAATAATATCATTTATTTAAATTTCAGCATATTACAGGGGTACAAATGTTTAGGTTACGTGTTTTGCCTTGGCCCCACCTGAGTCAGAATTTCAAGTGTGTCCAACCCCAAACGGTATGCACTGCACCCATTAGATGTGACTGTACCCATCCCTTCCAGGCCCCTCCCATCTGCCCGACCCCTGATTAATGCTATTACTATATGTGCATGTAAGTGTTGGTCAGTAAATACCAATCTGATGGTGAGTACATGTGGTGCTTGTTTTTCTGATACTTCAGTTAATAGAATGGGTTCAATCATATAACCCTATCAAAAAGTGGCCAAAGGACATGAACAGAAACTTCTCAAAAGAAGACAGACTAATGACCAAGAAACATATGGAAAAATGCTCAACATCTCTAATCATCAGAGAAATGCAAATCAAAACCACAATGAGATCTCACTTATCTCCTGTGAGAATTACCTTTATCAAAAAGTCCCAAAACAACAAATGTTGGCATGGATGCAGAGAGATAGGAGCACATATACACTGCTAGTGGGACTGCAAACTAGTACAACCACTGTGGAAAGTAATACAGAGAGACCTTAAAGAAGTACAAGTAGAACTACCATTTGATCCAGCAATCCCATTATTGGGCATCTATCCAAAGGAAAAAAAAAGACATTCTATAAAAAAGACATCAGCACTAGAATGTTTATAATATCATGTTTTTGAAAAAAGTTTTAAAACCATAAAATACACTGTTGATACATTAAAAATAGCCCCTTTGTTGTACTGTAAAAAGGAATTTTCTACATGCTTTGTTAGAAATTTAATGACATTGAATTTAGTCCTTATTTACAGAATGAAGGTAGTAATATCCACCTTAAAGTATTGTGTTATTATAGGAGATAATATAGGTGAAATTCTAAGCACAATCACTATACATAAAGAATATATATAACATGAATAAACAAGCAATTGAAGAACTAAATATAAATATAAATGTTTCTATAGGAAAAAATTTATTTGAGACAGGCATTGGACAGGGCTTAGATGCAACATAAAGGTAAATTTAAATAATGAAAAAGGTAAAATATTAAAATAATAAGGATAGGTAACAATTAAACAAACTAGGGATCATTTAGCCTATCTAACAACATTCTACTTCAAATGTTTTTTTAATTGACAATACTTATAAATCAAGGCATGTATATGGGTCAAATTTATTCAATGTCATAACAGTGACATCTGAACTAGAGGTACCTCTTGATGTAAAACACTTAGGTTATTAATATGAAATATTCAATTTCCTTAAGTATTAAGTCTGACAGTTGATATTTCTGACATTTGACTTTGACACTTCTTGTTTTATTTTTATTGTGACAGTACATCCTCATTCTCTCAAACACCTGGTTTGGCTTGTGATTATCTTTCAAATTTTTTATTTTGTTTTCAATTTTTTAGAGCAATTTTTGTGAAACCATGACTGAGTCAAAAATTTATGTTATTTTCGCATATGAGTTCTGTCGTGGTACCAATGCAGCATAGACAGATTGAAATATCAATGAAGTGTTTGGGAAGGATGTGGCTAATGAACACATAGTATAATTACAAATTTGGATATCAGTGTGAACATAAGGATTATATAGGGCTGGATACTTGCTACTCCACTTCTCAGGTGGAAAGTACCTTAGACTTTAATCATCAGGAGAAAATAATATTTATTGGTCTACTATTGGCAAAGATTCAGTTAGGCAAACAGGAATCAGAGTAGGTATTTTAAACAGAAGGGACTTAATATGGAAGATTAATTACTCGGTTATTAGGTGACCGAAAGAGTACAACCTGAGCACTGTAGTAATTCAGTGATAACTGCAAAAGTTACAATTAGGTCTGAGAAAAGTAGAAAGGAAGATGTTGGCTTACCAGGTCCTAGAATTTTGGAAGAGAAGTGCCACTGAGCTGGTGTTTTGCTTTCTGAGGGGGTAGCAATGCTTCATTCTTGATGGTATGTCTGAGGCCCTGGCAGAGCGCTGGTGCAGGGAGTACAGACAAAAGCTGGAAGCTGTGGTGCCACCACCTGCTGCGGGAGCAACACTGAACAGGAACAGGAAAATAGGAAGAAGCTTCCTTCTTCCTTCTACCCAACTTCCAATCTCCCACTCATGCCTCTATTCGTCAAAACTTAGGAAGAAACCAGGGAGTCTGGAAATAGTAATTTGCAGACTCTCAGCCTTGGAATCACTGACCTTGAGTAGACTGAGACTGAAATACAAGAAATAAATAACTGGTCCATGGTTATCTTCTCCACCAACCTTGCTGAATCTTTTTTTATGATAATTGAAGTAAAAGGTCTTACTGGTGAATTTGGTTTGAAGGTGACTGCTCACACTGGACCTGGAGTCTAACTACTCTTCTTTTGGAACTGCAAAGACATGGGTGAGGAATACCTGCCTCCCACCTCCTTGCACCTTTTAGAAGTTAAATTCAATTTATGGGGAAAAGAGAAGGAAATCCCGTGTGTTAATTTTCTATTGCTGTGTAGCAAATTATCACGAAACCAACTTAATAGTGTGTGACCTGTCTTGACCAAAAATAGAAAAAATTAGCCAGGTGTGGTGGCGCATGCCTGTAGTCCCAACTACTGGGGAGGCTGAGGCAGGAAGATCACTTGAGCCAGGATTTGAGGTTGCAGTGAGCTATGAGGATGCCACTGCACTCTAGCCTGTGTGACAAACCAAGACTCTGTCAAAAAAAAAAAAAAAACAACTTAATAGTGTGAAACAACATAAATTTATTAATCTCACATTTTGCATGACTTGAGTGAGAGTCAAACAAATCTCACATTTTGCGTGACTTGAGTGAGAGTCAGACAAGTTAGCTCAGAATCTGATAAGGCTGAAGTCAAGATGTCGCTGACTCTTTGATTCTCACCTAGGGTTCTAGGTCCTCTTCCAAGCTCACTAATTGTTGGCAGAACTCAGTTACTCGTGATTATGAAACTAAGGCTCCTGTTTTCTTGGTCACTGTTGGCCAGGATCCACCTTCAGCTACCAGAGGCTACAGTTCACAGCATAGCTGTTTGTGTTTTTCCAGGCCAGTAGGAATGTATCCCCCCAACTTCTCCCTCTAATACCTGCTGGAGAAATTCTCTCTTGTTTTAAATGGTCTCTGGGTTAGGTCAGGCCCACTCAGGATACTCTCCCTTATGCCACGCAATGTTATATAACCATGGAAATGCTGTTTCATCATATGTAACAGTTTCTACCACATTCAAGGATATTTTTTATAAGGCCTGTACAAAAACGGGTGGAAATCTTGAGAGCCATCTTAAGATCCTGCCTACCATACCCCATTATGCTCTCAGGCAAAGCCTTGTTCTGAAGAAAGCTTTTTGGTGGAATCTGTCCTTTGAATAATAAAACTGTTACCCACCTTACTTTTTTGTTTGTTCCTAATTGTTGAAAAAATGTTTAGAGGAGAAGATGTGAGTGGTTAGGCTACCTTGAATAAATGGGCCCCAAGTCTTCACAGTAAATCGCAGACTAGTCCTTTAGGTCCCACGTACCAGGCTGAGAGGTCACAACTCCTGGTGTGGCCAAGACCGAGGCATCGCCTCCTGTGACCAGACTCTGACCTGTGTAACACATCACAATATAGTTTCCTCAGCTGTGAGGCTACGGCTATGTTTGTTAAAGAAGAGATTCATTTTAGTACCTGTCCAGAACCTCGAATTATAAGGGCAAGGAAGTGAGGTATGTTGGGGTCAGAACAGGCATCCTCAGATGTTTCTGAATGGGCAGGAAGGCAAGTCCACTTTATAGGCTTTTATATTCTCATTTGAAACTTTATACATTTTATTTGACAAAGGTATTATCTATTTATTATAACTGGAGACAATGATTAAACAACTCCAAGATACACCATGTACATTTTATTCTGTGAATTTTTCCTCCAGGGGATCCATTCGTATATGGTAAACATTGCATTTGGCATTTTGGAATTTCACGCGCAGTGGCTTTTATTTTAAAACACTGAAAGAACACACTTAAAAAAAAAACTTAATGATATCCCTTAAGCCCAATCATCTTACTGCTTTCTCATTACCCTCATATAACTAATTTTGTTAATATTGTTAATAATAAAAGGATATTTGAAATTTTCCATATCTTCCTCCTTTCTCATTTAAATATATGAATATTTATATAACTATAGAAATTATTTACAACCAGTTTATGTAATATTATACATGTTGCTCTATACTCGCTATTTTCTCTTAACAAATTTCTGAATAATCCATTGGCCCAAGAAAAATTCCAATGAAAATTATAAAATACTTAGAACCAAATGATAAGGAAAATAACACATCAAATCTGGCCTTTCTAGCTATAGTAGTGTTTAGAGGAAAAAATCATAACCTTAAAAGCATGTATTACAAAAGAAGAAACACTGAAAATCAGTTATCTAAGTATCCATTCTAGAAGATAGAAAAAGAATTTTTAAAAAAATTAAACCCAAACATGGTAGATGAAGGAAATAGCAAAGCTAAAAGCAAAATTGAATAAAGTAGAAAATAATTACCACCTATGGAAAATGAACAAAGTCAAACTCAGTTATTTGAATAGAGGAATAAAATTTATGCATGCCTGACCAAGAACAAAGAGAAATAAAAATTAACATCAGCAATGCAAAAAAGCATTATTACAGATCTTATAGAAATCTTACAGACATTGAACTAAGAATATGAGAATATATGAATAATTTTTTGTCTATAAATTTGAAAATTTAGTTGAAAGCAACAGATTCCTAGGAAAAACCTACCAAAACTGACACAAGAAGAAAAAAATCTGAAGTGTCCTGTATCTATTAAGGAAACTGAATATGTAAGTAAAAATCTCCCCACAGATAAAACAAAATGAAAACAAGTAAACATGCATACACACACCCACACAGGCCAAGATGCCTTTGCCAGTGAATTTTTCCAAACATTCATGAGAGAAATGATTCCAGTGCTACATAAACTTTTTCAGAATGAAAAGAAGAAAATACTTTCTAATCTATGGAGTCAGCATAACCTTGATTCCAGATCTTAGAAGAACATTATAAGAAAGGAAATTTATAATCTAATTTCACAAATGTACATAGATATTTTTAAAAATCTAAATTAAATATTGGAAAATTTAAAATTTCTAATATATATTAGAATATTGAAATTTTATATATACATATATGTATATATATGACAAGACGCCATAGCAATTTGGGTTCATTTCAAGGATTGCAGGTTAACATAACAGTTGGAAATCAATCAATGCAATTCATCCCAATAATAGAATAAGAAAATAGAAAAAAACATAATCTCAACAGATGCAGAAAAACTGCTTTATAACGTTCAAGTCATTAGTGAAATGAATGTGTGTGTATATATGCATGTATATCTGTGTGTGCATATAAATCAAATCTTTTTTATCTGTGGCGTTCCACAAGGGTAGACAAATAGACCAATGGAATAGGCTAGAAAGTCCAGAAACAGACCCACATGTTTGTGATCACCTGATTTATGACATCAATTGTTGCAATACAGTGGACAACATGGATTTTTCAATCAATCATGCTGAATCAATTGGAGAGTCATATAGAAAAAAGTAAATCTTAGACTTTTCCTTCCACCAAAGGCAAACATTTTCACATAAATAATAGGCTTAAATGTAGAAGGTCAGATAATAATAAAAGTTTGAGATTAAGATGCCACAAAAGAACATCTCATGATCTTGGGGTATGCAAAGATTTTTTTAAAGGACCTAAAAAAGCACTAACGATATTAAAAAAAAAACCTACTAACTATAAAAGCAAAGGTTGATGTATTAGACTTCATTAAAATTAACACCATTTGTTCAAGAAACATCATAAAGTAAGTGAAGATATTGTATGCAATATGTATGTATATATATATACAAAACATTTACCTATAATGTGATGTGGAAATATTGAAATTCTTGTACACTGTTGGTGGGGATAAAAAATGGTGTGATCTCTACAGAAAGTAGTATGAAGGCTTCTAAACAAATTAAAAATAGAACTACCATATTATCCAGAAATCCCACTTTTGGGTGTATATCCAAAAGAATTGAAATCAGGATCTTGAACAGATGTCTGCACTCCCATTTTTATTACACCATTATTCACAATAGTCAAGATACGGAAACAATTGAAATGGTCATTGATGAATGGATAAAGAAAATGTGTATATACATACAATGGACTATTACTCAGCTTTAAAAAACAAAGAAATCCTTTCAAATGCAGCACAAACGAATCTGGAAGATGTTATGCTAAGTGAAATAATTCACCCACTGAAGGACAAATACTCTATGATTCTACCTTTATGAGGTATCTAAAATAGTCAAACTCATAGAAGCAGAGATGGTTGCCAGGAGTTAGGGGAAGGGGGCAATGGAAAGCTGTTCAATGGATATGAAGTTTCAGTAATGAAAGATAAATAAAGTTGGAGGTATGTACAACATATTTAATGATACTGTATCATGCACTTAAAAAATGTAAGAGAGTATATATCAACTTAAGTGTTCTTATCACAATTTTAAAAATAAGAAAAACTTGAACAGGAACAAATAAATATATGCAAATAGATAAAAGATGAAAATATATCCAATATTGTTTTTCATAAGCAAAACAGATTAATAAATTAACCTATTAATAATTAATAAATTTTCACCTGGGTAAGTCTTCTGTGGTGTTCATATATTGTATATCTTAATTTTTGTGGGGGTTACTACAGAGTGGCTTCACTGGGTGAAAATGTACCAAACTGTACAATTAAAATTTTCCCCTTCCTGGATGCATGTTATACTTCAAAAAAAAAATCTTGTGGTGACTATAGTTAATAATACCTTATTGTTTACTTAAAATTTGCTAAGAGAATAAATCTTAGGTATCATCATCACATACACACATAAGTGGTAACTATATGTGATGATGGATATGTTAATTAATTTGACTGTGGTAATCATTATGCAGTATATACATATATCAAATCATTTGTCCTATATACCTTGAATATATACAATTTTTATTTTTCAATTATATCTCAGTAAAGATGGAAAACTGTTTTTAAGAAATGAAAAGCAAATCTCATCTAACCTGGTGATTACCACTGCACATGCTAAAATATGCTGAAAGATAGGGATGTCTCAAATACCTGTTCTGTGGGAGGGCACCGAATAAGTATATAGAATATCCATGCCTCCTCCCCAAATATGGTAAATATATAGCCTCAACTTCTTGATGAGATAGTTCACCCAATTGAGTTCAATTTCATGGATCATAGACTCTAAACAAATGGCACAGAATGACTGACATCCTGGTGAAACTGAAAATGTTTTTCTTTCTTTTATATTTTCTTTGTAACTCTATTTCCCTCAATACGACAAAGTCTCTGGCTGGCAACAGCAATGTAAATTATAACAATTTAGCACATTTATTAATGCAGGAACTGCGAATTCAATTTGTTCTCAGTCTTTGCGTGGACATACATTCATATGCATTCTCTTAATTCTGACTATTTATTTATTTTTTACATTTTTTTTTTATTTTGGCATATTATGGGGGTACAGATTTTAAGGTTTCAATAAATACCCTTTCCCCCTCTCCCCCCACAAGTCTGAGTTTCCAGCAAATTCTGACACTTTAAAAGTGTTAAAACACATGGCATGATTCAGGATTCAATTAATCCAACTCTGGAGATGCTGAAGAAATATCACTCCTTCAAGGGGAAACAGACCAGGCTACACAGATATTGCAGGAGTCCCACCTTTCAACCAAGCATCTGAACAAGATGCCTTTGGCTGAGAGTAAACTTATTGAAAACTGGGGAAAGCACACTTTTGAACTTTAATTCTTTTGAAATTTAATTTAGAAATTTCATATTTTTGGAATCTAATTTCTTCCTGGAAGTTGAGCACAAAGGTTTTATATTATTCAGATTTAGAACATTATAATAGGACAGTGTACTATCTGGAATAATTTGATACTGTTTTTTGGGTTTATTACCTAACTACTAGTGTGTTGTATTAGACAATGTGGCTGTGATGCTTTGATTTTAGGGGAAAATGTTAAATTTTTGGCTAAAGGGACAATGTGGCCTTGGAATTAATTAATATATTAATTCTATGGAGTTTATCTTTAAGGTTTTTCAATAATTTTCTCTATAAAAATCTTGCACATTTTTGTTATGTTTATTACAGAAAGCATGCTAGTAATTATTGTATATTTATTTTCTATCCAGGGAAACATAAGATCTTATTCATTTAAATTGTTTGCCAATTTAAAGATTTTTGTCCCATCATTCTATGTAGATAATCACATATAAGTGATTAAAGCTGTGGTCTTCTTTCCAATCCTGTGCCTTTTATTGTCTTTCCATGCTGTCTAGGATATTCACTATGATTTGCTAGGCATGATATTGGGTATCTTTGTTTTTTTCCTGGGTCTAAAGGAATGTTTCTGATATTTTACCACTAACAACAATGTTTATCATTTGCAATGAGGTGGAAGAAGTTCCATTCTGCTTCCAGTTTGTTAAAATTTTTTGTAATCAATGTTGAATTTTATATGTTTTCAACTATAAGATAGATCATAGAATTTCTAACTTTTCATCTTTTAATGAGCAAATGACATACAACATGTAATGTTAAATTAAGCTTGCATTTCAGGTCATGATGTTTTCTATATTGCTGAATTCTATTTCCCTATATTTTGTTTATGATTTTATCTATGTCATGAGTATAATTTGCCTTTTCTCTACTTGGTTTAGAAACAAGATTATAGTAGCCTCGTAAATTGAGCTGAGCACATTCCCACTATTTTTATTATACAAATAATTTGTCCAAGATGAGACAAAGTTCTTCCATATAAATGATAGAATTTGCTTATAAAACCATCTATGATTAATGTTTTTTGCTATCTTTGTGGAGAGATTGTTAACTGATTCAATTTATTTAATGTTTATAGGATCACTCAGTGCTCTTATTTCTTCCTGAGCTTGTTTTGGTAAGTCACTTTCCTAGAAAGTTGTCTCACTCCCTGTGATTTCAGATATGTTTGCATACATTTGTTTATAATGTTCTGTTACTGTCTCTTAAATCTCTACTATATCTGTAGTTATAACACCATTTTCATTCTAGACATTATTTGTACTTTCATTCTCATTCCTTTTTTCTTGTTATTCAATGTCATAAATGGCATAATCATACCTATGTATATATATGGTTCATATCCATATATATATATATACACACACACACACCAAGGTATAATAATACCTATTATACCTATACATATAATCACTGTTTTATAGATACTTAATAATCATTGTTTGGACTTAGTGGGTCTTTCCTATTGTATATTTGTTTTATATTTTATTACTTTCTACTTATACATTTTTTATATTTATCTTTGTACTTCATTTAGGTTTATCCACTTGTACTTTTTCTAACCACTTAAGTTGGATACTGAGCTTATCAATTTTTTTAAATTATTATTTTATTTCAAAATATTAAGGAGGTACAATATTTTTGTTACATGGAAAGCTTTATAATGCTTTAGTCAGGGCTATTAGTGTGCCCATCACCTGAATATTTTTCGTTGTACCTGTTAGGGAGGTTTTTGCCCCTCTATTCCTCCCCTATCCCCCTTTTTAATTTTCAAAGATTTTTACTTCTTTCTGTGCCCATCAATTGGTTCCAAATTATTAGGGAGCACATGTGGTGTTTGTTATTCTATTCTTGAGATACTTCACATAGAATAATAGTCTTGAGTTTCATTCAAATTGCTGCAGAAGACATTAATTCATTCCTTTTTATGGCTAAGTAGTACTCCATGATATACATATATACCACATCTTGTCAATCCACTCATGAATTGATGGGCACTTTAGTTGATTCCACATCTTTGCAATTGTGAATTGTACTGCAATAAATATTTGAGTGCAGGTATCTTTTTGATAAAACGGTCTATGGAGAGACATCTACACATGAGCTTATCAATTTTAAGTCTTTCTTATTTTCTAATATAAATTGTAAAAGTTATACATTTTTATTCAATCAATTTAATTATATCACCTAATGTTAATATGCAGTATTTTGCTGTTATACAGGAAATTTTTAATTTAATTTCCACTTTGATGTTTTTCATTGAGCCATTGATTATTTAAAAGTATGTAGGTATGTGCTTTTTAACTTTATAATATAAAGAGAGGTTTTATTAACTATTGTTATATAACTGATTACTAATTTGTTTTGAATTTATGTCAAGAAGTTGTGATCAGAAAATATTGCTCTGTATGACATTAATCTGTTAAAAATTGTTGAGATTTGTGTAATGGCCTAGTATTCACAAAGACAAACTGTATAAATATTTTCTGAGCATTTGAGGAGTATCTTTATTGGCTTCAGAAATATATCTATTATTAAGTAAAGTTTGTTAAGTGTATTGTTCAAATTCCACTTAGTTTAATCAATTTTTGCTTCACTTAGCAGCTGCAGACAAATCAGAATTGTTATATCTTTCTCAGGAGCTAAACCTATTATCATTATGACTGAGCTCATCTGTCTCTAATACCTTTTTTATCTTAAAGTTTACTTTTTTTTCTCAAGATAACATCTATACTATTTTTAGTAGTTTATTTTGCTCAGTGTTCATCTTATATGACTTCTTCCATCTTTTTATATTTCAACATTCCAGTGTCTTCATATTTTGGATTTGTGGCTTATAAAGAACCTATAGCTAGAACTGGATTTTTAAAATTTCCTCTGACAATTTCCTTCTTCTATACCACCATAGAATGTCCACGGTTAACAATAATAAATTATATAGTTGCAAATAGCTAGAACAAGGATATTGAATGTTCCCAATACTAAGAAATAATTACTGTTTGAGATAATGGATGTGCTAATTACCCTGATCTGATTGCTATACATTATATGTACCAAAATTTCACTATGCACCCCCATGAATATATACAATTATTATTTCTCAATTAAAAATGGAAAAAAGGAAAACATTCATCCTGTATATGTTTATTATGATTACTGATGTAATAAGCAATAAGTTTTCCTTACATTGCATTCTTTTATTTTATGGTTTCTATTATTCCTGCTTTTATGTGTATTTTTCTCTGTTGTCTTTCTGGAGGAGTTTCCTAGGCATTTTCATTTGTTAATTTTTATTTTCCTTTTATATTTCCACACATGTCTGGGTGCTATCTTATTTCTAATATGCTGTGAGTTATACTTACAATTTTACCATGAGTGACTAATGTAAAAAAATCTGAATACAATTAATATGTCGATTGTCTTTTCAAATACTAAGAACTTAGAATGCTTCATTCATCCCAGTTTACGTAGTATTGTTATTTACTTTTTAAATACATTGGGGAAAAGAATCTCTATTCAATAAGTGGTGTGGGAAAACAGGATATCCACATGCAGAAGATTGAAACTGGATCCTCATCTCTCACCTCTCACAAAAGTCAACACACGGCGGATGACATTTAAACCTAAGGCATGAAACCTTAAGAATTCTGGAAGAAAATGTTGGGAAGACTCTTTTAGACATTGGCCTAGGTAAAGAATTTATGAGGAAGATCCACAAAGCAATCACAGCAGCAACAAAAATAAACAAATGGGACCTGATCAAATAAAAAAGCTTCTTCACAGCCAAGAAAACTATCATTAGAGTAAATAGACAACCTACCGAATGGGAGAAAATACTTGCTTTCTACACATCCGATAAAAGGCTGATAATAAGACTCCATTTACAACTTAAGGAAATCAAAAGGAAAAAAGTCAAACAACCCATCAACAAATGGGCAAAGGATATGAACAGAACCTTTTCAAAAGAAAACAGAATAATGGTGCTCAACATCTCTAATCATTAGGGAAATGCAAATCAAAACTACAATGAGATATCACCTAACTCCAGTGAGATTGGCCTCTATCAAAAAGTCCTAAAATAACAAATGCTGGTGTGGATGTGGAGAGATTGGAACACTCTTACACTGCTGGTGGGATTACAAATTAGTACAACCCCTGTGGAAAGTAATTTGGAGATTCCTCAAAGAGTTAAAAATAGAAATACCATTTGATCCAGCAATCCCACTACTAGGCATCTGTCCAAAGGAAAAAAAGACATTCTATAATAAAGACATCTGCACTCGAATGTTTATAGCAATACAATTCACAATTGCAAAGATCTGGAAACAACCCAAGTGCCCATCAATACATGAGTGGATTAACAAAATGTGGTATATGTATACCATGGAATACTACTCAACTACAAAAAAAATGGTGAACTAGCACCTCATATATTATCCTGGATAAAAATTGAGCCCATCCTTCAAAGCGAGGTATCACAAGGATGGAAAAACATGCACCAATTGTACTCACCATCAAATAGGTACTAATTAATCAACACTAAGGTGCTCGCATGGTAGTAATACTCATGGGGTGCCAGTCATGTTGGGTGCTGGGAGGGCAAATCCACAGCTAATGGAAGTGGAGCACACTGTATAGGGGAAGGACATGCTTGTAGCCCTGGTTTGGGCAAGGCAAATCCATTACATGTAAATAAAATGTTTGTACCACCATAATATCCTGAATTTTAAAAAATAGATAAAAAATAAATGGTCAAGGAAAACTACGTAGAAGAAAGAAATTAGACCCTCATCTTATACCATATACAAAAATCAACTCAAAATGGATTAAGGACTTAACATTTTTAAAAAGCTTCACGACAATGGTCTGAACAAGTATCTTTTTAGATATGACCTCAGAAGCACACACAGGCAACAAAAGCAAAAACAAGCAAGTAGGGATACATCAAACTAAAACTCTTCTGCACAGTAAAGGAAAAATTCAACAAAGTGTAAAGACAACCTACAGAATGGGAGAAAATATTTGCCAACCATATATCCGTTAAAGGTTAAAATCAAAAGTGTATAAGGAACTCATACAACTTAATAGCAAAGAAACAATAATATGATTTAAAAAATGAGTAAAGCATTTGAATAAACATTTTCAAAAGAAGACACACAAATGGGCAAACAGGTATATGCAAAAATGCTCAACATCACTAATCATTGGGAAAATGCAATTAAAACCACAATGAGATGTCACCTCATGCTTGTTAAAATGTCTATGATCAAAAAGACAAAAGATAACAAGTGCTGGCTGGGATGGAGAGAAAGAGAACTCTTGTACACTGATGGTAGAAATGTAAATTGGTACAGCCATTATGAAAATGAGAATGGAGGTTTTCTAAAAAATTAAAAATAGGACTACCATATGAACCAGTAATCCCACCTCTGTGTATATATCCAAACTATGTTAAATCAGTGTGTCAAAGAGATATCTAAACTCCCATATTGCTTGTAGCATTATTCACAATAGCCAAGAGTTGGAATCAACCTAAGTGTCCATCAAGGGATAAATGCATAAAGAAAATGTGGAATATCTGCACAATGGAATACTGTTCAGCCTTAAAAAAAAAAA
The DNA here is from genome assembly GCF_040939455.1 of Microcebus murinus. Taxonomy (NCBI): domain Eukaryota; kingdom Metazoa; phylum Chordata; class Mammalia; order Primates; family Cheirogaleidae; genus Microcebus; species Microcebus murinus. The sequence goes on along the minus strand of NC_134105.1, from coordinate 62,483,287 downwards.
AAAAAAAAAGGAAATCTTTCCATTTGTGACAACTTGGATGAACTTGGAAGACATTATGTTAAGTCAAATAAGCCAGGCACAGAAAGACAAACACCCATCAAGTCACTTATATATGAATCTTAAAAAGTCAATCTCATAGAAAAAGAGAGTGGAATGGTGGCTAGCGGAGGCTGTGGGGTTGGGAGGATTGGGGAGATGTTGGTCAAGGGATATGAAATTTCAGTTAGACAGTGGAAATAAATTCTAGAGATCTGGTCTACATTATACTGACTATAGTTAATAACAATATATTGCATACTTGAAAATAACTGAAAGTACATTTTAAGTGTTCTCATATAAAAGATAAGTATATGAGGTAATTCATATATTAACTAAGTTAATTTAGTTATTCCACAATGTATACATATTTCAAAACATCATGCTGTATTTCACAAATATATATATATATTTGTCAATTAAGAAATGAAAAAGCAATAAATTATTTTGAATGAAAAAAATAAGTAAAAACAAATGTTAGTTCTTCTGAGGCTCAGTAATGAGAAATTGTTTCCTATCTTTAAATGATTAATAGTCATCATAATTATTATTTAATAGTTATTGTGTATATATATACACAAAAATGTGCATGTATATAATTTCAAAATAATTTGAAACAATGGAAAATGAACCACTTGTTTTTGTTTAAGTGAGTTAAAAAACTCTGTCTACAAAATCACCAATGATAAATGATAATGGAAAACAAGTTAATCTTCTTCTTCACACTCTTTCTCTGAAAGACTTTTAAACTTGCTCTTGAGATAAGCTCATTCAACTTTAAAACTCTGAATAGTAGTAAATCTGGCAATAAATGACTGGAACGCTATGTTAGAGGATTATATGAATTTCTTTTGTAGTTAACAACGCCTCACTTCTAGCACTGTACATAAATGGACATACTCTCCTTTAGATTCTAAGAGAAATTCTGCCTGACTCTAACTCAGCATGGACAAAGGCAGAGGCAAATTACTCTGTTGAGTAGAAAGTTGAGATCGTTGAATCATTGCTCCACTGGATGATATTTGTAATAAAAATATGAATAAAATCAAACAAAAACAAAAAGATAAACTCTAAGTTACAGTAGCAAAAGATACTTCAAAATGTATGAATTAAGCAGTGATTAGTATTTTTATAAATCAGGTAAAAGAATAATTTCCCTTCTAAAGCCATTTTACTTTAAATGATAGGGTGATTTTGCATTTTCTGGAGTAACATCAAGCTTTCTATTTGAGTTGGCACAAGGAGGTTTGATTTAACAGAAAGAGTTCTTTGGGTGTTAAATTGCTTATCTTTCTCTTTTGACCCAATGTCATCCCGACCATGTGTCACAGTGACATGGAAATAAAAAAATAGTCATCACATTCTACATGTGTCAAGTCTATTGACATATTGAATTGCTGACTTATGTATTGTCATCATTACAAGATATTATTATGTTCTACAGAATGTCAATTCTAGGTAGAAAAATAATACACAGATATCAAAAGAGGTAAATCTTTGTGACAAATTAAATCCATCAAAAAATTGTATTTCTCATTAAAAGTTTTTTCCTAGAAGTAATGTTTTATTATTGTTTGATGAAAACAAAACATATGGATGTTTGTAATTACATTTTGAGAAGATAACCCTCATTTTGCTATACTAACAAAAAAATTTAAAGAGCTCACTTTAAAATCATAAGTAATACCAAATTTTATGGTATAACTTCTTAAAAATCTCCTACAAGTTTCCTGTTATTAGATTGGAATGCTTGAGGACTAAATATTATTGATGATATTGTCTAACTACTTCATATTATATTAATAAATGAGAAAGCTAAAGTCTGTAAGCATTAATATGATTTAGCCACGGTAACATAATTACAAAGTCAGAACACCCCAATCTCTTAGTTTCTTACATCAAAATTTTAATGCAAAATGACTGGAAGAGAAACAAAAACCCCTGTATTTTTGTACAGGAAATACAAAAGGAAATGCATAACATTGTTATATTGAAAGAGAAAATTCTGTAGAATATGAATATGGTTCATTTTATTCCAGGCTATATTCTGGCCTTTTGACATTAAAACCTGACCACAAAATAAAATTATCTTTCCTAGGAAACTGAAGTGCAATTGTTTAGCAGGGTACTCGGAGAGAAGCAGCCAAGAGAGCAGCCTGAGAAACCTCATGGCAGATTGCAATCAGGAACATTCTCTGTAGACAAGGCATTCATGTTAAAATACAAACTCTATGCCAGTTGATTACTGTTACAGTTTGGGTTCCGACGTGATGATTAGCAATATACTTTTCCTAAAATATTTTCTCAAAAGTTAAATGAGTAAAATATATGCATGTAATTAGTGTCACATTGTGTACTGAATTGGACTGGGCTGTATTATGGTCATGTAATTATTTCTTTAAAGTGTAAGCCATCACTTAAAAATTTAGCTACAATTTATGTTGATGAGTGGTTTAGGGGATTTGAAAAAATAGATATAATTTGCAGAGAACATGTAGGATTAATCGTAAACATTCAAAATTCTACCTGACCTTTATCCCCACACTGTGACGATTTAAAATGCTAGCCACTTCATGAAAATGTTTTTGCCCATGTCACCACAGAGTAAAAGAAAAAAGAGAATGTTAAAAGTACTGATGTTTTTAAACAATAGTACACAGACACAGAATATACTATTAGAAAACATAACTCAGCAACAAAGAATACTAAAACAGAACATATATTTGGGAATATGACATGAAGTCATTTCCATTCTAATGATATTGTATTTAGAAGGCAAAGTAAAAGGCAATGTCATTTACCATAGCTGCCTACTTGATTGTTTTGATGAAAATTTACTATGGTGGCTTGGGAGCAATTTTCCTAATCCCATCTTTGCTCCTAAACAACGTATGAAAGTGGTATCACTAAACCATAATTCAGTATCCTGAATGCAGTGAGAGGAGTACCCAGGAATATCTGCTGAATTTCAACAGCCATTAACATGGACTCTGTTACCTGAAGAGAATACGTTTGCAAGAAATAACACCAGTGTGAAAGCAGTATTTCTAAAGTGATAATTAAAATGCATTTCCATTTCATATCTAGGGGATTTTGCAATTCAAAGAATCCTGCATTCATCCTTACACATTTATGCTCTGTTCACTCTTATTTTTATTTCTACCAAACCCTGCCAAGCACCAGATGCACATTAAATGTATTAAAATGGGTGATTCACAAATGTCAGCTTTCCTTATCACTAAGAAAAAGTATCATATTTTCCTTCACAAGTGTTAAAATAACATCTTAACCTCTAAACATCTCTCCTCAAGATCTTTTGGACTTTTAAGGAAGATTATTCTAAAATGTTTCCTACTGAGGAACATTTTATCTGGGGGAAGATTCATTGATAAATCCATTTTACTTTTTGTTTTTAGACATCTTATATTAAAAACAAGTTATTTAGAAAATATTTATGAAGATCTTTTTAGTTTCTCAGAGTTGGAAGAAGGTGAAAAGGGCCACCTTCAAAGATGAAAAAGACACATATTTTGTAGTCTAGTGTTTTATGCTTTTCAAATACTGAAGAAAAATGTTAGATTAAACATTTACTAATTAATCCTGGAGCCATTTATAAACTGTCACATATACTGCTCAGGCAAAAATGTTTCAATATCAGCTCCAGGTTGTAATAGCTCCTGTAGTTTTATAAAAATTGAAGAAATTAACAAGTCATTGTTTTTCTGGAAACATAGGGAAAAGGTACGAATGCTCTGGACTTAGAGTCTTCTGTCACTCATTCATATATGGTAAGTGTGATATTTTCATGTGCTAATCATGGTTGGCTGGACATATTTCAGAGATCACACTCAACTGATTAAGTCAAAGACAATTAAGGTAAGACAGTAGTATTCTAAATGAATCCAACATTGCTCTCCTTTCTTACTCAGGCTCATACCTTGCTGACATATTCTGTGCTCAAGATTGTTAATAATTAAACATTTTCAGTGCCTAAAACTTGGCATTTCTGTCATGCCTCAAGAACTGAGAATATAGTTAAGTCCACTAGAACTTATACCATAATATGGAGAATGGCAAGAGATGAGGTGTCAGAGCTAGGCAAAAGTCAAATCATGGAAATCATTTAAAACCATGATGAAATGTTTCATTTTATCTTCAGTTGAAAGGTTTAAATGTGGAAGTAATGTCATATTTTCATTTTAAAAAAGCCATTCTAGTTTTAATATGTAATAGAGATTATCAGAGGGCAAGTTTATTAGCAGGGAGATAAGTAAATGTGATGATAGGTGAGAGAGTTGGTGTTTGGGTAGTGTCAGAATATCTTTTGGAAGAAAGGGAGAAAAATTTATTCACTGGTTTTTATCAAGCATTGGATGAATATTTGCACCTCAGATACATTTGTAGCCTCCATTATAACTGGCTCCAAAATATACAACGGGACCTACAAATTTGTGATGATAGGATGATCTTGCTTCTTTCCAGAGAAAGGTAATACCAGTTTAGTAAGTCATGGAGTTCCCTTCAAGGTAGGAACCAGCCACAATCTTTGAAAAACCTTAAGATGAGAGAGTTAATGAAACATGGTGCAAGCCCCACTGTTGCCACTGACCTCAAGGCCTAATTTTGACAGTCACAATCCATCCTCCACCTCCCATTCTAGATTTCCCACTCTTCCCATCAAGCTGTTCTTCAATACCTGCCTAATAGTATATTACAGACCTTTATCCCAAAGGGATAAGCAAAAGTCCCTTATTTACATTGCCCTTGTTGGACCACGGTTGCTGCAATTACCATTTGTCATTATTATTGGGGATAAAATCACCAGGAATCCTATGATTTCCAAATATACTCACCCTGCCCTTCATGTGGTAGCAGTCCAACTTTTTTTGTATGGGAATCAGGGTTGCTTATTTGCACCAGTATTTATTTTTCTTCCCACTTGACTATTGACACAAAGAGCTCAGAATGGCCAAGGGGAGCGGTATCTACTACTTCAAGTTCAGTAGAACCCTCATTGTGTCCCTCAAATAAATGGTCGCTTCCTGGAAGCTAGGATCTCTAATGTGGCTATTGCACAGAATAATAAGCACAGATTCTGTAAGTAGAACAGTTGAAGTGATGATGAGAAGGGCCAGTTATATCTCTGGTTCTTGGTATTCAGACCTGTGTGTTTTAACTCTTGGGAACACTGACCCATATTGAGGACACTGGTACATATTTATACTACATCCCAAAAGATAGCATCCTGCCCTCACAAGCTCCTCACTCCAAATTGGCATATTTGCTAAAGTTTTAACAGGCCATTCAACTGTTTTAATAAGACAAGTGCTCCTGGGTTTTTTGTTATATAGTAGAGCTTCTGAGATATTCATTCTTCTGTTAATAGCATCGTGTTATATGGAACTAAGAATGTCCAGAGAAGTTTTCCAGAATAATACAGGTAATTGAAGCCTCTGAGGACTATACTATGTTAGAGAGTAGGACTATTAACATAATTCTGGAGGCAAGAAAGTGAGTATATATTTTTGTGTCTGACACATGGAAGTGAATTGCTTGCTAATTGAGAAGAATATATTCCTCAGATCAATAATCATATACCAAGTGCCCAAAGTTGTGTGCACATATTCTAACAAAGATACTACACCTGACGTACCAGCTACAATTTAGTTTACTACATGGATAACTTTACAGTAATCCACTGTCATCACCATAATCAATTTGGTTTGTAGGGGCTCTATGGGGGAATGAATTGGAATAGGAAGGGGACTGCCATACTTGCATCCTTTCAGCATTCTATCACAGAATGAATCTCAAAAATCCCTCCCAATATATGATATTTCCTCTGATTCATTAATATTATCTTGGTTTGTCAAGGGAGGAGAAGAAATGGCCAAACTCTCCTCTACATAATTATTTCTTACTCCACAGATCAGGCACTAATATGTCGTGAAAGTTCTACCAGGTGCTAAGTCTGCCCTACTCAGATGTTTTGTGTCTTATCCCTAGAATCAATATGAGCTATTAGTCACTGCCACAGTAGTCAAGTAATGTTATCTCACAACTGGGTCTGTTGCCCACCACTCAGTAAAGGTCAATACACCAAGACAGCAAGAGCTGCAGCAGAGAAAAAATATAATATTGCAAGGCGCCTGATGAGGAGATGGGAGCAATTTCTCAAATCCATCTCTGTGAGAATTTAGGGGCTAAGAATTTTAACGATGGTTTGGTGAACAAAGGGCTAGAGAATTGAGTCTACTTTTTAGCCAAGGATAAACTCCTATGATTTTAAAGCAGAAATTGTCTTCTTGGCTGAGACATTTTCTGGGTAGGAGGTTTCAGGACTTGTTTGATGGTTCCCATGCATGTCCAGGTCCAGTTGATGTCAGTGGGTCCCTATGAATGCAAAGTCTGGAAGATATCTCAAAGACCAGCTTTAGGATTTACAATAGCAATAATATCTATAGAAGCAACTGAGGAAGTCACAAATCTTACACCTGTCAAGGAGGATATGCACCATTTAAGCAGTAAGCAGGTATAGCAGTAGGGAAGTTAAGGAACAATGGCTAGTTAACTATTGGCTATTTCTACACTTTTATAGAAATCAGACTTTTATCCCTATTTCTACCTTATGGCCTTACACTATTTTAATATAGGAAATTTCAGTAACCTGTAAGCCAAGGTGCAGAGATTCACATTATGACCTTATGGCCCCTTCTGATAATTATATTAGCCTTAATTCTGATGGTTAAGTGCCGCTATCTGGGCTTCACAATTTGAGAATCTCCATCCCTATTGACACTAGGGAGTCTAGTTCCATAACAGCAGCCCCAACACACTACTGCCAGGCGTTTTATGAATGTTTCATGCCCATGTCACCCAGTGCATTTTTTGTTCCTTCATGAATAGTCAGATAGTGGTTCTTAAATCTTTATAGGTAAATCTATTCTAACATTTCCATCTTCTTGATCCTGTAGACCTCTTCCTCAATACTAGGCCAAGGAAATCCTGTCATCTTCTCTCAATTTGTTGTAGGCTATCATCATGCCCAAGCTTCAAGAAGACATACATAGACTATCAGGACCAGTGTCAAGTGTCCTTGCCAGAACATTAAAACCTGATTTATGGGTGAAGAGCCATAAGAAAACAAATCCTCCCCTATCTAGTCTTATAGTCTTTCCCATTCAACATAGTACTCTCAAGATCCAACCCAACATACCTCCCTGTTTCCTGCTGGTACATATCAGTGATGTCTTTCATATAAAATATTTCTTCCTGGAGCAGGTGCGTACTACCCTATTCAGGCTTTGCTTAGATCTGATCTTGGTTACCAACTGGAGGAAATGAAAAATGATGGGGCAGATGTTTAGGAGAACAAGTATCACCTTGTAAGTCATCTGAGGCATAGTCACCAAGCTTCTCATCTCTGGGAAGGGGGAGTGTGTGTTGCTTTTTCTAGCTTAGAGTCTTCAAGGAAATTTGAAGTTTCAAGATTTTCAAGTTCACCAACTGAAATGTCACCATCCCTAAGTTCAGACGCCTTTTCTTTTTCTTGTTATTTAATTTTTAAATTTATAATTGACACATAATTATACATATTTATAGGGTATAATGTGATCTTCTAATGCATGCATACATTTTATAATTATCCATCAGTTCTCTGACTTAGACACACAAATCTCTTTGAAGCTGTGTATTCAGTCCCTTTTGCATCTCTGCCACCCTCACAGTTAGATTTTGGGTTGATAATTAGCACAATTTGCTCTTTAGTTATAGGAGATGAGAATCTTTAAAAGCTGTCATAGAGGCTGGCTGGTTGCACTGGCTCATGCCTATAATCCTAGCACTCTGGGAAGCTGAGGCAGCAGGATTGCTTAAGGTCAGGAGTTTGAGACCAGCCTCAGCGACAGTGAGACCCTTTCTCTACCAAAAATAGAAAAAAAATTAGCCGGGTGTAGTAGTGTGCACCTGTAGTCCCAGCTACTCAGGAGTCTGAGGCAGGAGGATCACTTGAGCCCAGAAATTTGAGGTTGCAATGAACTATAATGATGCCACTGCACTCTACTCAGGGTGACAAGGCGAGACTGTCTAAAAAAAAAAAAAGCAACAATCACAGCAATCTTATATTCTACTACTTCTCCTTCTTTCTATAGCTCTATACTAATCACAGGTAAAGGCTTTAGTAACGATGATGTCACTATATGCTGTGTATTAATATTTCAATCCTGTCACCAATTATCTTATCCAAGGTTCAACAGAAAACAGAACTTGAGGCAAAAAGTTTTATTAGATAACACAAGTCAGAGAGAGGAGGAAAGAGAGACAAGAGAAATAATGCACAGAAAGTTGTGTTATCATGCTGATCTAAGTGTGAATGATTACTCAGTCTGACTGGCTCACCCTCTAGGAAGGACACTTGATATTTATATCTCAGGAAGCATGGGGCATTGGGGTGGGTGGTGGAGTGTGGATGAAGAAAGAGGATAAAGATCCAACCAAGGACTCCCTTATCTCATTAGTCAAAGTATCGTCCCTTGGGGCATTAAGATTTCCATACACCTAACATTGTTCATGTGTGGGAACCCAGTAAGGCCTTGTGGAATCTCATACCCATATGTCAACAGGAACACCACAGGACAGCAGGTGACGGAGCTGCTCTTATTTTTACAACTATATGGAACAATATAGATAGGTGAGTCCAAGAGGATCTGAAGTAGCACATAAAAATGTGTCCAATATACTACGAAGGAATCATCTCTTTGGGATAAGGCTTTCTTTTATCAGCCACAAAATGGTCTCCTAATGTAGACCTTAGTTATTAAGTTGGGTGATATAAAATGATTATATCACAAGATTTTCATTTAGGTACAAATGCTATGTTTGAAATAAAAAGACAATGGGCTTTTAGGTGAGATGTTTTAAAAAAAAATGGGTGGCTGGCCTTTGCTTGGTCACTCTTGAAGGATTAAGCAACACAGTTCCTTTCACCTGGCCACATGGCTTAACAGTCAGAGTATGCCTCGCTGGCCTACAAAATGAAGAAATCCAGAGCCATCTCCGGGACTGCAAAAGACAACAGGACAAGCGCATGTCCACGAGTCTATGACATGTGCCAAGGCTGCCGATGTTGTAGCGGATGAGGTTCTCTGATGGGGTTCTGGTCTTCTAACTAGAAGAGGCCGGATCTAGTTGTTTTAAAGATCTATTGGTTGTCAAAATGACTTTACCCACTCTTATCCTTCACCAGCTTTTTCCCGAACACTGCCTGGTATGACAAAAAACTGTAACCTTTAACTCCCTTTTTTTAGCTGAGGACCTTCCATTTTCTTCCTTACTAGGTCTCAAGAAATATGAGGCAAAACAAACTTTACTTGGCTCATTCATACTTTCTCAGTCTGTGTGATATATCAATTATTTGGCAGAAATACAGAGTTGCAAACGCACAGAAATAGAAAACAAGGGCTTAATTAGCATAGTATTAGTGGGCAATTCTCAGTATCTGTTTAACAAAGTTGCATATCTTTTTTTTATTTCTTCAACATGCTACCTGGGAGTTTACCATTAGTTTCATCTGCAGCTCAGAGTAAGGAATCTATGTTAGCCTTCACATATATAACTTCCTGTGGATATATACTCCAGAGTCGTTTTCAGAATTGAGTCTTATAGGTAAGGTAATGCTTATACTTATTTTCTATTACTTCTTATATTCTGCCTCTTACCAGCTATGTGACTTTAGGCAAGTGAATGAACATTCTTGCCCTTGTTATCTTCTGTAAAATGGAGCTTTAAATAGTACCTCTTACATGGGCTTCTGATAAAGATTAACATTTAGCACTGTGACTGGTACACAATGTTAATATTTTTGTTCAGTCGATAAGGTTGTTGATGGCTGTCATCCTTGCAAATAACTTGCTGTCTGGTTTACACAGTCACATGTTTCTGTAGGAAGCTCTTGGGGGGTCCCTTGATATCGCCAGCTAGAAAGACAACTATTTTTCTTCCGATTTTCTCAATAACATGTGTATTTTCATTATGTTAAAACTTTGCCTCTTTAATTTTAAATGTAGTTCTGTACATACAAGCCACAAAAGCATTTGGATATGTGAATCTGAACTAAAAATGCATTTCTCACTTCTTTCTACTCAAGGTTCTCACAGATGGGCAACTACGAGTGTGGGAAACTTAATTCCGCAGGGGAGAATCCTTTGACAAAAGGGATATGGAAGCTTGAGTTGTGTAATGAAAATAAATAGGATATAAATGATCTAAGACTCCTTATGGTAAGTTTATATTTGAGAATTCATTTGTCCTTCATAAAAATGGAACAAAATGGCAGAATGTACACTGGTTTCAGAATTAAAATAGCCAACATTTCTTAGATGTTACTGACAATAATATATATTTTTAAGCACACAATTTTAAAAAGTAAAAGTGGTTACTTTTGATTTCAAGTCATTTTAACTTCTGTGATTTTGTGGTATGCTTTAGAGTCTTCATAGAATAGTATAGTAGTTAAGTTGCTGTGGATCAGAAAAAAAGGTGTATTTTGATTATATCTCTACAACTTATTAACCTTGGCATTTAGTTTTTTTTAAATCTCTGTTTACATTTCTTCATCTAAAATGAAGTAATTGTATCATCTTCATAGAGTTTTTATTATCATTAAATGAGATAATGTATGCAAAGCACTTAGAAGTGAAATGCTATAGAAATGATAGTTTTAATTTACTAGAGGATGAAAAGTTTGATTTATGGCTACTATAAATTTTTGTGTAAATGTATAGAGAATGAAGAGAAGAGGTTCATGTTATCTTAATTTATGTTAATGTGAATTGCAATTCCCTATAAAATTTAAATTTAATTTATACCAAAAAATAAGAATATAGCATTTATCTCAAGACAAAAGCTGTGTAGTATAGTGGAAATAGTGTAAAATTTGGAGTTGGAGACCTAGATCCTATGTCTGACCTACTGCCTACTTGCCAAGAGAATTTTTACAAATAACTTGCCTTTTTCACTTCAGTTTTAAGAGGAGAATGTAATCATGACTTTCATTTTTATTGCTTTGTCATTTATTAACTGAGAAACTTTACTCATGCTCTTTAATTGTTATGTGCCTCAGTCTTCACATCTGTACATTGGGGATAGTAGTGTCTGTGTCACCATGTTGTTGAAAAAAATAAATGAGATAAAGCAGGTAAATTCTTGGCACAGCATCTTGCTGAGAGTAAGCGTTGAATATGTGCTGTTGTATTTATTATCTCTTATACCTCCAGAATTCTGTGACAAACAAATGTAGTTTCTAGGCTGAAAAATCACCTAAACAAATTTTGTTGTTAATTCAATGACACCTAGATTTTTTAATCATTTGCTGGATTATTCACACACTTTAAATTGTAATAAAAGTATAATTTTGTTATTTTTGAGCCCCCCAAACATACTAGTTGTAGTATCAGATGACCATGACTTGAAATTATCTTATAAATGCAAATATTATAGATATATACATAATATTTAGAAAAAAATAGAGCAAATAATTTGATCAAAGCAAAAAGATATCTGCCTTCCTTGTGATTATAGATCTGTATTGACTCTAAAAATATGCATATTTATTACAGTTAAGTTCCAAAATTATCATTTGACTAAATATTTCTTTCTATAATGAACTTAGAATATTCACAGTAACCATCAAATTAAAATAAAGTGCTCTATTTTAGTTCTTTTTCTTCACATGGGTTTGCTAGTAAATGTAAATTTTTTTGACCAGTTTTCTAAGGAGTACATTCTGGATAACACATTAGACAGACTATTGGTTTTTGGAACATTTATAAACATAAAATCTTCAGCATCTTATATGACAAACTAATAGATATTTAGGAAATTACTCAGTGTATTAATAATAATGAAATAAGAAACTATTTTTATATGCTTCTTAGAATGGGGAATATCAATTAAAGGAAGACAAAATTGACAAAATGGATATAATACAAAAAACAAATGGTATTGCAATGTAGTGGGAAAATGAATGATTCTTTCCAATCTCATTTAATTGCAATATTTCCTACTTTTCAGGCTATTGATGGACTCAACAATTTTGTTAGAGTAGGTGTTATATCTCTGAATTATTGAATCTTATTGCATTACCATGTATGATATATAGCGTTTTCATGATTGAATTCAAAATATAAGGTAAAGTATGTAGGCATTTTAATATAAGCATGACTTTCACATTTGCATGTGTTCTTCAGGGAAACAAAAACACATCCATTCTTTAAAGCTATTCCTCATATTTCATTAAATAGAATTGAACATGCTTGTAATTCTAGAGTTGTATTTTATTTTTCAGAACCTAACTTCCAGAAAGGGACAATCTGAAAGTATATTTCTAGCATGCTGCCACAACAGAACTTGGAAGAGGTTAGATGTAAACAAAAGTAAAGTGGAAATCACTGGCACAGATCTAAAATCCAGTCTTATTAGGGTAAGAAAATTATATCCAATTTGAAAGCTGAAATTGCCTTCCTCTATAACTGTTTCAAGCTTTGGAGAAATAATTACATTTCATTGTATGTTTTGCTTACTCATGCAGAATGTAACTAAAACTTTTGTTGTTGTTGTTAAATGCAGTAGTCTAAATTCCATTTCACACTTGTTCCAGGTAATTCTCAGCTCAAGCCAACCTTGGGCTTCAGGGATTTCTTCTGCTTTGTGCTCAGGAGACAATAGAGTATAATTTTGAATGCACAGCGCTTCATTCCAAGATCAATTCAATTGTACCAAAACCATATAACCTTAGATTATTTAATCAACTAATTTCACAAGTGGAAAACAAATGCAAAAGTGAAGAGTTCAATGTTACTTGATATTTAACATGATTAATATAGTTTTCTGTCTTTGCATTTCAAGAAGTGATACTGTATGTATATATTCAACAAAAAATTAGATTCTTATTGCATGCCGGCATTGACATTTCTCATCTTTTGTTAGACTATGCCTTCACTATAAATTCTGTACTGTGGAGAAGGACAGGAAAATAGTCCCTCTAATCTCTTCATCATAAAGAGTGCACTGTATAGAGAGACACACTTGCAGACCGGCTTGGGCAAGGCGACACATTACATATAACCAAAATGTTTGTGCCCCATGATATCCTAAATGAAAAAATCTTTTGAAAAGCAGCATTACTTAATTTGGGGTAATATGAAAGATCACAGAGTAATAGTGCCTTACAAAGGAATGTATTTCACACCTATATGTGCACCTATATCTATGCATAGGTACACATCTACAAGAATAGCTGCTTCAAAATTTTCAAAGATAAGTGTCCAGGGTTGAATAGTTCAGTATTTCTATATCAGCCCTAAGTCCTTCTCATGAAATAGGTAAGAGCTTAGAGTAAGATAAAGCCTTTGGAGACTCCCTCTGGGCTTAGTATTCTCCTTCATTTAGATTGTTTTTCTTTCATTTTCTCTCATAGCATCATTATAAAGTGGACTGTAGTTGCTCAATGAGCTCCTAATCAAACTACTCAATTAGAATCTCAAAGACCACCTCAAATCTTCTTCTCACATGTTGTGGCCAAAAGCATTTAGATTTGAGACAATTTAGTGGATACTTACCTCGGAGTCTCAACAAAAATTGTGTCAATAGTGTTGGACCATTATAAAACCTTTATTTTTAAAAATTATTTTCTAGCAGTATCTTTTGCCTGACGATATTCCCCTTAAAATTATGTTACTAAATCTATTCTCTGACAGCTGCATGAGGTGTGTGTAAGTGATTAAATGAGATGAAGTAGCACCAAATAGAAGGTACTTTGCAGTACTCTGAATGTGAATATTCGTCAGAGCCAAAATAAGTGTTGCACATATTTTTTTATTTTCTTCAAAAATAAATTAGATTATTTTCCCATCAGACTCTCTTCTGAGGTTCTACCACCAGCAACTTAGAGCATTCACCAGTTTTCTCACAAAGGTATGTAATAATTTCTTCACCTGGTTATAATTCTATAAATTAGTCTAGAAATTTCTGTCACATTAAGTTTTTTTCCTTTAAATATAATCTTTATATGTATCATTCCAGATCTCTGTCTACAACTGTGTTAATTTGCATAATATCACTCACATAATTAGGATCATAAAAATTAAACTAATATAGAATTCATCTTCACTTACATTTAAGAATAACATTATAGTTTATGGTATCTAGCAAATAATGTCTGTACATCGTACAGTGAATTAAAAATTCTAAAAAGATATAAAATGAAAAGTGAAAGACTTTTTACCCCTTACACCAATTCCAAATATTCCTTTAAAAGGATAACCGTAAGTTAGTAGATACTGTATCCCTCTCCAGAAAAAAAATGTATGTGCTAAATACTTGCATACACATATGCACATACATATACCTATCTGTATATCCATGTATGTACAAGCAGTTATATTCTTTGAAAAATTTTATGAAATGGCTCACCCTTATACATGGTACTGTTTCTTGCTTTTTCATACATGTACTAATATTACTTAGATTTCATCTCAACACATCTAGATCTACTGTATTCCACTCCTTTAATTATTATTGCTATTCAAAAGTTCTTACTTTGTGCTGGGCATTGTACTAAATGGTTTACCCTAGTTTTATTCATTTAATCTCCATGACAGTTCTAAGTACTAAGGACTATTGTTTGCCCCTTCACAAGCATTCACTCTGAACCTAAGCTCAAAATCAAATTTTCTGCTGATTGACATTTAGGTACCCTCCAGTTTTTTGTTCTGTTTTGTTTTGTTAGCTAAGATAATACTATCACAATAAAATAGCTTTGGGACCATATGTTTGTGTGTGCTTATATGTGTATGTGGGTTGTGGTGTGTAAGTTTGTGTATATAAGACCACATACATTTGCATACCTAATAAGTCAATTTCTATTAGTCAAATTGCTGGATAAAAAGGAACTCTCTTTAAAATGTATTTTCTAAGTTTTTTTTCATATGGATCCTGCACATTTCTGAGTGAGTTTATTTTTGGATATTTTATTATTAGTAGCTCTTGATTTCTTCTACAATACATCTTTATGCAATTACTGGTTATTGCTTATGTAGGAAGCATTTTTAAAAAATGTTTCAGCCATTTTACTGGATTTCTTACTGTTTCTAATGATTTTTCTGGGAATACCATCCTAGTCTTCAAATATTGATAAATTTTGATTCTCCTTTCCAATATCTGTTTTCCTTTATGCTTTTCTTTACCGTTTCATTAGCTAGGAATTCCACAAGGTTATTTAACAGTGGTGATACTGTATACCTGTCTTGATTCTGACTTTAAAATAAATGCTTTCATTGAAAGCCAGGAATTATAGCAGTGCATTATGACATTTAATTCTTTAATGCTTTAATTCCTGCACTTATTGTGTGTGCTATTTTTTCATCAGTTGGTGTGTGTTATGCTAAATTAAAAAATAATTTGGAAGTTTCATTTTGGTTGTGGACTCACCTTAAAAAGAATGAGAGGATTTTCTTGTGAACACATCTATGATAGGTAACTTGCAGGGCACTCTATTCCTTTAACAAATCTTCAAACTTTTGTATTGTTTTCTATTGCTTTATTTTTAATCTCATTTTCAATTTATAATGACAACATATTTTCTTCAAAAATTATCCATTCATCATTTTAGCTAGATTTCTTTTATTTGCATAAAGTTTTTCAAAAGTTTCTCTTAATTCCCTCTGCTTCAAGGTTATACCTCCTGAATTTTAAGTATTTTTATTATATACACACACAAACATATATATACACATACACACTATAGAGATATATAGATATCTCAAGTTGCTTATTCTTTCTCTTATACTTGAATGTCAAGTTGAATGTAGAACATTTTTGGCTCATGTTTTCTTTTCTTTATTATTTAAGTTTTTAACACTTGAGCACAACCTTCTCATTAAGACAGACAACTACAGATTGCATTATTTAAAGCTCCTAGCTGCTGCATGAAGCTATCGATTAGGAGAGGCACGAGTCTATATGATAGGGAAGCTTCACTGTATCCTCTTACACTCCGTTACCCACCTAAAGTTAAACAGTACCCTAATTTCCTATCACCATAGTTTGGTTTTCATTGTTCTTGAAGTCTGGGTAAATGTATCACGTGTGGAATCTTTTATATCTGACTTCTTTTGCTCATTTTATGGCATGAGGTCAATCTGATTGTCACATGTGACATGAACTTGATCTTTTTCTATATTGAATACCATTCAGTTACATGAATACAAGAATTCATTTATCCATTCTACTAATAATGAGCATTTTTCAATTTCTCTCAGTAGTTTATAGTTTCTCTGTAGAGGTCTTGCACATCTTTAATTGGATTTATTCATAGATATCTTTCCTGATACTTCATAAAAGTTGCTGTTTTATTTCTTTTAATTGTTGTTTCTCGTATATGCCATCATAATTGATTTTTTATTAATAGTCTTTATGTTTTGGAAAAGTTTTAGATTTACGGAAAAACTGAGCAAATTGTGCTGAGTTTCCTTATATCCCCACACACAATTTTCCCTGTTATTAATATCATTCAACAATATAGTACATTCATTACAATTAACAAACCAGTCTCAATATATAGTTAAAAATGAGCACATAGTACAGAGTTCCCATATATGCCCATACACAGTTGCTTCCATTATTAATATCTTACATTAGTATGATATATTCCTCACAACTAATGAACTAATATTCATACATAATTATTAAGTGAAGTCCATAGTTTAATTCAGATTTCCTCAGTTAATACCTAATGTCCTTTTTCGTGCCCCAGTACCATCCAGGATGCAACATTACATGTGGTTGCGCTGTCTCCTTAGGATCTTCTTGGCTGTGGAAGTTTCTTACACTTTTTTTGTTTTTGCTGAACTTGATAGTTTTGAGACATACTGGTCAGGTATATTGTAGGATGCCCCTATAATAGGATTTGTCTGAGGTTTTTCTCATGATTACACTGAGGTTATGAGCTCTTAGAAGGAAGATCTCAAAAGTAAAGTGCCTTCTTATCACATCATATCTAGAGTATATGTATCAGCATTATTTATGACCATTGATGAGGAACTTGATCATCTAGCTGAAGTAGTGTTTATCAGGTTTTTCCACTACATCATTACTCTTTTTCTCCCCTTTCCATATTGTGCTTTCTGGAGGGCAGTCACCACCCACAACCCGCACTGAAGGAGTTGGGGTTTTGCACTCCCTTCTTTATGGTGAAGGATCTACATAATTTATTTGGAAGTCTTCTTTATGGGAGATTTGTGTCTTCTTTCACAATTAATTTTCCTGTAGAGACTTTTGTATCCAGCAATCTTGCTAAATTGTTCATACTAATACTTTTTTTGTAGATTCTTTTGCATTTTCTATGTTCATAACCAGCTCCTCTGCAAGTTTATTATTATTCTATTATTTCTTCCTGTCTAACCCAAATAGTTTACATCCTTTTTTGCCTTATTGCAGTGGGCACAGTGAGTACAAGTGGTGATAGCATGTCTGTCTCATTTCCATTTTCAGGAGGGAAAGCTTTTAATATTTTATTATTAATGGTGAAGTTTGATGTAGATGTATTTGATTTGAATGAGGGATTTTCTTTCTATATTCAGGTTTTAAAGAATTTTTAAAATCATGAATACATGTGAATGTTACCAGATACAACTGTGTTTTCTGCATCTATTTAGGTATTCAAATATATTTCCTTCTTTATTCTTAAAGTGAGATAGAGTACATTGATTTTCAAATCGTAAATCAGCCTTTTCTTTCTGGAATAAACTCAATTTATCTTTATATTTTGTCCATTTTATGTGTTTCTATGTTCAATTGTTCATATTTTGTTAGAAGTTTCTACATTAATGCTTATGAGAGAAATTTTTATTTCTTGCAATGTCCATATAACATTTTGGTCCCATTACTACAGTTATTTCATAAAATGAAGTGGAAAATATTTCCTCTTTTTCTATTCTTTGAAATAATTTGAGCAACATTACTTTCATGGCTTCCTCTAATATTTGACAGTATTCACTGATGACACTGATGAAGACAGATGGACGTAGAGTTCTGACTGCTAGAAGGATTTAAATTATAAAATTCGAATGCTTAATATAGGGATGTTAAGAGTTTCTGTTTCTTATTGTGTTTGGGAAATTCTGTTTTATAAAATGTGTTCATTTCATATGAATTTTCAAATTTAGTAGTATAAATTTCTCATGATATTTTATATTTTTAATGTCTTTTAACTCTAGAGTGACATCTGCTTTTTCATGATATAGGTAATTTGGATATTAGCTTTTTAAAAAAATTCTTCATCAGTATTTCTAGGGGGTTATCAGTATTAGTATTTTCAAAGAACCAAGTTTTAGATTTCTTGAATTTCTATATTGTAAATTTTTCCATTTTAACTTTCCTTCCTAAAACGGATTCATTTTGTTGTTTTGCTATTATAGAATATTGGATGGATGCTCAGAACACTGATTTCAGCCTTCCTTTTTTATAATGTGTACATTTAGGAATATAAGTTTTTGCCTAATTCAGTTCAAGTTAATATCTAATTTTCATGGTGATTTCTTTTTTTCAATCCCTGGCTTACCTAGAAGCAAATACTTAATTATTCACATTCGAATATTTTCTAGTTATATTTTTTGATATTGATTTCAGCTCAAATTCACTATGGTCAGAGAAATATTCTGAACACTCTATGGAGTTTCAATCCATTGAAACTTGAAGGATTAAATAAGTTTTTTTTATGTTTCAATTAGTGGTAGATATTTGTATATATTTCATATGAATTTGAAAACAATGTTTATTCCACAATTGTTGAGTGTTCTATAAATAATAATGAGATAAAGTTTATTAATTATATTGTTCATATTGCCTATATTCTTCACTGATTTTTTTCTCATTCTAATGTTTATTCAGAGAGATGTGGTAAAAATCTGCATTTATGAATTTGAATGTATCTATTTCTGTGTTTAATTCTGTCAGTTTTTGATTTATGTATTTTGAGGTTCTATTATTAAATGTGTACAAATTTATGATTACTATATCTTTCTATTGAATTGGCCACTTCAACAATTATGTTTTCCATTTTGCCTTTGGTAGTACATCTTACTATGAAACATACATTGATATTACCATAACTATAGTAGATTTTTTTTGGTTAGTATTTTCATGATCCTTCTTCCATTCTTTTATTTTCAATGTCCCAAATCCTTATACTGTATAACTCTTTTAAGCATTATGCAGTCAGTTTACTTATGCCTTTGTATTCTCTAGTCTGATAACTTTTGTCTATGAAATGTAATATTTATGAAATTCAGATTTAATTCAATCTCTGATATATTTGAATTTAAGGATTCTATTGTGTCATTGTAAGTTCCCTCTGTATTTTTTTCTTTTTTCCTCATTTTTGCCTTCTTTTGGGTTAGTCAAAAATATGTTTATTCTATTTTTATATTTACCTGTTATTTTAGTGATACATTTATTTGTTATTAACTTAATGAGTAATCTTATAATTAAAACACCTATCATAGGACTTTTATAGTTTACCATAAATTAGTACTTTTTCTACTTCCCAGACAATGGAATTTCCTTATAGCTTATTCACTCCATTTGCTCCTCCTACTTTTTGTGTTGTTATTATCATGATTTTGTATTTTTGAATTTATTCATCTATAAAAGATTTTATTATTGTTTTAAGTAGTCAATATTCACTTAAATTAAAAGCACAGTATTTTTGTGTTGCTTTTAATTCCTTCTTGAATCACTGTGCTTACATCTTCTGTAGTCATTTTCCTTCTGCCTGAGTAGCTAAGTAGAGAAAGTGCTTCAAGAAAGAGGGAATGATGAATTGTCAAGTGCTGTGTAAAGGGCGAGTGAGAATTGACCAATGCATTCGGTGACAAGGAAGTTTTTACTAGCTTTGACAAGAATACTCTTATCAGAATGTTTTATGACAGAATGGCAGAAGCAAAAGTGGAGACTGTAAGAATAGATAGCTCGTTTGAGGAATTCTCATCAAGAATGACAAGTTCAAAAGGGACAGAAAAAGGGTAGATTGGGCAGTGGCTAAAGGGAAATTTGGGATAAAAAAAGATGGATTTATTTTAAGGGATATAGAAGTGACACAGTATAAAAGAAAATTTCAAGAGAGAGAGATAACTGAAGCAATGCCTTTGCTTCACTAAGTGAGAAGGTAAAGAATACACCAGTAGACACCTAAGAAAGTAATGCCCTTGGTGTTAGGATCATGTGAAATTTTTCCCATGATTTTTTTCTGCCCTCATATTGAAATATAAGGTCAGGTTATCATGTAAGAGTAAGGAGAGGAATGAGAGCTGAAGTTTTGCAGACAGAGAATATGTATAATAGCCATCAAAGGCAGAGATCAGCAAATTTCTATTGCAAAAATCAGATATTAAATATTTTAGGCTTTGTGAATGATACAGTCTCTGTCATAACTATTCAACTTTTGTTTTATATTATAAAAGCAGACATAGGCAATACATAAACAAATGAGCATAGCTGTGTTTCAATAAAAGTTTACTTTCAAAAACAGGCAGAGAGCTGGATTTGGCTCACAGGTTGGTGAACTATAGTTTACTAATCCCTGATCTAGGAGAGTGAAGACGATTAATAAAGTAGGGAAATATAGTATGGTTTCCAAGCAGCTCTAAAGATTTATATCAGTTTATAATAATGAATATAGGGGGAGGAGAGGGGAGACAGGTATTATAAACATTCTAAAAAAACGTTTAACAAGAACATGGATCTTTAATCCTTAGTTTCTGCCAACATACAAGCTGCTCCAGTCATTTTTCCTTTCCTGTCCTCTCATTCCTATAATCGTGTGCTTTCTTTTGCATAATTGCACATCATTTCTCCATTCCACAGCCTGAGTGATTTTCTTAATTCCAGTATCAGATAGGTGGTTTCCTGCTTTCAATCTTGCACTGTACTAGCATGTCATATTCTAAGCAAGACTCCCTGGGCCCTTGTGTGACCTGGGTCTCCCCTCTAACATCATTTCACAGCTCTTCATACTCTTGTTCACTGCACTCCCCACCGACAGGTCTTCTCCCTGATTCTCAAATGCAACAAAGCTTATCCTGTTCTCAGGCTCCTTTCTCTGCTTAAAATGTTCATCCCTTGAAACTTCCCAAACTCCCACCCACTTTCAATCCCTTTTTGAAATGCTCCTTCCCCATGGAAACTTCCCTGAGCCACGTGAGTCCTCTCCATGCCCCATTGCACAGCCTTGCCTACTTATTAATACAAAACCACTTAGTTATTTTTCCCCAAATATTTTGACTTTTCCCTGCACTGATTTAACATAATATATAATTAGGAATTTACAGCTGATGTCATTTGTTTGATGTCTCTATGGCTCGCTAGATTGTACACTCCATGAGAGAACAGAATCTGTGTATGATTTGTTCCACCAACATATAGCCTGGCCTAGCCTTTTGCTACAGTAGATTTGTAGCATATATTTGTTGATGAATGAAGGAAAGAATTCTTTCAGATTTCATGTACTTTAGGGTCGAGAGTGTTGGGGCTCAGAAACCAATACCCAAAACTATGCCACTTTATACCTGCTGAACTGTGAAAGAAGCCTAGGTGTCTCTGACCCCACCTCTACCACACCCCCCTCGTCCTGTCTCTCAGTTCCTCGCCTCTCCCAAAGCACAGGATGAACTCGCTCTCTGAAATTTCCTTATCTGCCTAAAGTTAGGACCTTCCAAAGAAGAAAACAGTTACCTCTGGCCCTTTCCCTGACTTTACATTAACTGAAACCTTATTGCAGGAAAAAAAGACTAACATCAGTCAACAAACCTAGATAAACTTTTGACACAAACATTGTCCACTCTGCAGGCCCAACAGATTTTGTCCCAGACCATTGTATGTTCTTTAAGCTCATTGAATTTCCCTAAAAATCGCTCACTATCCCCCTAAAATCATCCACCCTTCCTTTCTCCTAAGAAGTAGGGTATGTAAGCATCTGTACCCCAATGGGATATTGGGCAATCACTCCGTGATTCTCCCTGTGTGCAGGGTGGTAATAAATCTGTATGCCTTTTCTCTTATTAATATGCCTTTTTGTGAGTTGATTTTTCAGTGAAACTATCAAGGGTGAAAGAGAAGCTTTCCTTTCACCCTTAAAAGAGGGAGCATAAGATCCCCTTTGCTGCTTTTAGACTATACTTCTGGTATTAGTCTTCTCAGGCTGCTATATAAAAAAAACACCATAGCCTAGGGTGGCTTAAACAACCAAAATTCATGTTCTCAGAGCTCAGGAGTCTGGAAGTCTGAGGTTAAGGTGCCAGCAAGTTTGGTTCTGGTGAGGCCTCTTTCCTCAACTAGCAAATGGTACCTGCTTGCCATGTTCTTTTCTCTGTGCATACACACGGGGAGAGAAAGAGCTGTAATGTCTCTTTATCTTCTTATGAGGACAGCAGTCCTGATCAGATTAAGGTTTATGGTTTAGTAACCCTTATGACTTCACTTAACCTTAATTACCTCTTGGAAGTCTTTATCTCCAAATGCCATTACAATAGGATTATGGCTTTAACATATGAATTGGGGGGAGACACAATTCAGTCCATAACTGGTCTGAATTACCTTCTAATTCCCCAAAATTAAAGTTCTTCTCACACACATACAAAACACATTCTCCCCATCCCAGCAGCCTCCCACTTTTTTTTTTTTTTTTTTGACAGTCTCGCTCTATTGCCAGGACTAGAGTGTTGTCCAGCAACCTCAAACTCCTGGGCTCAAGCAATCCTGCTGCCTCAGCCTCCTGAGTAGCTGGGACTGCAGGCGCTTACCACCATGCCCGGCTAATTTTTTCTATTTTTAGTAAAGATGGGATCTTGCTCTTGCTCAGGCTGGTCTTGAAATCCTGACATCAAGCAATCCTCCCTTCTCGGCCTCCCAGAGTACTAGGATTACAGGCTTCAGCCACTGCACCTGGCCAGCCTCCCAAATCTTGACCCATTCCACCACCAATTCCATGTCCAACGTCTTATCCAAATATCACCTAATCAGGTATGGGTGAAACTGGAGGTATGCTTCATCCTGAGGCAAAATTCCTTTCCAACTGTGAAACTGTGAAACCAGACAAATTATTTGCCTCTAAAACACAACAATAGGACAGGCATCGGATAGACATTCACATTCCAAATGCAGAAATCAGGAAGAAGAAAAGAGTGATGAGTTCCAACTAAGTCTACCACCTAGCAAAGCAAATTTGATTAGATCTTTATTTATTTTTTATTTTTTTTTTCATTAGCTCTTAATGCTTGGGAATAATCCTCTTTGGCTTAATGCTCTGCCCTCCAGGCCCACTATGGTAGCAATATCACCCCTACAGCCTTAGGCAACAGCCCCACACCATCTGCTCTGGTCAGAGACCCCCACCATCATGGCCCTGTGGGACACATCAGTAAGCAGCATCTGCTTTACTGCTACAGACAAGGGAGCCCCACCCTCTGAAACCAAAGAGGAAACACCCTTGTCCCCTAGGCCTGTGGTGAGAGTGGCAACCCTGATGATCTCTGACTCACCTTCAGGCTTAGTCTTCCTTTTTCTTAGAGGATAATGCAAGTTCAAAGCCAGATAATTTTATTGTCCACTCCTGTGGAATTCCAGAAGTCTGACAGCATTCCTTCATTCTGTCCCGTTCTCTCCATATCCTTTAGTCCCAGCCATCAGTGTTCCTGCTGGTACAATCCAATCTCCGTTCCTGACTTGAGCTATGCTTACTGACTAATCCTGTGGGAAATCTGTTTATGGACTGAGTGTCCAACATTTGGTGTTGTCTCCAGGACACACTTTCTCATTTCTGAAATATAAATAAGATGAAGGTGACAACGGCATTGGTGTCTGGTGAAGCCTTTCTCTTTGGTTTGCAGATGTGATGTCTTCTCACTGTGTCCTCATAAGGCAGATTTTTCTCTGTGCATGTGCATGTGTAGAAAGAGTGAGTTCCGGTGTCTCTTCCTCTTCTTATGAAGACTCTAAACCTGTAAGATTAGGGCCTCATCCTTCTGACTTTATTTAACCTTAATTACCTTTTTTTTAATTTCAAAGTATTACAGGGGTACAAATGCTTTGGTTACATAAATTGCCTTTGCACCAACTGACTCAGAGCTACAAGTGTGCCCATCCCCATACAGTTTGCACAGCACCCATTAGGTGTGAATTTACCCATCCCCACCTCCCCACTCCCACCTGTCCCCAGATTTAAGAACTAATTATGTACAAATCTGCTCACAACAATAAATTGAAATGGAATTTAAGACATTTTATCAAATATCTCTCATGTTTTAAAAAAGCAAAATTAAAGTTTATTTTTATTAGGTAAACTACCCTATATCCTTATCATAAAACAATATTATGTCATAATCTTGTGTTGGTGATTTTTGTTACAGAGATAAATAATATCCATTGTTCTTTCCAGCATAAAGAAACCACTAAAGGAAATCTTTTCATGCTATTTTCAGCTTTCCCATTACCTTCTTAGATTCAATATGAACTTGTGTAATTCAGATCAAACCAATTATCTCAGTCTTTTCATATGCTTATTTTTTGAGTCAGATCAGTGAACTGAAATGTTCAATGGATAAGTTCAAAAAGGGATCAAAGTTTTTAATAGATTTTCCAATGAAGAAAATTTCCAGTAGGGTAGACCAAAGGGCTAGATTCAATATAATTCTATGGAAAAAATGGAATATAGCTATAGCTAGTTTAAAAAATAATGCAGTTATTAAGCTGTAATGCATAGAATAAGATTCTGTTTCTCACTGTTTGTAGATTATTCAGAAGAAACAAAAATCGTATTTAAACCATACGATGGTTTTAAGAATACGTGCATTGAGACTTTTAAAACTTGGTAATTTGAAATAAGTAGACCTAATTAGATTGACAGTCTATTTGTCATAAACTGTCCACTCCCTCCCTTCCCTGCACCCAGAAGCTATTATTAACCTAGGAGAACAGAAGCAGAGGTGGTGGCCGAGAAGGAAGTAAAATTAGAGTACTTGATTAATTTTCTTTAAGGACACTCTTTGTGCCCAAAACCAAGGTAGATGATAGGAATAATTGTGGCTTTGTGTCTGAGCAGAATTGAAGTTCAAATAAGACTATTTTTATGATTTTTGGAGCAATATTAGACACTCCAAAGAATGCCAATAAGTGCCAAGATGCCTGTTGACATGCTCAAACGCCAAAATCATTGACTATTAGTAAGGCCTAACAGAAAATACTTGAAGATCTGATGTGTATGATTTTTGGGTTATCTGTTAACTATAGGAAATATATATAGTTTACTGTCACATTTCCTCTGAGTCAAATAACCCCTTGATTTCCATTATCTCTGTCTTAGTAGAAGCTAGCATCAGTATCAGTGTTGTCTCTGAGATGAACAGTTTTATAAATATTCAATACATATTTAATTATACAAGTAAGATAATTGAATTTGTATGTATCTTTTATGATATTGATAAAATGATATCTGTCATACATAAACTTTCAGGAATTAGTGGAAGAGAGAACACTTTTCAACACAATACATGAGACCAGAAAAACCTTGATACCATGATACCAAATTATGGTGAAAATATTATAATAAAAAATTACAGGTCAATATTCCTCATAAGACAGATGTAAAAATTCATAATAAAATATTAATCAATTCAATTCATCCATATTTAAAAAGAGTAATATGCCATTACCATATGTAGTTTATCCCAGACATTTAGTTTGCTTTATTGTTCAAAAATCAATGTAACAGTTATGTACATCAGCAAGATGGTGGAATACAAGGTCACCCACTTGTATCCTCCCACAATAAGAATTCTGCCCCCATCCACAGACAAAAGTCTCTTTGTGAAGCCTTGGGATTTAAATAGGAGAGTGTGAGATCCTGGTGAAGTCCAAACCTTAGGATCCTTTTGAAAGTCCAGATCTGTAATTAGGAGAACCTGCCTATTGTGTTTCCAAGTTCAGACCCAGAAAAGGGCCAATGTTCCCAATGACTTGGCTACAGCCTCATCTGGCATTGAGCTTGCTACCAAAACCATCTTCCAAGGGGCCTAGAAGGAATCACACACATTAATGCCTCAGCAGACAGGCTTATCTGCCTGTGGACATCGATCTCAGCAATAGACCTGAAAGTTATTCTGTAACTCAGGTCCAGCACACATCATCTGTGGTCTAAGCTTAGGCTGTTCACACAAGTACGTAGAGAGAGACTCGCCGGTCTGCACAAGGAGGACAAGTTTGATGGCCTCTGTCCCACAGCAGACTCTGTCTCCAGCCCCTCACTGCTACAGTCTGAGAGTTATCTTACCCATGCAGATAACTGCTGGGAGACGCACCTGTCTAACCCACCAGGACAGGTATGCTGGCATCTGTCACCCTGAAGATCCTGAAGGGGCCCTGTCTCAATTCTAGCCCCTCCCTGGTACAGCCAAGAAGCTATTTTAACTGTGTAGGAAACTGCTCAGAGACTAGCTCATCTGAGTTACCAGGACAAGTTTGCTGGCCTCCTCCCCACAGTAGATCCTGACGGGATCATCTCTCAACTCAAGCCCCAGAGTTACTCTGCCTGTGCAGGAAACTCCTGAGAGATACACCCGGACAAGCCGACAGAGCTCCAGCCCACAGCAGATTCTAAATTATCCTTGAATCTAAGTTTTAGCCCCTCCCACTCTAATCTGATAGCAGTTCTGCCCAACCAGGGTCTTACTGGAAGACATGCCCATCTGAGTCCCCATAGCAGATTTGCCAACTTCTGCCCCTCAATAAACCCTAAAATGGACCATGGCAGTCCTAGCCTCGCCTATGTTTTCTGTGGACTGAGGAGCAATTCTGCCTGTCTGGGGACCTGGAGGGGGCATTTCCAGTGGTGTCCCTGCAGGCTAACACCCTAACCTTGATTGCATTATGGATGCATAAACAACCTTATAAATTGGTTCCAGCTTTTCCCAACCACAGTCTAAGAGCAGGCATGATCAACCAGCAACTCACCAGGAGACATACCTGTTCATGACCACAGAATTAGTTCTGTAGATCTCAGTTTTGGCTGTGGATCTGAAGCAATCCAGTGTCTCAGTTCCAGCCCTTCTCATCCAAGGACCAGGGCAGTACAGCAAGCCCAAGGATCCAACCAGTCATCCAATAGGAGCCTTCCCTGAGACCCTGAAGTAGCCACAACCGTCAATGCACCTGGTAACAGCCTCACTGTCTACAAACCCTAAAGTGGACCCTCATTCCAGTACCAGCCCCATAAACAAAGACCCCATAGATAAGCTAGTCCACCCAGGAACCAGACAGGGCCCACACACAAGTGGAGCCCCTCGAAATAGGCCTGCCAGTTGTGATCCTTACTGTATCCTCAGCATCAACCATGTGACCTGAATCCAATGCTACTCAACTGTGATCCCAGAAACAATCCCATCAGCCTGAAGACCTAATAGAAAAGGACTTTAACTTGCCATAACCAGTCCTTGAAGACTTAAAGAGGTGTTTTCTCCTTCAAATCGCCACATAATTGGCATAAAATAAAATCCAAAAATCTTAAGTGTTCAATTTGATGCCTTTTGGCTATTTTATGCACTGGTGTTAACACAAAATGCACAGATGTCAAAATAAGATTAAAAGGAAAACAAAGAATCAGGCAAACATTCTGCCACCAAAGGAAACTCAGGAAGTTCCAAAACTGATCCCCCCAAATTGAGATATACAAATTGCCTGTAAAAGAATTCAAAATGATCATCATAAAGAAGCTTAATGGGTGTATACTTACCTAATGAGTGTGATGTGCACCACCTGGAGGATGGACGTGCTAGCAGCTCTGATGGGGGCGGGGTGGCAAGGGCAATATATGTAACCTTAACAATATTTGTTCCCCCATAATATGATGAAATAACAAAAAGAAGCTTAATGAGATGTGAGAATATACAGATAGATAACTAAATAATTTTTTAAATACGTGAACAAAATGAGAAGTGTCATAAATAAATAGAAACCATCAAAAAGAACCAAACAAATCCTAGAGCAGAAAAACACAGTGACAGAACTGAGATATTCAATAGAGAATTTCAACAGCAGACTCAATTATGCAGAAGAAAGAATTAGCAAACTCAAAGACAGGTCAAAGAGAAGAGAGAGACAAAGAAGCAGAAAGTTTATTTAAAGAAACACTGTAAGAAAGTTTCACAAATCTTAAGAGGGATTTGGACATACATATTTAGGAAGTGCAAAAGACATTAAACAAGATAAATTCAAAAAATAATACTCTGAGAGACACATTATAATCAAATTGTCAACAGTCAAATAAACAAAGACACTCTTAAAAGCAGCAAGAGAGAAGAAACAATCACATATAAAGGATCTCCCATAAGGATATCAGTGAATTTCTCAACAGAAACCTTGCAAACCATTGGGGAGTGGGATGACATATTCAAAGTGCTAAAAGAAAAAGAAAAGACAATCAAGAATACTACAAGTGGCAAAGCCATCTCTCAAAAATGAAGGAAAGGTAAAGACATTTCATGACAAACAAAAGGTGACCACTACAAGACCAGCTTAACAAGAAATGCTAAAGAGAGTTCTTTGAATTGAAATCAAAGGATGGTAGATAATAATATGAAAATTTATGAAAGTACAAAACTCATTGATAAAGATAAATATAGTCAAAAATTCAGAACACACTAAAACTGTAAAGGTGATGTATAAATCATTCTTCACTTTAGTATAAGAATTAAAAAGTGAATGTACTAAAAACAACTATAGCTATGACCAATTGGTTAACAGATACACAATAAAATAGATGTAAAGTATGACATCAGTAGCATAAAATCTGCGAGGAATAAAAGTGTAGCATTTTATATGCAATAGAAATTAAGATACTATCAGCATAAGTTAAGACATTATAACTATAAGATATTTTATGTAAGTCTCATGATAACAACAAAGAAAAACCTTCTACTGGATATACAAAAGATAAAGAGAAAGGAATAAAAGTATACCATTACAAAATAATATGTAGAACATTTTTATAATCTCATAAAATTCTTTCATGTCCCTTTTCCAGTCAAATTCAACCACCAAAAACTATTTGAACTGATAAACAAATTCAATAAAGTTGTAAGGTACAAAATCAACACACAAAAATCAATTGTGTTTCTTTTCACTAAACAATGAACTGTTTGAAAAGAAAATTTAAAAATCAATTCCATTCATAATGGCAAATATAAATCAATCAGTTAATCAATAAATAAAATACATAGGAGTAAATTTAACCAAGGAGGTGAAAGAGCTATATACTGAAAATTATTTTAAAAATGGAAAGGTATTCTTTGTTCATGGATAGGAAGAATTATAACATGTATATAACACCCAAAGAGATTTACAGATTTATGCAATCCTTATCAAAATTCCAATCTCATTTTTCAAAGAATTTGAAAAAACATTCTATTGATATAGAACCAAAGGACATCCCAAATAGCCAGAGCAATCTTGAGCAAAAAGAACAAAGCTAAAGGGATCACACTACCTGACTTCAAACTCTATTACAAGACTATAATAATCAAAACAGCATGGTACTAACATAAAAACAGACACATTGACAAATGGAACCAAATAGAGAACCCCAAAATAAACCCATGTATTTATGGTCATTTTTTGATAAAGGTGCCAAGAACACATAATAGAGAATGGGCAGTCTACTGAATAAATAGTGTGGGAAAACTGAACATCTACAAACAGAAAAATAAAATTGGACCCTTAGTTCACACCATATATTAATACGAAAATCTACTCAAAATGGATTAAAGACTTAATTGGAAGACCTAAAACTGTAAAACAGCTAGAAGAAGATGTAGGAGAAATGCTCTACAATGTTGGTCTGGGCAAAGACTTCTTGAATATGAAAAAAAAAAAAAAACACAGGCAACAAAAGCAAAAATAAATAGAATGGATAGTATCAAACTAAAAAGTTTCTGTACAGCAAAGGGAGCAATTAATAAAGTGAAGAGATACTCCATAATTGAAATAAAATATCTGTACACCATTTTATAAGGGGATAATATCAAAATTATATAAGAAACTCAAATAGTTCAACAGCAAGAAAATAAACAATTCCATCAAAAAATGGGTAAAGAATCTAAACAGATACTATTCAAAAGAAGACATACAAATGGCCAACCAATATATGAAAAAAGTGCCCCCCATCACAAAAATCAGGGAAATGCAAATAAAAACCACAATAAGACATCACCTCACATCTGTTAGAATGGTTATCAAAAAGACAAAAGATAATGAGTGTTGGTGAGTATGTGGAGAGAAGGAAACCCTTGTGCACTGTTGGTAGGAATGTAAATTAATATAGCCATCGTGTAAAACAGTAAGGAGATTCCTCAGAAAACTAAAACCAGAATTACCCTGTGATTCAGTAATCCCACTCCTAAGCATATATCCAAAGAAATTGGAATCAATATGTCAAAAAGATGTCTGCACTCTCATGTTCATTAAAGCATTATTAGCAATAGCTAAGATATGGAAGCACCTCAAGTATCCATCAGCAGATGAATCAATATAGAAAATGTGGTATATATACACAATGAAATACTATTTAGCCTTAAAAAAGAGGAAATTCTGTCATTTGCAACAACATGGATAAACCTGGAGGACATTATGCTAAGTGAAATAAACCAAGCAAAGAAAGACAAGTACTGCATTATCTCACTTAAATGTGGTATCTAAAAGAAGTTGAGCCCATGGAAGTAGAGAGTAGAATGATGGTTACCATTCTGGTGGTGGGGGAGCACCTGCGGAAAAGAGACATGATGATCGAAGGGTCCAAAGTTTCAGTCAGACAGCATGATTAAGCTTTAATGATCTGTTGTAAAGAATGGTGACTAAAATAATAATTCACTGTATATTTCAAAATTGCTAAAAGAGTAGATTTTAATGTTTTCAACACAAATGTTAAGTATGTGAGGTGCTATATTTGTTAATTTGCCTGATTTCATCATTTCACATTATAAATATATACCAAAACATCACATTGTACCCCATAAATATATATTAATATAATTATTATTTGTCAATTAAAAATAAAACTAAAAATAATAAATAAATATCAATGTAACACAACACATTAACACAGTGGAAGAGACAGCCATATGACTATCCTGAAAACAGCATAAAAAGCATTTGGCAAAATTCAACACCCATTCATGATTAAAAAACAACTCGTTGAAATAAGAATAGAAGGAAATTTTTTCAATCCAATAAGAAGAATTTATTAAAAATCTAATGCTAACATCATATTTTATGATGAAATAATAAGCTCTTTCCTCTAAGATAGGAAACAAGACCAGAATATTTATTCTAACAACTTCTATTCAGCATTTCACTGAATGTCCAGCCAATGTAACAAATTAAAAATGTTTAAAAATAAATAAAAGATATTTAAACTAGGAAATAAGTAAAACTGTCATTATTCAAAGATGGTTGTGTATGTGTATGATTGTGTATTGTGATTGTGTATGTTTGTGTATGCAGAGTCTACAAAAATGGCTAAGATTAATAAGTGAATTGATCAAGATCACAGGATTCAAGACATATTTAAAAATGAATTGTATTTATATCTACTAATAATAACTAATACCAGTAAAAGTTAAATATTACAACATTATTACATTACAAATATTACAATATTATTATCAAAAAGTTAAATATTACAACAAAGTCCAACAAAAGGTATATACAATCTTTATACTGGAAAATAGAAAACATTGCCTAAAGAAATTAATGAAGACCCTAAGTACAGGGATAGATTTGCCATAATTATGGGTTGGAAGATTCAATATTTTTCAGATGTCTATTCTTTCTAAATAACCTTATGGATTTAACATGATCTCTAACAAAATCCCAGTAGTTATCTAGTAGTAATTGTTAGGAGCATTCCAAAATTCATATAGAAATGCAAAGTACCTAGAATATCCAAAATCATCTTTTAAAAAATTAAACAGAGCTGCAGTTACATAAATGGATTTCAAAATTTAAAATGCTACAATAATTAAAACCGCATGAAATTACTGTAAGATAGACAAAACAACCAATGAATATAATAAAGAGCCTAGAAGTAGACTCACACATCTCTGGTCAATTGATAAATAAATGGGGAAAGGAAAGGCATTTTTTCTTTGACTTCTGATAAGACAACTAAAAATATCTATAAGGAAAATATAAAACTAAACTCCTATTTCACATAATATACAAAAATAAATTTGAAATAAATCATAGACTATCTTGCTTCATTTTGTGCTGTTAAGACAGAATACCTGAGACTGAGTAATTTATAGGTAACAGAAATGTATTTCTTATAGTTCTGCAGGCTAGGAAGATTAAGGTCAAGGGGCCTGCATCTTGTGAGAGCCTTCTCACTGCATCATCCCATGACATACGGAGAAAGGGCAAGAGAGCACCTATGTGTGCATTCACACAAGAGAGAGGGCTCTTACCAGGATCTCACTCCCTCTATGGCAGCATTAATTCATTCATGAGGTCAGAGCCCTTATGACCTAATCATCTCTTAAAGGTCCCACAGCCCAACACCATGACACTGGGATTAAGTTTC
Source organism: Microcebus murinus (assembly GCF_040939455.1). Taxonomy (NCBI): domain Eukaryota; kingdom Metazoa; phylum Chordata; class Mammalia; order Primates; family Cheirogaleidae; genus Microcebus; species Microcebus murinus. Next base: position 62,450,574 of record NC_134105.1, on the reverse strand, counting down.
CAACACATGAACTTTGGGGGACACATTCAAATCATAAAATAGTCCTAAATTAAAAACCCAGAAACATAAAACTTCTAAAATAATCCATACTATATTGTCTTCATAGCCTTAGAGCAAGCCTAAGATGTCTTGGTTGGGACACAAAAAAACACATAAATCTTAAAAGAAGTCAAATTAATTAATTAGAGAATGCTCATACAAAGATTCAATTTTAAAAATGAGTAGATAAGTCACAGAGTGTGAAAAATATTCACAAGACATATATAGGACAAAATATTTATATATAGAATATATAAAATCTCTGCCATAAACAATAAAATGTTGATTAACTCAGATTTTTTATTAATAAATTGATAAAGTATTTCAATAAATAGTTCCCCAAATAAGATATTCCAATGGAAAACAGCACATGAAAAGGCACAAATGATTACAACATTTGTAATCAGGGAAATACAAATTAAAATAAGAAGCAAAAGGAGACCTTTTCACATCTGCTAGAATGGCAAAATCAGAGAATTATTGCTTGGGAAATGTGGTTGAAATTGACTGGAAAAGGGACATGAAAGAATTTTCTGAGATTATAAAAATGTTCCACATATTATTTGTGTTAACACCAGTGCATAAAATAGCCAAAGCACATCAAATTGAACACTGAAGATTTGTGAATTTTATTGTATGCCAATTGTGTAGCAATTATGTATCAATTAAAAAGACACTAAATTCACTTTATCTCCAAACCTGATTTCTACTCTATTGCTTTCTTTCTCAGTTAATGACAGCATAGCCAAACTACTGCTTCAGCTAAAAACTGAGGAATTATTAATATCTTAGAATCTACCCTCTATAAACCCATTTCCTGTCATTGAATCTTCGATTTATCTTATATAATAAATATCTCTCAAATCTATCTGCATCTTTCCATCAGACTGTCAGCACCTTTTCCCAAATTATCACCACAATGTATCTGGAGTAGTAGCTTCCTAACTGGTCCCTCTGCCTTCACTTTTGCTTCCTTGCAATCTACTCTCTTCAATTTACATAGGATGATATTTAATAAATACAAATGTAAAGAAGTTTTGAAGAGTTTTACATTTATCTTCTAAAAATAGAATATTTAATATTTTCAACAAAGCTATACATATCTAGAGATTATAATTTGTGTCATAATACTCACCTCTATGAAGATCAAGTAATAGCCTGGGCTCTCACATATGTAATAAACAAATTCGGTAATACCAACAATTAAGTAACTTCTAACAATTTGTAAGGAATGGTACTAGGTGGTTATATACATAATCCGTAATTTATCAACCTCCAATGAAGAAAGAGAAGTTTAGATATGTTAACTGTAAGTTTAGAAGGTTAAGTTCAGGTGTGGTGAAGCTGGAATTTAAATTCAAGTCTGGTTGGCTCCAAAGTCTGTCTTCTGAATTTTAATGATGTTACTGAAAGTTTTGTTCATGGATCTTTGGCTGCATATAGCTATGATTTATATGACTGAGTATGATAATTACAGAAACTATACTACCTGGGTCAATACCAACTATTTTTTCTTATAATTCTTAGTGATCAGTTCCCAATAAATAACATTTGCATAGAAACTCCCCAATAATAGGGTCTGCATGTGGATCAATTTATGTTTCCTTTGTAAATTATCTTAATAATAGAAAAAGTAATATAAAGGAGATGCCAAAAGGCAGTAGAGATCATATAATTCATCAGAAGACCTCAAAGGAGTATTTTCTAAAGTCAAGAAAAAGACTATGGGGGTAGAATTAACTGTCAATTTCTAGCAATCAATGAGGAAGAGAAGACCCTGAAATATTTTCAAAATTCTAAATGAGAATGTTGCATTTTGAAGTAATTGACAAGCATGCTTATATCATCCCTCTCTTTAATTCATAAACTCTACAAAAGAGCTTAATCCCCACTTTAATAAAAAGAAATAAAAGACAGACCTCAGAAAAAACAGTAATACATAATATCCACACTAGGAACTTGATGGACATTGAAAAAGACATGATTAAAGAAATACAATTATCATTGTGCACTAAATGTATAAAAGAAGTTTTTATATATTTTTAGGATGTGCTAAAGGTGAGATGAAACTGCCAGTAATAACCAATATATCTTAGTCACTTAAGGAAAGAGGCTTTCTTTTTCTAATTTATGGTTTAATATCAATCTTTATGCACAGTGAGAGTATAGCAAAGAAGGTTGGTGAAACATGACAGTGTCAAGTTGTTGCATTTCATGTTGTGGCCAAGAAAAATAGTAAACCAAGAAACACTAGGTGCATAGGCTACTGTTAGCAAGGTGATGATTCAGTGAGTTCATGTGCAAACTTTAGAGAGAAATTTAAAATGTAATGTGTGTAAATATATCAGTTGATACAATCTCACTCTGGCAGACATATATCCTATAATACAGCCTATGATAACTACTGTGTTTTCCCGAAAATAAGACCTACCCATAAAATAAGCCCTAGCAAGATTTCTAAGCATTTGCACAATATAAGCCCTACCCCGAAAATAAGACCTAGTGTTGGGGGTGGCTATGCAGCGTATCTGCACAACCCATGCATTTTGTGGCAGAGTGTTAAAGAAGACAAGCACCCCTTCTCATCTGCCCCATGAGAGCTCTATTGCTCCACAAGAGAGATTGGGAGCACCGGTTCTAAAGGAAATGGAGTTGCAAGAAATTCAGGATGGAATTCGGGGTTTGGTGAGTTATGATGATGTTCCAGGAAAAGACAACTTAACAATATTTGAATAAATGTAGATTGTTGTACCGTACTTAAAAAAAAAATAGCACATCCCCTAAAAATAAACCCTAGCATGTCTTCTTGAGGAAAAGTAAATATAAGACCCTGTCTTATTTTCAGGGAAACACAATATGTATCTCTAGAGGTCCCGAGTAGTTGATTCTTTGGAGGGCAGAGTCACAACGAATTAACAGATGTCTATTGGCACTAAGGTCTTTACTAACTTCTTCCTTCTTACAACACATTCAGCTCTGTTATCAAAATTTCATTCTGATTTTCACTAAAAGTATCCTTGGAGGGTTTTACAACATAAACAAGGAAATATGAATATTTTTTTCATGAAAAACTGTAATGTAAGTGAATATTAGACTTTTGCTCAACCTAAGGTCCTATACCCAACTGAAGAGTCCAAAGACCAGGATTCACTAATTGCACTGTAGTGTGGAAATATATTTCATTAACAGAATGTAAAAATGTCTTACATTTGCACTTAGATAATGAATCTAGAGATAGTCTCTCTTTAAGGTATAAGTCTGCTAGTATACACAAATATTATTCAGATTGAATAATTTCTTCTCCAATATTTAAGAGTCAAAAGAGAGTCATCTCTCTCCCTCTTTCCCCACTTATACTGATCAAAGCCATGTGAGGACCCAGCAAGAAGGTGGCCACCTACAAGCCAGGAAGAAAGCCCTCACCAAAACCCAAATTTGCTGGCATCTTGACCTTAGACTTCCTGGACTTCAGAATTATGGGACCATAAATTTCTCTCATTTAAGTCACATAGTCTGTGATATTTTGTTGTATCAGCCCAAGCTGACTAATACATGATCCCTTCCATTTCAAGTTGCTACAACCTTAGATATGCAAAAGAGTTTGCTTCCCTAAGAAAAACCATAAGAAATTGCCTCGTTATATAGGTCTTTTAAAAGTATGTGTTTATTGTTTATATTTAGTCAAAATAATTACAAATATAAGAACTTCCTACAGAGATTTTAAAATAATTGCAATTGAGCATAAAAATATCTCCTCAAATTAGATGACAGTATATTTAGTCTTATCTTCCTAAATTTAATAGCAAGAAGGGATCATTGCACTGTGTCAACATGTTTTCCATTGGTAAATATTTTCTCTTCATTGTGAATAACTCTTTGGTGTTAATGAAGGCTAGAGCACTGGCATAAACAACTGAAAAATATCTCTGTCTGAATAAGACTATGGGTAGAAACCATTTTCTTTTCTCCTAGGCAATACCTAGGAGAAATATTGATAATTGCTTATTGCTTATATACAAATATGAAAGTAGCTTGTAATTATGAAATAGCTTTCCATAAGGATTTCAGAGAACTACACAAAATATATCTGATTTTAATTATAAGAACTAATTTATTTAAATTTAAAGTGTCTCTAGAATACCTAGAACAGAGGTATGTTGATTTGAATTGAATTGAGTTTATTTGAATTAAATTGAATATTTTATTTCTTCATGTAAAAGTATAAGATACAGTGAGCACAAGCCACTTTACCAAATATAATGGTAACTATGTAGTACTTTTTATCTAATAAGTATCACCTGTTAATCAAGTATTTAGTTTTTATTCTTAAAGCCAGGGAATACTCACCTTAAGAAGTATAAGAGACAAGGAATATAAAGAAGAGATTTATTACAAGTAATTTATTACAAGTAATTTAATTGACTGTCATTTCCTTCAATTTATATGCTTGCTTTTTTAACCTGACCCAACCAATATGAGACTACAACTATTTCTTATACAAGAGGATGACCTGTATTCTTTTGTGATGTTAAGTGGCAAAACTTAAAAGCCCTGCCTGCCTATCATAACAAATATCAAATGCACACATGTCAAAAATTTGTTTAACTCATTAATAAAATTAGGTAACTGATAAAATGCTACAATCAGTTTAAAGAAGAAGTCAAAGAACCAGAAATTTATGTGGAAAAAAGAGAATGTTGAAATAAATTTACAAATAACTCAAAACTGGCTTTATTCCATGGGAGTACATGGGAGGTAGGGAGTGAAGAAAATCAACTAAATCTCTACCTAATGCAATTTATTTGTAAGCTTATTGACAAGTATTATTTCTTATTGCTAATAGTTACACTTGCAGAGTTATAAACTAGCTCAGAGGTAATAAAAAGCTAGAATCAGTAACCCAGAAAGATAAAATAGTCTATTATTTTATTGTTGTTGTTTATGCCAAATTTCCTAAGAGTGATCCTCCATTGCTACTTAGCTGCTAAGGTTATTCTGGAGATATTTAGCTAGAATATCCCTATGCAAAAACAGTTGTGGGAGTCAATAGAGTACCTTCTTGGACTAGCCACTTTTTGAAATGGATCTAGCAAAATCCATTTAAATTACACTCAAGATCCATATAAATTCAACTCTAGAATTTTTTTTGGAGTTTCTGCTAAGGTATCGTTGTTCTCATAGTACCCAAACTATCAGAGATATTACTGTAGTCCAAAAAGACAGATTAAGCAAGCTCATAATGTCTAGATAGTTTAGGGAAAACTTTTTTCTTCATTGGAAAATTATGCATTATCTATAGCGCACCCTTCTGGGTTATCTGATTTATATTCTATGGGAGCTATTTTACAAAATAATTATTGTCTATTGACATCAAATAAATTCTGTGAAAAGATAATCTCTTCCCACCCCATGGGAAAGCCAGTTTTGCCTCCATTTGTACATTCACTTTAACATTCCATAATTCCATTAAATTTGTGCTTCTTTGACTTCTTCTTTGAATAGTTTGTAACATCTTACCGGTTTCCTCATTGATGAGTTAAATAAAACCTTTAATATGCACTTTTTTGTGTCTGTGTGAGAATCATGATTTTACTTTCCTTTCAAAACTATTCTTTAACAATGGCAAGGTCAGAATGACCTTCCTGCTTCTGCTGGGTTTTTTTTTAATGCTAAGGTGCTGTATTTTGACTCAGAGTGACTTGAACCCCATCACTAGCCAACTGGAAACAGTGTGTTAATTACAGCCAAATGTCTGGTATTGTGTTATATCCATTTCTCTTAAGCCTAATAAATCAGTGCTCTCTTTAAAGAAAAGAGAGCTGAGTTGGACACTGTCCAGGAAGGATGACATAAGTCTTTTGCTTTGAAATTATACAAATGTCATAAGACATTTATACTGCTCGCTAATCCCCCGGCTGAGGATGGTTTACTTTGTCCTCCACCTGAGGAATGAGAAAATTAACTCTAGTTTATAAATAGAGAAAAATAAATTTGCATTTGGACAACAGGGAATGAGGAACATATATGGAAAGAAAAAGTTTATTATTCAAGAAGGAGTAAATTTGTAAAGTGAAAATTCAGAAGAAGACATAATAAAGTGACTATATACGTACTACCTTTAAACTCTAGTTTTTGAATTATTATGAAAAATACAAATAACTGTATATAATAATAGAGATTTTAAAAGATAGAGTATCTCAACACAAGTTTATGCACATGCAGAGGAATGTTGATTGCACAATGTAATTAAATGACTGCTACTTGGTTCCCAATGTCCAAAGAATTCCCCCACTGTTTATAATTCGTTCTTCTTTTATTTTGAGTTCTCTCTAGGACTTTTTAAAAATTCAGTATTTAACTACAATTCTTGGAAGAATAGCATATCAATTCCTTTACACCTCAGTATAAATATGTTATCAGATCAATTCCCTCCTGTACCAATAAATACTGGAATAACTTTGATAAAGTTAGACCCCAGTGGCAGTGTCAGGAAGAAGAGAATGCTTACTAGGCACTCTAAGAAAGCTTAAAGTGTCTGAATTAGGAAAAAAAAATGTAAATAAAAACCATTTTGACACAAATCAATACCAACCAAACTTTACTAATTTGAAAGTCCTTGTGTTTACTTTTCACTTGTTCTGCCAAATTGAATCCCTTTTCTTGTTATGGTACACATTCACTATGATGTGTCCAACATTTCTCTTTGAAATGCAATCCAGTGAAATATAATGTGGTGAAGAGTAAAGGGTCTGGGTGGCTGAGATTTTCTCCAAATGGAACTTCTATATGTTTACTAAGTGAATACATTTCAAATAAATAATTCATAGAGTTATCAGATATAAGAAACATGGCCCTAAGAGCATGCCAGACAGTCAAGATCTTTGCAGTAAAAATCCAACAGAGAAGTCGCCTACCCTAAGATGCATAATTTGCTATATAATCTCACTACAGAGTAGTTTTTAAAATTATGGTATACAATACTGGCAAATTCTTCTACTGCTGCCAATTCTGATGGAACAAGCTATCAATCTAATTTAAAGTACAATGATTACATATAAAGCCATACTTCTTTTGCCAGTTCTACCGGAGCAGAAAGGAATAAGTTCAAAGAACAATACCCAACTCTAGGACAGGCAAATGTTTCAAGGTTAAATGTGATTTTATTGTGATTTTACTTCTAATGTTTTAGCAGGTATTACTGGATATATCATAAAAACCTCAAGGTAATTTAATCTCTGACAAAACACTTCGCCATCTGGCCTAGTTCTCTCTAATACCTTCGTGAGTTTTCCCAAACTGATAGCAAAAGAGAATCATTTGTTGCATTTCTTGATCCCCTTGTGACCTCACATTTAACAATTTCTTATTAATACATCTCATGTGCTGATATTACAGAATATAAAGGAATGCAAATGATCTGACTGGTGCAGTTGGAAAAATGTTATAATTGCTAGAAAATGAACATGGGGCCTCTAATTACATACATTAATAGGACAAAGATGCACAGTGTTCTGCTTATGATGCTTTAATGACATCAGTTTTATGATTGGGATTTCCATCATTTCTCATATCATACTGTGTGTCCTATTAGGCAATTAGTAAATTGATTCAAACTGCACAGGATGGTTTTAAAATCCAGCCACATTTGTGCTGATGTGTATTTCCTTTTCTCTTTAGATTCTCTTATGACAGGAAACGCCCTTGAATGCTACTCAGTAAATAACACAAGTATGAATTTTTCATCAGAACACCACTAATATCTTGGTACTGAAGTATCTCTTCTAGGATGGCCCTGGATTTAAAATGTGTATTGAATCTTTTTGGCTTAATCTATCCTCTAAAATAGAGGTGCATACCTAACACAGGCTAAAAGAGCTTATGAAAATGCATCCAATCAGATTTGATACCTACAGGGCATATGAAAGGCCATAATATCTAAAAAATAAAAATAACAGAAACAAAAGAAAAGCAAGAAAATTATTTCTGAGCTATTACTATTTCAGGTGAGAGTAATGTTAGTATATTGTTACTTTACTGAAAAGCAACATTCACAGCATGAATGAAAAGCAGTATCTACAAATAATAATTTTACAACTGTATATGCAAAGTTGTTTGGGGGGAAATGACTTTTCTTTAATGTACTTGATAAATGTCTATTCAAAATGGAAGAGAAAAATTGAAAAATGTACAGTAGTTTTTTACATCTCCTTTTAGATACTTTGATTCATTGGATAAGTTCTCTTCATGATTTTTTTAAATATAAAATTGTTTTATCTTCATGATCTAATAGTTTTACGACCGATGGAAGCATCTTTCTCCAGGTATAGTTTATAATCTTAGTATCTCATATTTTCCTTTTTTTTTAATTTCAGACATTTGGAGCTCCCGTAGGAGGTCTTTTACCAGTCAATAAGGTCATTAAGAGTCAGCAGTATGGTTTTATAGTTCAGTGAGGTAAACAATTTATTCATTTCAGACATGGAAAAGATCATGCCAATCTTCGGTGACTGCCATTAGAAAGGAGCTTCCGTTATGTTTCTATAAGTTGGACTTTGTACATGTAATTTGCCTCATTGTGTCTTGTGTGTGTAGCAGTTAAAGCACCAAATCATTGTGATTACTTTATCATGATTGAAACTCAGATTCCACTGTAGAATTATTGCACTTTATTAAATAGATTGATTAACATATTGCCAGCAACATTGAATTTTGTCTATAAGGCAGGAGTAAAATAAATAACATGCAGTAAATAATATATGTGCCTATTTTCTGAGCTCAAAATCTTAAATTATTTCCACATGATACGAACTAAAGTTGTGCATCTGCTGTAGGCATTGTATTATCTCTTTAGTCTCTTTGGATGGCAAGATGATAGTCATACATAATTGCAAAGTGAAGGAAAAAAAATCATTTAAGAATAAATATAGACAATCCCATGTGTCACTTCGTCATTTTACTTTAAGGACAATAGTATCCGATTAGAATTTTCATGATCAGTTGGGAGATAGAGATTGTTGCCATAAAATGTATGGTTTTTATATACTTCTCTGTTGGGAAATATATATAATAATTATTTTTAAGGTATTGGGCTAAGCACTGGGATGGATACAATAAATAAGGAACATACCTTTAATTTGAAAATTTGTATTTGAAAAGGACTAACAAAGCATGGTGGAATAGATCTAAAGACTTGAAAAGCCTTGATCTCTACCACCAGCAGTATAAGATTGGACAAAATGCTCAATATTGTTGAGCCAGAATTTCACTGATCAAGCCCTAGGCATACACAGGGGTATTATAAAGATAGAATGATAACATATTATATAAAGTACTATGTATCTGGAGATACATTTTTGGTGTCTTATGTATTTATCTGTGTGTTTTAAATACCAACAGAAAAGGGTAATTAGAGAGGAAGAGATTGAAGAAACAAGAAAGAGAGGGTATTGACGACTCCACATTATGAAAAACCTTAGAAGAGATAGTACAGATTAGAGATTAGTCTCAGTTTCCTAAGAGACTGAATAGAAGACAACAACTCTAGATGCAGAGACAGACATGTCTATAAGAGGATAGGGAATCAGTAAAGAAAATTCCTGCCTGGTAGCTTCTACTCATCTCTCCTAAATAGGAATCAAGATTCCTTGTTGTAAAGTTGTAAGAGAATAAGGTAAAGTACTTCATATGGAAACAGAAGGCTCAAGATAGTTGTTGAAATAAATAAATGAATAGCTGTTAAATTTTGTGACTATCTTTGTTTGTACACAGGTATAAGGAAGTAGAAGGCAATTATTAGTGATTTAAGGTTGCAAGAGGATTATAGGGAAAGACATAGAAAGGCGAGGAGTAAAAGGGATTGAGGCTATTAGGCAATGGACCTTTGAAGTGATGAACTCTGTGTTTAGATAAAGAACAAATGCCTAAAAATCAGCCCAGAGACTGGAAGAAATAGTTGAATGTCAAGGGACCGAAAGTTTTGATAAGATCAAAGAACAGGTGTGCAGGGATGTCTAAAAAGAAATGATGCTATATTCAAAAAGGAAGATCATGGAACCTCAGCTTTCTAATCCTAACATGTGGAGGCTCCATTTCATGGGAGAGAAAAGCTCACGATCTGGCCATGGAGATATAAGTGAAAGACATAGCACACACGAAGTAAGGAATAATGAGACTCAGGATATTTTAGAGATATTCATATGGTGAAATCACACAGGGTACTAGAAGCTGGAAGGATGAGGATAACTGTGAGATAGGAATCAATGCCCTCAATAAATGTCTGAAATATAAGTGAACATTTACATTTTTATATTTATGTAAAATTACTTTACATAAATTTTGATGAAAAGTAAGTGACAGAAAGAAGGATAGAGTTAGGGTGGTCAGTGGCTCCCGTTTCGTGTTGTAAAGGTTTTTGTATGAATTTTAGAGGCCTAGGAGAATATTCCCAGTCTCCAATAAAGTAAGGAACTCTAGGGAATGAGCCCCTCCACTGGACAGATCTGCAAGGAAAATTATATTCTCAGGGCATAACCATGTTTCTGACTATTCCTGTGAATGATCATCTTTCTATAATAAAATATAGATAATATACAGAACCTTCTATAATATAATGTAATAAGATGTACTATTTGTAATTCTGAAAATGTTCTTTCTAATCATAGACAATAAAAAATTATAGACCCGAGTTCAAACGAGTGTTAAATTATGCTGAATCATAGTTACTTGACATTAATTCAGTTAATTTAATGACATTAACATTTGCTTCTTTTTATTACCCTCTGTGTCTAATTGAGACATTGGTTGCAGTGAACTAAATGAACTCTTGACGTAGTATGTTTCTTTGCGTTATGGCCTTTGTCAAACAGTTTCGCCTCTATTCTCCATCATGTTTTACATTTGGATTTAAAACGCACATTATTATGATAAAATGGCTTCCCCGTCATTTTCCCACAAGCCTTTTCTCATTTAGTTAAATATTTCTTCAGGGGGCAAAGACTCCATCGATTTTGAAGCGAGATCAGCATGCAGATAAGATTTTTAGATCATATTGAAAAATGAAAAATTGGACTCCTCATCACTCTTTCCCAAGAGAGGAAAGCTGCAGTCAGCAGAGCCAAGGAAAGAAAGCACCAGTGAAAAAAATACAGAAACCCAGGGAACAGCAGGTAGAAGAATTAGTCATGGTTGCTCTGCAGTATAAAATTTTACCTCCGATATACTGCCAAAAATACTGAATGATTTAATATAACATGTTATTCTAATGACACAAAATATGGGTTTCTAGGTTTTCTTCCTTTTATGCCCCTGTGTTTTGTTGACTTTTTACCTGGTTCCTGTTTCCTTAGATATTGGTAAGGGACAGCATTTTTAGAGCATTTTGCCAAGACTTACCCACGTGAGTCCTATTGACCTTGATCAAGGTCACAAGGTAAAATCCCCAGTCCTTACTTTTTAAATGAACTTGATCTTTTCAGACATATTTTCATCTGGTATTGCTATTCCACATGTGAGAATTATTTCTCTGAAAGGTTTGATTTATTTCTATTAATTATTATTCAAAAATATACCCTGTGAAACAATTGTAACTAAATACTAAACAAATGAAAACAGATGGTAGTGTAATCTATAGAAAGGATTTGGCCCAGGGGGATTAAAAAATATATTTATATATATATGTAATACAGGCAGAATTTTTTAATTGCCCAGAGAAAGTCAAAATGAAAAGTAACTGAAATAAGTTTTGCTGGTATCTGTCTGTTTTAAACATGTTTATACTTCTAAAATAAAGCATCTGTAAAGATAATCAAGAATTTAAATAGCAAAAATAAATATTTTTGGTCACTTAATTGTGATATCTGGTTCCATATTAATAAGCCAAAATGAAGAAAAGATTTACTGGTGAATTAGGAAAATATGACATCTGGATGATAAAAGTGAGTTTGAAAATTTTTTAAAAATGACTTGAATAACTCATTAAAAGTTTCTCTCAGTTGTTGGGAAGTTTACAGCCGTTGTTCCTGTTGTTCTAGCATTATCTTTGTAGACTTTGTGCACCCAAGATCAAAACAGTTGGCCAATTTCATCAGCTCCTTTAAACAACGCATCTAAAAAGTGAAAAGAAATCTGTCTGATGACAAGCTCTTTCACCACATTAGAAGGGGTTTCTTTTGTTCTCATTAACATACACTATAAAGGTCTCAGAGTGGAGCCTACCCTGGAAAAGTAGGCCTCCAGTGCAGGAGATGAAAAGGTAAGGTCAAGTTCACCAGATTTTAATCACTCAAAAGTACCTCTGGCTGAAACAGCTAGTCCAAGATCCACATGAGGCAATGTGCTTAACACCTCTCAAACCTCCTTTTCAGCACAGATTACCCACTACACTTACAGCACCAGATGGATTCTTGAAAAAGTGTTGCAATGTAATCAGGCATCAGAGTTAAAATGAACTTTATAAACAGCACTAGGTCTAACTACATTTCCAAACCACTTTTGGCACATTTCTTTGGTCTCCTCCATTCATTTTGCCAGCAGTCGTTGATTTAAAAGGTTATGTGAATGTGTATATTTTTTTTCTAATGTAACATTTACAGAGAAAGCACTTATGTAAATAAACCTTTGGAAAATGAGGTTGTTATGATTAAAGCACAAATGTGGGCATTTGCCATGGAAAATACTGTTCTTTTGCTTTCATATTATGTTAAGAAAAAAGTTATTGAAATAAATTTCAAGTAAAAATTTTATGCATACATTTAATATTATAGGCACTCAATTTTCTCCAATATTATTAAAAAAGAAGTATATGAGTGCATTTAGACTGGAAATACCTATCACACTTTTTCTGGTACAAAGATCATTGGGAGCATACATTCTGTCACATCTTTATCATATATTTTCAATGTTAAAACACTAGAGCCAACTCTGGCTGCCAATTTTTACAATGCTAGGTAATTCCACAGGTATTGACATGTGTCACCTGGGTTGCAGCCACATTTGGCCAGCTCTTTGTGCTCACCAGGGAAGAATCGATCTGCAGCTTTCATCAGGTGGTAGAAATAGACCATTGGCATAAAAATTATTTTTAAAAATAAATAAGAGAATTTTCTGCCTGGGGACTATACCACTACTGTTCTCCAGTAATTTGAATTATTGAATGGACTACATAAAAGCCATTTCTATTCTTCTCTTTGTGCCCAGATGAACCAGCTGAAATGCAAGTTGATTTTTTAAAATTCTTTTATCCCCTCAGCTTGTTAGGATTTATCCTTGAATGTTCTGTTCTGTGCACTCTGCATGGAGTGCTATCACGTATTTATCTAGCAATCTCTAAAAAAAAATAGAGAGCTTTTAAAGAAAATAAAGGCTACAAAGCCCATAATATTTGCCAAACTATTAAACATGATGTGCAATTGTAAGGCTGCTTGGCAGAGAACTTCACAAAAAACCTGAAACTTTTCATTTTTATAAAGTCTTTTCTGATCAATGGCTTTAAAGCTCACTGTGTCTGCAAGGCAGCAAAATACGTGAATGACAAACAGAAAAATTTATGTAAACATTTTAATTTGATTTATATTTTATGCATATTTGTTAAGCACCTACTATGTGACAGAAACATGGTTTGGTGGCAGCGCAGACTATATTGTCTATTTCTTCATCTGTCCATTCAATACTAAAACATCAGCTCAGGATCAACTCCTCCTAGAGGTTTTTCTTGTCAACCACCCTCCCTACCCCCAATTAGGTGAAGTTCACCTTCTGGTGTCACCATGTTTGTATCTATGTCCTTCCACTAACCCCACTGGATTATAATTGTTTGGTGTAATTATATCCCATACTGGAAGGTTAGTTCTTTAAGTAAAGAACTCCACCTTATTCCGTGCTGTACAGAGACTATCACAGTGACAGAGAGTTGAATAAATGAATTAATTCAGTTGAGTAAATAATGAGTGAATTAAGATATAGTCAAGAAGCTTATCTCATAAAGCAGATGTATGGAGTTTATAACAAAATAGGGTAAATTTAGTCAATAGCCAAATGGAGTTAAAGAGCTACAGAGTTGAACAATAGAAAAGGTACCTTTGTACCTTTGTACAGTTGTAAGAAAAGGTGACTTTTGCAATCAACCATAAAAGATGAGTGGGAGTTCAATAAGAAGACAAGTCTTGATGGTAGAAGGAAACATCATAGGCAGGAACAACAAGAACAGGTCAGGAACAGAATAGTGTTTGGCAGGCAAGAAGGAGGCATAAAAACATAGTGATTAAACCTGCAGGCTCAAGGACCAGCCTCCTGAGGTTCAAATCCTGACAGTGCCAGCTTCTACTTCCATGACCTTGGGCAAGTTGCTTAACATCTTGTCTTGTATTTTTGTGTGTTTTTGCTTTTTTTCCACCTATAAAATGAGGATAACAATGGTAACTGCCTCATAAAATTTTTGTGAGGATTAAATGATTCAATACATGTAAAATCCTTAACACATGATGTGTATTGTAAAAAAAACAGCTAATATTCCTTTTAGCTAATCACAAAGAGCCCCATGTCAGTAGCATGGAATATATGTGCAGGAAAATAATGGTCCATAGACCTTGAAAGGGGTGGTGGTCCCACTGTGGAAAGTATAAAAGTTCAGAATTCAAGAGACTGCACTTAATTTGTAATGCAATAGAGAGAGACACGATTGTATTGTGTTTTAAGAGCGTTCACCAGCAACGTCCGATGTCAGAAGGAGAGACAGGAGCACAGAGGGCCCAGTGGAGGCAAGGAGGTGAGTTAGAAGGTGTTTTTAGGACTCTAATTGAGATATTAGGACTTAGCCTAGAGTGTTGGGCATGAGAATGGGAAAAAAAAAATAGATGGATGCAAGTGACACTGGAGAGGTGAAACCCAACGTGCTTGACAAATGCCTGGATGTGTGGGCCTAAGAAAAGAAGGAATTTAAGATGATGCCAAGGAGTTGAGGCTGCTTGATTAGAGAAATGCATATGTAATGAGCTGTGTTTTCCTCCTTATTTCATATTTAAATATCCTTTTTGACCTTGTTCAAGTCCTACCTTCTCTGTGAAGCCTCCTTTGATGACTAATAGCTTTTGCACAAATTGTCTCTACTTCCCAGCTAGTACATTATAAGCATCTTATCCTTTAATTATCCGCACTACATTATTTAGGATTTTGTCACCTCATAATATAATACAGTTCTGTTCAATTCAATTCAATGTACATTTGACTTGTTGGCCACAAATCAATCTTGTTTTCCATATGAATAGGAAAGCCCTTTGAGGATACAGACTATGTTGCGTGCTATCCAGCATAGCACTTAGAATTTATTAAATGTCAAATAAGTAATTAGTGATGAATTTGTTGCCCAAAGGGAGATCTTTGGAACTCTCCTCCAGAGAGTTAAATAACAAATGAAAAGGCTTTTTCTACACCTTATTTGGAGATATTAACAAAAAACATGCCTAGATTCATAGGCTTTTTTTGTGTTATGATTGACCACATGGTCCTATAGCACTGCTAGAATCAAAAGGTGAAACAAGCACTTTCTGCATAACAATAGTCTTCATAGATGAGTTTATTCCCAGTAAAAGTGATATATATTAGAGTTATAATGTGTCTATGTTAAAATATAATGAATGTTATTTAACTGTAAATTGTTTTCCACAATTCATGATATTTTTATACCCTTTATTAACAGATAATTTGCCCTAAAGTGTTTCAGTATATTCACATATTAGATGATTGGAGGAGGCAAAGAAAAAATCATTATAAAATCTGGAAAATGAAATAAAATATTAGAAAAGTAATTAAATAAACAAAAAAGATACATATTTGACATAACAAGCAACACAATTTCCAAAATACATGCATGAATTTGGAGAGTGAGATATTTGCTGTTCATTAGTAAGAGTGCTTTATAGTGTTAATATTAACAGTAATACTATAGGGTTTAAGGATATTCTGCTACTCAAAATACTGAAGTTTGTTTCATCATCTAACAACATGACTAATTGTGAAACTGGACTGGAATTCAACTTCCTGACAATAGCCTTCCATTTGTAATTAAAGTCACTTTGGTAAGATAAAATATTAAAATAAATGTACTGTGCATTGTTCTTATTCTTTTGTAAATTAACATAAGCACACATTAAAATGAGAAATTTAATATTGATAATTTTGACATATTGTTTTTGTTTCATTTTTTGTTTTGCTTTGACTTTCAGAAAGGAGAGTTAAACTCAAAGTAAAATAGTCTTTTTGAGAAGTAGATGACTTTTATCAAATCATAATAAAAAAATCCACTTAATCACTGAAATTTAGTAAAAGCTTCCTTCCTCTCTGCTCAAACTATATTATTACCTGAGATAATTAACTGTATGATATCCCTTACATATCCACCCCATGGCCATTTATAAAGCTTCTTAAGTTATTATGTAACTTTGCCATTTAATTTAATATAAATTCCCAAGACAGTTTTAAAATTATTTGGAATTTTTTTCAAAATAACTTTTAGTTTATTCATAGAAAGGGGATTTTTTTTATTATGCTTGGAAAATAAACTTCTCAGAAAGTGAGAATTTATTGGCAGGAACAGAGCATTCATCAGCACTCCCCTTGGAAATATTCTAGAAATTCTTATTAGATCATTAGAAAAGGTGATTAAGGGTGTTAAGCCTGGACTGATAACAAATGTCCAACAGCCTGGACAGTTGGAAATGTCAGTTATTTCACCTGCTTTTAATCAAGCTAATTCTCTGGTCCTGAACTTCTGCATCTATTTTCTAGGTAATTGCTGTGTTGTGGAGTTCTGTCTTCTTTCTTCACTGATATCCATCTTTACTACACCTACTAGTGTTGCAGTCATCTTGAGTTAGTGGCTCAAAGTAAACTTAGACCCAGACTATTGAAAGAAATCTTCACTTTCTAATCATTGTCAGGTGAGATGATCCTGGCCAAACACCAGCGACAACTATTTTTCTAACTTGTTTTTATTGTCTTACATATTTCATTTTTATTTGTAGAAGATATTCCATATACCAAAAAATTATCTAGCATTTCATTTAAATTCTGTAAAGAGTATATACAAACAAAATATCCCAAATGGACTTGTGTTACTTTCTTGTGACTACCACCTATGTTAGCCACTTGAAGTAATTACATAATAGACCTAATCAGGTGAGCTGAATTCTACTTTAGAATTACACACTGCTTTTATGAAAGTTCATTTTTGTTTTTAATCTACCTACGGATAAGGTTGCCAAGGTTTAGCAAATAAATAGAAATACAGGACACCCAGGTAAATTTGAATTTCAGAAAAACAAATACTTTTTGTATATGTCCCAAATATTGCATACCTTGTATTTTTATCTGGCCATCCTATAGGAAATTCATCAATTTGGCAAAGAAATTCAACAGTTTTGGAGTTTTCAAACCCACTGTCTAAAATAAATATTTACTTTTATATTGTGAAGAACAAAATTAATACACTTAAACAACTTCTTAATATTATGAACTTGATAGTTTAAATTTTCTTCTAAGTTATTATAAAAATTTTAAGGACTAATTGTTCATATTTATTTGACAAACACTGTGCTCTGGTGAAAGCTAGATATGATAATAAAAGCATTCCATCTTGAAAAAAAAATTCTCTCATCTTAGGGTGAACTAGTCGTGAACTATTGATTAGACTTTTAACTTGAAAGTATTCAGGCAGACATGACAACAGGAGCCCAGATGGCCAGGGTAGAGACCTTGGAATGGATGCATAAGCAAAACTGTTGCAAAGAAAAATAATAAAAGAAATACATAACCAAAATAGTACATACTGCACACAGTGATGCTGACAACATTTATATGTTCAAAATACTACATTCCTATTGTGCCCAATTTGCAAGATCTCAGCCTAATAAAATAATCATTCTTGTGTGGCTCATTTACATGCATAAATTTATAGTCCTTTATGGATTACAAAAGCACAGTAGACATAATGTATGTTGACTGAGTGTTGATTTCATCAGATTAATCAAGTATTTGGTAACTTAGAAATATCCAAATGGTCCAAATACAACACTTACGAATGCTATGTCAATATACAGAAAATCCGTTAAAGTAAGGAATTAAGATATTGTTCGCTGGTTTAGTGTAGACAAATTCTGTACACTGAATTTGATAGCCAAGAACTAGAAATACTGACATCATTTATAAATGAGAAAAGGACAGTTTTATCAAGGAAAATCATAACTTTATCTCATGTATAAATACAGAAGTAAAAGTTTAAACAATAGATTTACAAAAGGAATCCAAAATAAACACCGTGCCCAAGTTGGGTTTATTTTAGGAATGCAAATGTACTTTAACATTGAAAATATATTAAAACCACATGAACAGATTAAAAAAGGAAAAGCACAAGGTCATCTAAGAGATGTGGAATGGAAATTTTATGAAATTCAACAGCTCTTCACTTAAAGAAACAATGGAAAACGAATAGGAAGGAGCTTCTTAGCTTGATAAAAGATAAGTACCAAAAAGCTTACCACAAATAACTTCTTAGTGGCAAAACGTTAAATATATTCCCTTCAAAATCAGGAATGAGTCAAGGATGCCAACCATAGAAACTTTTATTGAGGATCCTTTCCAACACAGTAAGAAAAGCAAATTAAATTTAAGGTATGAGTATTTGAAGAATATTTAAACTGTTACCATTCATAGATAATGTAACTGGCCACATAAAATATCCAGAATTATCTACTAATTGCTAGAATAATAAGAATTTAGCAAGATAGCTTGATATAACATCACTACACAAAAATAGATGATATCTCAAAACACAGGCAACAAACTGAAACAATGTTTAAAACAGAGCAAGAATGAGAGAGACTATTTACAATAATAACAGAAACAAAAGATGTAGAAATGTGTGTAGAAAATTTTAACATTATTGAAAGACATTAAAGAAGATCTAAATAAATAGAGGGATATTCCATGTTCTAGAATATCATGACCCAATATGTTAAAAGTATATTTTTTACTCTCCTCAATTCCTACCATCTCCCCTTTTATCACCCTAGCCTAACCAACCAGCATCTCTTAGTAATCTCTCAACTGGTCTCCACACTTCCACCCATAGCCTCAGAACATGCTAATCCTGTGCTCAAACTCTCTCAATAGGTTCACATTTCACCAAGTAAATGCTAAAATCCTTAAAATGGCCCCTACACATGCTAGGCAATCTGGCCCCACAATTCCCTCTCAATCTCTTCTCCTGTCACTTCTTCACTCACTTTGCTCCTGACATTACATCAATAGCTTCCTAGCTATTCCTCATACATACCAGGGTCCTTCCTGCTCTGGCTATTTCTACTACATCACTAAAGCTCTCACCTACTTCAAGTCCTTGCTTAAATTCTTTCTCAAAGAAGTCAACCCTGACTATTTAAAATTTTAACTGGTTCTCTGTTACAAGAGTCCCATCTCACTTTATTTTTCTCAATGACACTTGTTACTTCCTTATGTACTACATAATTCACTTATTTATTATGTTTATTGTCAGTCTCTGCCCTAGTAGAACTTAACCTTCATGACAGCAGGGATTGTTTTTTTAATTGCTAGATCCATAGCACAGTCAACAGTTCTTGGCACATAGAAGGCACTCAATAAATATTTGTTAAACTTGCTTTTGGAATAAATTTGGTACTTTATGGTATGATTCATACCATTCATATTGTTTGATCGCCTCCCCTCTCAGAAATAGCCTTTTTTGTTGTTCTTTCTTTCGTCCATTGTCTTTCTGTGTCATTTTTGTCATAAAGTGGGTTACCATAGGGTAGAACACAGGCCTAGCACTTCTCTAAGCCTGATGTTCGAGCCCGCCCTGCACACTATCCAGTTACACAGTTCTGGCTAGACTGGCACCTATTAAAACAAACATTGCCATAGGTCCCCCAAAATAAAAAGTGTATGAGGTTTCCCTCTTGTCCTGTTTCATGTCCCTGAGATTGTCTGGTGACCGAATGGGAATTCTCTCCTCGGTCTCTGCCATCAGGGATGAGTATTTTCAAGAACACTTCAGGTGGCCAATCTGAAAAGACTGGGAGTCTGAGATACTAAGATTCTAAGCAGCACACTCTTTGTACCGAAAGTGACAAGCTCTAAGGGAAGTCTTTGTCTTGAAATGTCCTACCTTCTTTGCTATTTTGTCTATTTCTGAGAGTGAATTTTTGGGAATCTTGGAAACTGACTTCTTTGTGCCTTCTCCAGGCTAAACCTGGAAAATTACTACTGGGTTTTCTATGAAGAGCCATGGGATGGAGTTGCTTTTGGAATAAATATACCATTGAGATTAGTGGCCAAAAGACAGGTCCTTTAAATTAAAGGACTTCTAAATTTTTAAAATAAATTTTAGAGATCTTTTATTCAAAAAATTGCTTATTTGTATTAATAAAAGAAATTAGATTAGAAGAAAGACACATATAGTGTTGTGGCTAGCCTTAAAAATTCTCTTGACAAAATTGAAGAGCAAATATCTGATCTAAAACAAAGATAAAAAATCTTTTTCCCTGTGGGAATAATGGCAAAGGCCAATTTGCCTCATAGGCTAATGGTTAAAGTTCTGTGCTTTCACCTCAGTGGCCTAGGTTTGATTCCCAGGCAGGGCAAAGTTTGTTCTGGCATTTGTGTAACTTTCTCCATTTACTGATTCTCTTCACTTCCATGCACAGCTTTTGTTTGCCTGTATTCTGTGGAGGTACATGGGGCTTTTAGATATTTATTTACGAATGGTCAGCTGAAAAGCTGGGATGCTGGAAAATATGAATGAAAAAAATTGTGGGTTGCATCTTTTTATGACTAATGAGACTTTTCTTTCTTTGAGCTGTTTTTGTGTGGCTTTTCTAGATCTTATAAAAACTGTTCTCCACCTCTTTAAAGACAACTCTGCTTCCTTAATTAAGCTATCACCGTTGTTAAGGCTTACTGGTTTCTTCAGTTTAAAAGTCCAAAAGCAAAAATATCAGCTGTTTCTCCCAGCTAAGTTTGCTCCATTCATCTTCACTCCTTTCTACTCCTTCCTCTTTTGCCAATCACAGAGTTTGGGCCAAAGGCAGCCAACTGTTTAAACTGTATAAGCAAGACAAATGCTGAGCTGTAACCAATCCAGCTGTTTCTATACCTCACTTCCATTTTCTGTATGTCACTTTCTCTTTTCTGCCCGTGTATTTTCTCAGCATTAGAGTCTCTCTGAGCGTGTTCTAGTTCAGCTGCCCAATTTGTGAATTGTTCTTTGCTCAATTACACTCTGCTAAATTTAATTTTTATCAAAAGTAGATTCTGAAATAGAGCTCCCAGAGATCCCAGGAGCACTGAGAGTCCAACTGAGGTACAAGTCAAAAAGTTAAAAGAAAAGGGGCCACAGGGACCCTGTTTGGCGCAATATACAATTTATCTGATATTATAGGTCCATTAGCAATAGGAGTGTCAGCAGAAATTAAGAAATAAGATTTCTAATTTGTGTCAATTGCATCGCACACTCCAAAGGCATATTTGGAGTCTGTGTAAATAGTGGCAGCTTTTTCTTTTGACAATACGTAAGTTCTAGTGAGGGCTCAGAGACAAGTGGCCAAGCTTTCGGTGACAATCAGACTCTATGACTTGATTCCACAGATGGCGTTCTTGCACCTCTTAGATGGTGCTGACACTAACCCTCATGATGTCAACAATTGTCAAATCACCAGATGTTACGAGCAGCTCACAAGCCAGGCCTATGCAACTTGGAGTAGTTTACTCCCCTTGTTAAATTGCCAGATGCTATGTGGACAGTCCAAAAGTCTGGACTGACAGGGTTAAGTGACAAAACTAAGCTCTATAACTGCCAGAACCCGAGCAAAGGCTTTTAATATCAAATATTTCATAACCTGTTCTGTTCCCATAGACTGGCAGAGACACGTGGACACTGGAGATATGGAAGCGCCAATAAGGAAGAAGAGGCACAGCAAACTCTAGACTGGAAGGTCACAGGGTCCAACCTGAACCCATCTGTCAATTACACTGGTCTTTGTATTGTATGTGGCAATATAGTATATAAGCGGTCCCCACCTAGATGGACAGGACGCCCTCTGGTACTCGGTACTCCACTTAAATGCCAGCCAAATTATAAATTGGGCTCTTTTGTTCATAAAATGGTACCAAGCAAACATACCGGACATGATATTATTAAAAACCCACTTGTATAGCACAATTCTAAATTCTTTTTGGTGCTCAGGACTCTTTGCCAGGCATTTGGAGCTCACAAGATTAAAAAGGCAGTTTGAATCTCTCCATGGTACAATAATATCACCGTGTAAGTAAGCACTGGGAGCACTTTAGTTAGAAATCAACAAACTAGCCTCTGTTGTATCTGAAAAACTGCTGCCTCCTGGATGCCCTGACAGCCCAATAAGGAGGAGCTTGTGTGATTATTGGTGCAAATGCTTCTCACCCAGGGCAAGTAGAAACTGTGATCTATACTAAAAGATAAGATAAATATTTGCCATCAAATTAATGAAGACCTATTTCCAAGAATGGGAGACTGGTTTAATGGGGTGTGGAATAATGTGCTTAGATCTGTTCTTTTCTACTTAGTCCTTCTCAGTCTAATCTATGTTCTTGTCTCCATTTTCAGATCTCTTATTACTTCACTGCTAACCAGTTGCCACAGCTACCACCTTAGCTTATAATGTGTGAAACTTCTAGGAGAGTTCCAGACAGAGGGAATGAAGGAGCTCAGGAAATTTCACCCCAAAATATGAACTGTTGGTATAAAGAAAATTTGAATTGCAGAGCCCTAGAGATCAACAAAGCATTGGAGAGAGCTTTCTCTCTGTCTGCATAAACTGGGCTGACCTCATCAAAAGATCAAAGGAGAGATTGACTGCCTTTCCTCTCCATGTTATCTCAATATATTGCAGGAAAGAAGAAGATGAAAAATGCAAGCAGACATGGCCCAAATTATTTAAAACACCATACCTGTCTCTCAGTTTAATTTAATTTGCAAAGAGAATCATTTACAAATTAATCTGTCTCCCCCATCTATTTGTCCACCTAGCACCATTTGTCACCTCTAAACAGAATTACCTATACTACACATTTCCCCTCCCCTACAAAAACACGTATATAAAAATATCTGAACTTCACTGGGATATTGGGTAATCACTATGTGATTCTACCCATGCGCATGGTGTTAGTAATAAACCTTTCTCTTATTAATCTGCCTTAATTGTGAGTTGATCTTTTAGTGAACTTTGGGGAGAAAGAGCAAGTTTCTCCTCACTCCTACAGAATGAAACGTAATTTAGATTACAATGAGATAGGAATTATTAATTAATTAATAAAATCATTTTTTAATTATTATATATATCCATTAGAGTGAAAAAATTAAGAAATACAACAACCCAAGGAAGATGTAGAACATCAGGAACTCTTACACATTGCTGCTGAGACATTGTAAATTTGGACGTTTTTTGTTGAGGCTACCTTGCAAAGTGAAACATTCACATGTTCTGCAAACAAATAATTTTACTTTTATGAAGGAACCCTAGAAAACCTCTTGTATATATGTACTAGAAGACACATGCAAGAATACTCACAATGATACAAATTAATAATAAGATATAGAACCTACACAGATGTACTTTGACAAAGGAATGGATAAATTAATGATGTCATATTTATGGAAGCACATATGACAAAGCAGTTAAAATGAAGGAAACACAGCTATTTGTAAAAATATGGATGCATCGAAAAATATAATGTTAAATTGAAAAGTCCTGTAAAACTACATAAAATATGAAACTATTTTAATAAACTCAACATAAGCAAAATTGAGCCCTATATTCCCTTTGGTTTACATACATATGTCAAAATAAGTAACTACGTATATGTGTTTGTGTGTGCATGTGCATATGTGTGTTTGTGTATAAAGAAATAACTGCAATAGTTTTGTGGAGAAGCAAAAGGATGAGATAGTAAAGTGTGCATGAGTAGGTGCAAGTCATGTTAACATTTTAGTTGTTGAGACTGTTGATGGATTTACCAGAGTTTATTATATTATTTTGCCAACATATAATTATATACATATATTTTAAATATATCAGATATAATTTTCATATATTTTAAAATATTTATATATTTTAAGACAAAAAGTAATCAAAGGAAAAGGAACTGTGAAATGTCCATAGCACTGTTTTGCTTGTTTTAAAAATAGTCTCTGGTGTTTGGGTGCGTTAGCTGAAAATTGTATATTCTGCTTCCCTCTCAAAAATTCTCAGAGATTCTTTGGCACCCAGCTTTCCGTGGTTTGTAATATATTCTACTTAGAGTTTTATTTTATTTTTTAATAGATAGGGTCTTGCTTTGTTGCCTGGGTTATACTGCAGTGACAGCATCATAGTTCACTTCGACTTCAAACTCCTGTGTTCAAACAATCCTTCCACCTCAGCCTCCCTGAGTAGCTGGGACTACAGGTGCACACCTCCACGCCTAGCTAAATTTATTTATTTATGTATTTTTTTTTGTAGAGATGGGATCTCATTCTTGCCCAGGCTGGTCTGGAAATCCTGGCCTCAAGTGATCTTCCTGCCTCAGCCTCCCAAGGTGCTAGGATTACGGCGTAGGTCGTCACACCTACCCAAGTTTTGATCTTTCGAACTTCTTTAAGAAGTCTCAGTTCATCTTTCAAATCCAAATTTTCTACTTTGGCATTTCACTTTGCTGTTTTTATTAGCAGAAATGACCTTCCTGAATTACCGTGACATAGAGGAAAAAGGAAAAAGTAACATGAGGAGGTGTTCGTCTTAACCAGCTTATCCATGACCCATTCATACACATGATTCAGCTGTGCTTATTCTCAACCAGAACCCTCTGGTTATTTTAATGAGGGATAGCCTGTTCTTACAGTTCTGTCACATTTTCTGATCTATTCCAATTGCCTAGATGGAACTAAGAATGTGGCCACAGTGATAGGTGGCCATGAAGTTTTTGTAAGAGACATTTTCTTCTTCAAGGCAGACAAAATGCTTGGAATAAAGATTTTTTTTAAAAAAAACTAAAGCTTATTTCCACTGCATTATGTATTTTGATGTATTCCTAATGTATTCCTTTTCAAAACATTGCTTCACTGGAGTAGAGGCAAAGACAGAATGAGCAACAGTTGCTGTTTTATGCACACCAAGTACCCATTTTTAAAACTCTTAAAAATGCAGCAGTGCAATTTAAAAAGAGCAAGTGATATGGTTGCTTTTTTAAAGAATATGTATTCTCTGTGGCTACATTTACCAGACACAAAATATGCAAATTGCACAATACATGAATTTGGCTATAGCTAGTTTCTTTTGAAACTGGCTAATACAAAGATATTAAATTCATTTATTTATGCACTAAATACAGATTTCTTAATACACAGCCAACACTTCTTTTGCAGCTATTCAACAAGGTTGCATTTTACATCAAGATATATTTAAGATGTTGAAAAAATCCATACAACAATATTCTTTGGATCAACAATAGTTTTATTAATTATTAGTCAGACATGTTTTTTTCTTCACTTAAGTCCTCTCCTTGACTTTCTGTTAAGTACCTTAAAAATTTCCAGGTAGGTGTGAATTTGCCTTGCCTGTTGAAGTTGAATCATTTTATGTGTTTGAATTACAAATTGAAGGAGGCTAAGGTTTTATTAACTCATTTTTGTGTTCAAATGCAAAAGTTATGGAAATTATTCTATGCGCATAGTCTATGATTGCTCCTTTTGAGTCCCATCCGCCTCTTCTTTTGAAGTCATTGTTGTCTACAGATGAGAAAAAAAACAACATGTCCTAATAGCTAAATCATTTTTATATTCAAGAAAAATATCTAAAATGATTTTTAAAAGAACCATTCTCACACAAAAATAAATCATCTCTGGTAATTTATTTTCTAAAAGAGTTGGCTTTTATGTTTATGCAAGACTGACTTCTTACTAAGCCTTCACTCCAAGACATTTCACAATGGAGGTCCCTAGTGTTTGCCCTTGTCATTTTGCAGGATTAATTTGATCCACTGTCATTCAACTAAACTGCCTTGTATCTCTTGTTAGTGTGCAAGCGTTAACTAAGCCTGAGTATTTGTTCTTTAAACTTTATAAAATGGCTCTTCCATTCACACTCAGGCCATACCATTCATCATACCTTCAATGGCTGGGGAAAACGTGCTGTCTTTTTATGGTCTTTTTAATGCTCTGAAAGATCATTTGTTAAAGGAGAGGTTTTGAAGGAAGTATTGTCCTTCTGGCTTAAAGTTTATGATTTTTCAGCATTCAGTATAAAAATAGCACATTCACAACCAGATTTTTTAAAAAGTAAAAGAATAGAATGTTTATTTTGAAAGCTTAGAGAGAAGAGTAGGTATATAGCATAAAGACAAAAGCAAAATGGGATGCCAAAAGGGTAAGAAAGGAAAGGAAACCTCAGAGATGAATTGTAGTAAAGAGAAGTATTTAACATTACTCTCAGACTATATAAATTTATTTTTTACCAAAATATTAATTCCTTTGAACTGTTCCAAAAACATGAGAATCTAAAATTGATTCTCACTCTTGAATCCAGTGATTAGCATTTCATGAGCTTCTGCCCCCTCTTGGTGACTCTTTCCTTACTAACATTAGTTATCAAGACACTTGGCATTTTTTCACAGCATGCATGAGTCACAACACAGACACCTTTATTCTCAAAATAAATGGGTATTGAACTTTGAATAAAACATGCTGCTTTTATCTCAATCATGAATTTGTGAGTGTGTTCCTCCTCTTTCTTGGTCTGTTGTCAGATTGCCTTCAAATGACAGCTTATTCTCTTATTCATTTCAGGTTGAAAAAGGATGGACCAAGGATTTGCCTTTGGAAGCATCTGTCCGTGAATGGGAAAGGATTAAGAAAGAGGTACCATTTGGTGCACTAAGATTTTTCCAGAGCCCCAAGTCATTTCTATTAGGCTACATTTCTAAGAGATGCTAGGTTCTAAGAAATTTCACAAAATATACTTGTCTTCTGGTAAACGATTTTCATTTTACTGGAATATGTGCCAATCAGAAACCGTATTTCTAAAAAAAATATGGAAATATCTTAGTCAAAAAAAGAATATACTCCATTTTGACTATTTATTGGCTATTATAATATTCATAGGTATTACGTATCTACTATTCATTTCCACACAGGAACTGCTACACTTTAAGGTGAGTAATAAAATGGCTATTTTTATTTCATTTTATTGATTAGGAAATGGAAACAGGGAGTCATCTGTTAAGTCATACAGAAAGTCACTGGTAGAATCGCAGTAAGACCTGGAATCGCCTGAGTTTTCACCCAGGACTATTTTATTTATTCATCTATCCAGTATCATTGATTAAGTACCTGTTATGTACCAGATACTGTCCTGAGGCCTGAGAATAACACAATGCTGCCTTTTATCTTATTGCTAACTGTATATAAAGATATCAATGAGCAACATATAAATGAAAATATATTACTAGAAGTCAAAATGTTTCAAATGAAACTGAAACTACCAATATTATCAGCCCATTTTCCTTATTATTAATCATTATTGATTTAATTTGCCAATATAATTAATTCTCTTTTAATTTAACTGTAAGTTCCACAAGAATAGGAACTACCATCATCTTCATTATTCCAGCTTCCAACAAAATGTCTATCAAATAGTAGGCGCTTGCAGAATATATTTGAAGAGAACTAAGTATTAATAGTAGTTTCTCTTTACTCACTGATACTTGCACACTGTACTACAAATCAATCAGCCCCACGTAAAGCTGATACTCAGCACAAGTAGAGCACAGGTCACAGTTGTCGCTGGCATCATCCCTTCATCTCCAGCATTCTACTCAACTCCTTCAGATCCTCTCTTTCTCCACGCCTCTACAGGGGGTCCCATGCTTCCAGGAGCCTTTTCCTAACCTAAATCTTAAATGATAGTAATATTTATTGTAAAGGAATATTTATTTCATATTTGATTGTGTGGCTCTTGAAAAGTTCCTAGATCTATGTAGTAAATCCCTAAAGCCAAAATTTCAAATAGAAGCTGAGAACAAATGTCTGAGTAAAGAACACATACCATCCACCACCAATCAATTAAAATCACAATTTACAAGATGCCGCCTCTTGATTAATCTGACTTTGGTCCTCTGCTGAATATTTATATGGGTTAAATCATTTGGAAGTCAATGCTGCACTAACTCTAAAATTAAGTACTTCTTTTTAGAAAAAGAAAGACTCTTTTTCAAAGAAAACTAATATATTTCTTTAACAAATACATTCTTGCTTGGACAGTCTCTTTATTAGATTGTTACATATGTTTTAAAGTTCTTAAAGGCAAGGAATTTA
Organism: Microcebus murinus; assembly: GCF_040939455.1. Classification (NCBI taxonomy): domain Eukaryota; kingdom Metazoa; phylum Chordata; class Mammalia; order Primates; family Cheirogaleidae; genus Microcebus; species Microcebus murinus. The sequence goes on along the minus strand of NC_134105.1, from coordinate 62,422,145 downwards.
AAAAAATTGCTCTGAATGAAAAACAATCACTTCAGCATATGTAATGGATGTTTGAAGGAGATAAGTCTAAAGGACTACCATAGATTCAGGTTTTTTTCATTGTGTACAGTTGTTACTAGGAAACAGCTGCCAAATAATGGACTGCATTTCCCAGGTCCCTTGGCATTGGAACCATGTGACTACTGGCTCTTACCAAAGGTGTTGACAGAAGCAATATGTGAACCTTCCCGGATGAACTGATAAAGAAGTGAGTGAGCCTTCTCTACCTTCTCATTACCTATTCATGAACAAAACTCAATAGAGAATCCACAGATGTAAAGGAACAGGAGCCCCAAGATGGAAGGAGGTTGGGTCCTTAAATATGAAAGTCTCTTCCTGCCAATCAAGAACATCTAATCTGGATTTTATGTGAGAGAAACAAACATCTATTTCATGAAGCAGTTGAGAAGTTATACTTGACCCACTATAGCACTTAGCACTATCATAAGTAATGAAATTCTCTGGTATAAAATAAAATTGAGAAGGATAGTCATTGGTTAACTATGGTAACAGGTAGAGTATCAGATGAGGTCTGTATATGTGTGGTTTTTTTCATCAGTGTTTTCCTTTGTAGCAATAATAATTATTAGCCTGATCTTTCAATACTTATAGAACAGGAAATATTACAGAGCAAATGCATGAGTAGAATTCTCCTAGGAATCAAAAATGTGTCAATCTGCAAAGTAGTTTCAGGGTATCAAGCCTAGCACCACAAGTTTTGAGGTGACTCCTGAAGTAACTTTGTATTCTTTCAGTTTCCATGGATTCCATAGGGTCAAATCCTAAGACATAGATGGTGTTTTCAGGAGATCACGAGGTGTCAAACACATTGACCATTCTCAAGAATGAAAATGTGCTACATTTTAACTGGACTGCTTTCTTTGGCTTTCAAAGGTAGCTATGTTTCAAATATAGAACATTGCACCAGACAGCATCAGCTTTAGTAGCTAAGAATGTACTGGCTACAAATGCATAATCAAAACAAGCCTAATATATATAATATGGGCCAAAAGATTTTTGCATTTAATCTTTAAAATAAATTCAAAGGGAGTATGAAAAAATTACATTACCTTCATATTCATTTGCTTCTAGACAATGTTGAGGAAATAATTAAAATGTGGTAACTGAATCTCTGTAAGTGAATCTATTTCTTAATTAATGGGAAAATGCTCTGCACCAAACAATCATGCAAACCTCCTGAGAAAGTCCGTAATTTTATAAACTGTGATAACAAAGCAATGGTTGTTTACCACTCCCCATGCTGTGTACATTCTTGTTTGATTACACCAGTTCATAAACAAAGAATTAAAGAACAGAGAAATATGTCAGATTTCTCAACCCTTGTAAACAACTCTCAGATAAATGAAGGGCAAACTCGATGGTAAGAAAATAACTCCATGTAATGTAATGACAGGGTTTCTTTTATATTTTCCAAATGTTTTTTTTTCCTGTTCTTAAAGCAACTTTATCAAAGGACCTTGACAAAGGAAGGTGTCTCTTTAGACAATTTGCTTGGAGCACATGTAATGTTTAGTACACTTACAGAAGAAAAGGCTCCATTAAGATATTATCCTAAAAAAGGAGCAAGTTGGCTGATTTTGCCTATTGTGAACATCAGAAAAATATGACTTAGAATTCAATCAATTACAGTATTTGAAGGAATTTTCTTTTACTTTGGTATTTAAAAAAACCACAAGAATTCATTAAGAATGGCTGAATTCAAGGTAAGAATTAAAAAGTATATTCAGTTCTCAAGATTTAATGTAGAAATTCTTATATGTACAAGTTTTAAATAATATTTTTTCTGGAATTAATTTAAATCATGATATACATCTAATCTAAGTCACGTCTAAATCTTTAATTTTAGGGAGGGAGTATATTTTGATTATATATCTTCTTCTGGCATTCACCCCATCTGCTTTGGAAAATTTTCTTCCTTCTATAATTAGGAGTTATAGAGAATTCTTTTCTTCTCTCCATGATAGTTCAAAGTACAAGTGAAATAGTTTTCTGATGCACTATATTATCTGAATGTTCAGCAGGATGATTCAACAACTATCTTCATAATATAATATCTCCTTAATGGTTTCTGCTCTCCTTCCAGACCTCCAATTTAGTATGTTTGGTCATAGTTCCCAAACCTCACAGTTTGATTCCCAAACCTCTCCAATCCATCTCACTGCCTCCCTTGATGATTGTATCAGTCACATGGAGTCACATACCATCAATAGGCAGATGACTTCCAAATTTATGTCCCCAGCCCCAACCTTCCTCCAGAACTCCAGATACAAATCATCAATACCTGCTTGGAATCTCCATTTTTAGGTGGAATAAGCTTCTCAAAGTTAGCATAATTAAAACAAAACTTTTGTCCCTGGGAAACAAAACAAAAGAGCCTCACCCATAGTCTTTCTTATCTTTGTCTTCTCACATTTTATAAGACTTTTTTGACTCTGCTTTAAAATATTTTCTAAATCTGAACCACTTCTTATTGTATCCATGACTACCACCATACCTACACCACATGCTCTAGTCTTCCATTAGCCACTGCACTCTAGCCATCCTTGCCTTTTGCTGGTCCTCAAACACACAAAATGAGCCCTTTCCCTACGTCTTTATACTGCTGTCCCCTATGTCTGGAATTTTCTTATCTTAAATATTCATGTGGCTGGCTCCTTCATTTTGTCCACTTCTGCACATATGTCACTTTCGGAGGGATGTTTTCGACTATGCCTTCAAACCAAGTATCACTCTGTATCCCCTTACTCTGCTTTTAGGTAGGATTTGCCTCTACCTGAAGTTATAGTATTGATTTTAACTTAATTATTGTTTGTGCCCCTCACTAGAATGCAGGTACTTTATCTTTCATCATTTTATCTGCAGTACCTAGAACAGTGTGTAGCATATAGAAGATACTCAGTATTTATTGAATAAAGCAATTAATGAATGGATGGATGGAAGATACATAGTCTTTTTTGCTAAGATCTTAAGCAAACGTTAACCTCATAGCTAAGACAGAAACTGTCTCTGACCAACCTACTCTGACACTACCTGTTTGCCTTGGGAAATTGTGTGTGTGTGTGTGTGTGTGTGTGTGTGTGTGTGTGTGTGTGTGTATTTTTAAACTCAGATAACTTTGTCTCAATGGAGCTATTGCACCAGCAGCCCAAACAAAGAATTGGAAGTAGTGACCATGATTAATAATTCTAATATCAGGGAAGAAAGAATTCTCTCCCCTCTGCCAGAACCCAAATCTCCAGAAAAACTGTTGAACTAGCACTGGTTGTTCAGGCTACTATCTTGGATATAGAAACTGAAATATGTATCTTAAATACAACTTTTTCACACAAGGTTTTTTGCTTTTTAAATAACTTAATGAAACAGGAATGACCTTGGATAAATACATTTTCTGGAGTAAACAATGGAAAGGAGCTATTAACCTAACTCAGCAGGAAATATATTGACCACAGTTAGAAATTTATTCTCCCAGAATGCAATACACAGAGTTTGCTTACTGGTGCTAGTATTCCTTTATAAAACTAAAAAGAGAGAGGGAAAAAAGTGGAAAACAAAAAAAGACATCTTGATTGTTAATGTATTTTCTGCAAAGATAGCAGGATGAAAATGTACAAAAGTATTCAACTGTGACAATAGAGTATGTATTTTTTTACATATTGTAACTCCTAAATATCCTTGTCCTTTTTAGATGTCTCAGAGTGTGTAAAGGGAGTAAAATATTCAATTACTTTTTAATGTCTCAAAATCACTCTCAATAAAATGAAATGAATGCAATTGCCAAGAGCCCTCTTTATAGGATCAGCTATATTAATTCAAGACATGTCTCCCTCCCTCAGGTAACTTGACTTTGAACATTGTTTACTAAGCTTAACCCTTGGTGGAGATTGAATCCCATGCTTTCAAGAATGAATAAGTAATGTATAATTTTATCTATGAACAACAGAGTTTTATCAATTTAGGAAACAGATTGCCAGAAAATTATAAACTCAATCTACTTGAGTGATATGCAGAATTCCATATCCTCAAATCCTACCTTACTGTACAGGTAAGGTGGCAGAGACCTATAGGAGACCAATTAGTGCTGACATGTTCCAGTGGTCCAATACGTCTACCTGGAAACTGTAAAACAGAACAGAACTGTGCTCAATTTTTGTAAAATCTATTGTGAACCAATTTTACGATAGGTAAATTATGGCCCAAATATTGCTTATGGTAAGACTTGGCTCAAGCAGGCATTGGATGGTTGGCTTAAGAAGAACTCACACTCTTGGCATTTTTCCTAATTTAACTAGCGTGGCAGGAGCTCACTTCCAGGTATCCAAGGCACTTTCTCAACAAGCTTGGCAGAGGAACTCAGGCTCTGGCTTGCTTAAGGATCCTTAAGAATTGCACACCAACCAGATTATTCCTACTACACTGCCATGTAGATCTGAATGGAGTGTTGGGCTACTTATTCATCAGCAAAATATAGCAGAATAATTATTGAGATTGCACAATGTAAAGGCCAGTTTTGCTTCAATTCTTCACTTTACATGTTTAATATCACCTTGAGGAAAAATTTGCTATCAGCACGTGGGGAGACATTGAAATAAGTACATTTCCTATTTATCATTTGCACAAAAAAACCTTAACAGTGAAGTTAGATTAGCAGCTAGGAAGACCTTCATGTAATAGAGAAAAAACTCTTTGTGTATATCTATAGATACATAGATGATAGATATATAGAAGATAGATAGATGGATAGATCTTTTTAAGAGGGCTCCTTTGTATAACCACTTTAATGCTAAGTAAAGCATATTCACCTAAATGCAAATGATGATAACTTCTTGATAATTATCAGATTTGAGAACTTACTATAAAATAGAGAAAATAATCTTGACTACTGTATAATATTAAGCCAAAAAGTTTCTGGCACTATTTGCAGATTTTGACTTAAAGGTTTAATTCAAGGTGAAAATTGCACTGGGACACATCCTGGGAGAAATAGTTATAGTTTTGTTCATTCTTTCCTCCTAAACAGGAAATTGGTTTTCTGAGTCTACACTATTTTAACAGCAGCATAAATGCAGCTCACTACCCTGAATTCAAATGTAATAAGCCTATAATGAAATGGAAAAAAAAGGGGGGGCTGGTCACATGCCAGATTGAAACGAGTGAAATAGACAAGCAATAACAATACCCAAATCCATTCTTGAATAATTAGTTGCTATAAAAACAATTCTACAGTTAAAAGGAAAAATTAGGTTTAGAAGGCAAGTAAAGAAAGTATTTCTAGAACCAAGGCTTGATTTCTTTACTACATGTCTTGGCAAAGATGTTAACACATTAGAGATACCTACTAATATTAGTTGGAAACTAAAAAACTAAAAAATTTTAATTACTTCAAAAGAATTCATATATAATATTTGCATGAAGTATATATGTGAAATATTGTCTTCACTCTGCTGAATCTCCAAGGTGATAAAAATTACAATTGTATCTAGAGACAGATAGATTGGTAAGTTAACATCTTTTTTATTATAATCATTCTGACATGATTAACTTATGCCTTAATCTATGCATTTGCAACAGGGAGAATATTTTTTAAAGTGAAACTAATCTGAGCCCTAATAGAGATATAGAGTATAGGGGATTAATGAAGTCCATCCTTCCTCACTAAATAGAAAACTGACTATCTACATCAGTGGTCTCCAACCTTTTTTGTTGGGGGGAAATGGTTTCGGGATGATTCAAGTGCACTACATTTATTGTGCAGTCAAATCTTTCTGTTAACAATAATCTGTATTTGCAGCCGCACACCAGCGCTAGCATCACCGCCTCAGCTCCTCCTCAGACCATCAGGCATTCGATTCTCATAAGGAGCCACAACCTAGATCCCTCACATGTGCAGTTTACAGTAGGGTTCCTCTTCTTATGAAAATCTAATGCCGCTGCTGATCTGACAGGAGCTGAGGCTTATGTGGTGATGCAAGTGATGGGGAGCAGCTGTAAATACAGCTGCTGCTTCACTCCCTGTCTGCCGCTCCCCTCCTGCTGTGCAGCCTGGTCCCAAACAGGCAGCGGTACCGGCCTGCTGCCCCGGGTTTGGGGACCACAGGTGTACGTCAATACTAACTCAGAAGCAGCTTTTCCCCCAGTTGTTGAAATGGAGGAGTAGGAAGACAATGATTTTTGGGACAAGTAACCTAGGTTCAAATCCAGACTCCATCACTTTCAGGCTAAATATTTGGGAAATTTATTTAACTTCTTTGGATCTTGCATCAACTATACAATAGATATAATAGTATATGCTTTTTAGGGGCCTTGGGAGAATTCAGTGTGATAAATACATGTAAGAAGTTGACTAGTATAATTTGTGGCACATAAAAGGTACTCAATAAATGTTATTCTCATGGACACATACATGCATGCTCTATGGATTTATGCTTGGCTTAAAGCAAGGGAAAGTAAAGTTGATAAAGTGGTGAATGCAAAATCAATGAACTACTTAGAGGCAGAGCTACCTGGAGAATCTGATTTCCTGGCTTATTAGATAATGTATATTGTGGGCACCAGAAAAACTGGATATCACAGGGATAATAAACCTTTGGAGTCAGACCTAAATTCTAACATAATGGATAGGTTTAGCAAGTCATTTAACCTCACTGAGCCTCAGTTTTTTCATCTAGAAACTGGAGGAAAAAACTACTTCACACAGTTACCATAAGAATTCATTGAAGTATTAGATGTGATTTATATTTTAAATAGCAGAATTTAGCATATACTCAGAGCTCAACAGCGATGATTATTGAATACTCACTGTGTGTTGAGTACCATGAAAAGTATTCCAAGATACCCCAAAATAAAAAATTCCTTGCCTTGGAAGAGCTCTTTGGAAAAATAACACAAAGAAATTAATTCCTGTATAAGTACCTTGTGAGGCACACAGTATGGGGGAAGGACAAGCTTGTAGCCCTAGATTGGGCGAGGCAAACACATTTCATCTAAGTAAAATGTTTGTACCCCCATAATATCCTGAATTAAAAAATAAATAATTAGAAATCAGAAAAAAATTACTTATATTAAGTAGTGTTTAAATGCCCAGGGATATAGATAAGGGACTAATGAGTTAAAACAGTGGTGAAATAGATCATTTTATGCAGAAGTGCCCAGAAAAAAATTCACACAAGAGGTGTAACTAAAGTTGAGTCCAAGAGCAGGAGTAGATTCATCTTAACAAAGCTATAGTTGTCTTTTCTCTTTTTCATATACAAAAGTTTTAAAAGGGCTTAGAATATCAAAATTATAAGAGAGAAATTGCATTTTCTATAAGGAGATTTTAGGGAATACAGCTTTCTGGCTGAAAGCTGAGGACAAATATTCTATCTTGAATATCAAAAATATAAGCACAACATAAGCTTTCATGTATATACACTTGCTTGTTCACATTTTCATAAGTTGGTTCAACTAACCTCTAAAAATATGTATTGTTTTCTAAGTCGATAGAAATATACATCTTTATAGTTCCCTTTTCTGAAGCACAGCAGAAAAAGAGTTTCACCAAGTTATTTCTCAGCAACATCTTCACGGACAATTGACACACCCATTAAAAACGCTGGCTGTGTGTCTGGTTTGGTTACTTTTTTGATGTGCTCTCTAATGGTGCTGCTTGCCTTCGGCAATAATTGTAATTCAATTTATGCATCTACAGAATCATCCAATCCTACTGCCTATGAAGTATCACAAAATAACTTTTGTCTTTAGAGTTAATCAGCCTTACATTGTATGTTTTCTGTTACCTAGATTTCACTACATCTCCCAATAACTTGCAGGCTGAACAAGTTTGCATTCAAAAAAGGAAACCCATCATAAAGAAAGTGACCAACCTTGAGTGGAAGGTAAGAGATGTGAATCACAAAAATGGTGACTTGGCTCCATTATAAAAATTGTGTGTGTGTGCACGTGTGTGCTTTGTTCTAAAGAAGATGTTTTAAATCTTTGATTGCAAAAACACAGCATTTTGTTAACATTTTAAATTGATTGTATAAATTATTTTATTTCATTTTTATATAAACTTTGAAATGTGGTTGAAAATTTTTCTCAAGGCTAGTTTTGTATATATTTAACTATTTTCTTGAATAGTCTTAATATTAAAAAATATAAATAGAAAATAACTTTTTGTCTTCTAATCACTGTTTTCAGTTATATTCTTTCTGTACAATCTTCCTATGCTTTGATGTTATTTTGGATAATTCTATCACTTTCAATATTTAAAGTTTAATCTCAGATTCTATCAGAGTTTTGTGTGCTGTCAGCCATTTGCCAAAGGATGCCCTTGAGTCGGGACCCTGACTCCATGGCATAGGCAGGTAAAGTAAGACATGATCTTTATCTCTGAGTCACCTCTTCTCAGCCCCCTTTTATTTATTTATGAGGTTTTTCTTTTATATATTTAGGTGAAACAAGTGTAGTTTTGTTACATGGATATAGTGTGTAGATGTGAAGTCATCTGGGCTTTTAGTGTAACCATCACCCTAATAGTGTTCATTAAGTAATTTTTCACCCCTCACTTTCCTCCCACCCTCTCACCCAAGTCTCCAATATCTATCAGTTTACTCTCTATATCCACATATACACATTATTTAGCTCTCACTTAAAGGGAGAACACACAGTATTTGGCTTTCTGAGTTATTTTACTTAAAATAATAGCCTCTAGTTCCATCTATACTGCTGCAAAATATGTGATTTCATTCTTTTCTGTGGCTTAACGAGTATTCCACGGTATATACATACCACATTTTCTTTATCCAATTATCCATTGATGCATACCTAGGTTGATTCCATATCTTAGCTATTGTGAATAGTGCCGCAGTAAACATACTGGTGAAGGTATCTTTATGATGTAATGATTTCTTTTCCTTTGTGTATACACCTAGTACCAGGGTTGCTGGATTGAATAGTAGTTCTATCTTTAGTTATTTAAGAAATCACCGTACTATTTTCCGTAAGACCAATTTTTCCAGGGTTGGGTTAGAGAAATGGGAGAAGCAAAGAGACAAATGCCTCTTTCCTTACCTGGGCTGTCTCGAAGTTTCCTCAATGTCAAGTTTTGCTGCTTTAATGATGCTAACTTACGGGTTATCAATGCTTATTATAGGTCTGGATCCAAATGTTGATTCTCCTGTTGCATAGAGCATTCCTACGTGAAACGTAGTCCTTAGACTGGCAGCGCTGACATCACCTAAGAGATTGTTAGACTCTTAGACCCCAGACCTGATGAATCAAAATGTGAATTTTAACAAGATCCCCAGGTGATTTGTATTCACATTAAAGTTCAAGCTATTGTGGTTAAAAGCAGTTCTTTTTTTATTTCCTTTCTGTCATAAACTGGTATACTTTTAAAGTATGACAACAATAAATTGCAAGAAAATTGAAAATTAAAAAAGCAAAGAGAGGCAAAGCACAAGCCAAATTTTATTGCATTTTTCTTTTAGCAGATTTAGCAGATTTTAGCAAAATCTGACCTAATGTTATAATACCGTTTCTTTTAGATTTTGTCTCAAATGAATGACTTCTAACCAACTCATCCAAGTAACATCCTGATAAATAAGGAAAAATTCTCTTTGTCCACAGATGGCACTATTGGCTCTGCCTTTAGCCTGTAGTCTTCCCGTCTCACTTGCACTCAAATCACTTGTTGCCTCGCCTCTCCCCATCTCTCTTTTACATCTAAGAACTTGGCATTTTTTAGTCACCTGACTTTCCCATCTCAACCATCTTACCTTCACTCAATAAGTAAATATTGAGTGGCTGCTAGGTACTAGACACTAAGTTGAGGTAGTGGGAATGCAGATAATTCAGTGGTAAACAACCTAGAGGAAGTGCCATCAAGAAGTTTATAATCGGGAATATTCTAGGGACAGGGAGAAAGTCAGTGAACATGGGGGAGATTTCTATCAGGAATTTAGTTTTTTCCCCACTTCTCTTCCCACTGAGTTTTTCTCTAAGTCCTATTTAGTATTGTACCACATCAAATCCCAAGCCTCATACTTTTACTTCCATTCTGTTATTTAAATAAGCTCAATCAACATACACACACACATCATGTAGCATAGACTTTGTACAGAGGATTATACAGATGTTTTCTCCTTGGGGTTATTCAGCTTGACACATATTTGCCACACAGAAATATTTGACTTAAACTAATAACTTAACTAGTTGTGTTGCTTGCAAGAACTTTTGGGAAGAGAAGCTAAGTGCTCATTTGCTTGTGTAATAGTTCCTAACTAAGGGACCTTTGCATCTATGCAAATATGGCAAGGGAGGACACAGGTAAGTCCTTGAGATGTATGCAGTAAGTAATAAGATGGAAAAAATTTCATTCACCAAAATTCCACTTTAAAAGAGCATTTAAAATTTTTAAACAAATTGATATGTATGTATTTATAATATGCATTTGTTTAAATAAATATCATTTTGGTATGTACCCCCAAAGAAATGATCATGTAATAAAACATGATCGTTAAACTGCCTCCTGGAAGAGTGGGCCCAGGTAACCACTGTGTAGAGGTTTGAGTAGCTAACTTTAATCTCAAGAGCTAAATAAAGCTGACTTGCTGTGCATAACAAAGGAGGAAGAAAACTGATTTTTCAAAAGTAATTTTAATAAAAAGCGTTTATTGAACTAAAATATAATGAGGCCAGGAATCTGTATGGGTGCTAGGTGAGGGAAGTGCAATATAGATTGCTCTCTGTCCCCATTTACACCCTGCTATAATTCCCATTAGTTAACTTGGCAAGGGAGTGAATTTGAAAAGAATGACCACTTAAAATATTTTTGTTGTTGTGATGCATTTAAATCTGTCACTACTGCCCTATCTCCCCTATGGAAGCTTGAGTTAATTCTCAGTTGAAAATTAAAGCTTTTCCATGAGTAGATTCTTTAAAGGCTACATGTGCTGACTTATACAACTATAATAAGCACTTGCATGTACACAAGAGCCAGTGGACAGGAGAACAGCTGACCTTTAATATACCAATGTCAAAACACTTGGATGAACTAGCACTCTACTTTCATTCTAGCCTCATGCTAAAAGAAAATACTTTCATTTGACTGGATATTTATCAATTCAGCCTGGGAACCTTGTTATCCCATATCATTCAGACGGTCTGATCTGCAGGTGCCCACACCAGTGCCTTTGCCTGTGCTGCGTTCCCACCATGAATGTGCTCTCCACCCCTTGCTCCAAATGTCCTTTACCCTCTGGTTCTTGATACCATGCAAACCGATACCCAATTTTCCCTCCAGGCCAATCTGATCTATACTGACACATCCTACAGGATCCAGCTTAAATATCATTTCCTCATTAAGAAGACCTTCTTAATCCTTTTATGTCAGGGTTGTTAAATATTACTGCTGTATTCTTTTGTAATTATGTTTTAAATTCTCTCATCAACCTACTAATCCTTGAGTTCCTTGAAGAATGGGTCCACAACTTACTCATGTCTGTATTATTAGAGCCTAACAATTCTAGGAACTTGTGCATTTGCTGAAAGATTAGAATATGAATAAAAGGAAGAGTGGGTGAATAACAGCTAGGTTTAAAACAGAAGGTTCAATGTACCTATTTATTGATCTGTCATAAACATTAAGCTACTTTAATAATGGCTAAAATATATGCCTGTTGGTGATCATACATTTACATTTTTTACCGGAGTTTCAAAATTCATAATATGAACACAAACATATAACACTAGAAATGCAAATCAACTATATTGTACCAGTCAAAAGCTAGAGACTCATGTTTTCATTAGCAAACTAAATACCCTATATTCATTATTATTATTATTTTTGGAATGAATGGTCATAAGGAGTCACTTCTGTTTGGTATTATTAGGCCTTTAACTGGATCATTTCTTGAGAACTGTAGAATGCTTTTATCCAGCATATTGATTTTATTCTGAGTCCTGACTATAAAATTAAACCCCCTAACCTCAGAGGCATGTATAAAATTTTTCTAGATGACAAAAATATAATTATAACTATTTAGTTTGTGGGAAATACTGCTATGAACCACAACTACTTCCTCTTATTACAGAAATAAAAATATATTTTGCATCATGAAATTACCATTTAACTTTGAATATCATGCCAATATTGATAGGTGATTCAGAACATGAAAGTAAAAGGTGAACATGTTTTTATTGCCTACTACCAAAAAGTACTCTGAAACTAGTTAATTAAACCACTTATGATTACAGTTTGTAAGGTAGTAAGATCTCTTAGATTATAGATTTCTTTATTTTTAAATAATTTTCTCTTGAAAATGAAAGTTACTTGTTAAAATACAATAATTTATTTTCAAGTTTGTAGCAATATATTAACTGTAGAATATTATATTAAATATTATAAAACTCTGAGAGATTTTTTCCATAAAACACATTAGTTTTGCATTAATATGCTGGAGTTCATATGTAATACAAGACAATATCTGTTGCTATCTACCTGAATTATAATACTCGATAAGTTTTGTTGAAAATGCACCTTAGGCTTCTCAAATATGTCTATTCTGACTGGGATTGACCATCTGTGTCTGTTCATAAACATCAAAAAAAGGAAAACCTAAATTTTTTTTAATTTTATTGAATATTAACCATCTGCTAAGCTGCAAAAAAAAATGGAGCACTCAGCCATGTGTATGAAGTGGGAAAAAGATGTGATAGCCCAGTGATTCTTAATAAGGGGTGATAATGAGAACGACTGAGAATGATCCATTACCCTTCTTAAAAATATACAGATCTATATCAACCCTGTGAAATTCAGACATGCTTATTCTGATGTGAATTCACAGTTAAGAACCACTGTTTTAGGCAGAGATAATAGCAAATGCTAACACAGAGAGGGTTGAAATAAATGAAGGAAGGAAGGAGTATGAATACAAATATACAAAAGTAGTAAGAAAATACTTTATATAATATCAACTACTGAGATATGAAGTGACATCCTAATGAATAATGACTTAGACTTTTAATTCTTCCTGATTTTTAATGTTATCCTATGCATCCTTAATGTTTGTGTAAATGAGTTTCATCATTAATTATTTCACAAATTTTTCTTGGCCTTTTCCTGTATGCCAAGAGCACATTAGGTGCAGAGGATATAGAGAAAAATAGGATGAAGACATGCTTTTTTACTTGAAAAATATGAAGAATAATCATTTTTGTTTTAAACTTCTTACTTGCATGATATGTCTTACTTAATTTATCCAGAGTCTGCATAGTTTTGCAAGTTTCACTATATTTTCCTTCACAAATATCCATCCATACTTTAGTAACCACCCATTTCCATTGTCTCAGCTTCCTAATTGTTGCCATTCCTTTCCTAGCCTTTCAGCACCACTCAGTAGCTAATTTTTCATTCTAGTTTTGTCTTTGATCATGACGTTTCACATGTTTATCTTCTGTTATGGTTCTGGCCATAATACCAGGGTATTTATTATATCTCACGTTACATAATATCATAGCTGGCAGAGAAACTAATCTCCTCCTTGTAATGGGAATGGTGATGATATGTGTTATAATTTGTACTAGTGTGTGTGTGTGTGTTGGTTGGGAGTTTAATCTGTTAAGAGTCTAAAAGATGAGTCATCCAGAAAAACTTGAAGAAGTAAACAAGCTTAGCTCTAAGTTTCCATTCATCTACCATAAGATCTTAGTACTCCCATGACCAGCAACAGGACAAAGGTAAAAGTCTCTGACTAATGAGGTAACAGGTGTTACTGCTCCAGCATAGTGTCTTTGCAGGCTAATAAATATTTATTAAGTGAGTATCCAACATTTATTTATAAATGGGTTACTATATGTAAAGTTCTTATTAATATAATGGTTCCTGGCACAAAGTGGTCAAAAAATGATAAGTAAAAGGGAGGCAGGGAAGACTGAACAGCATTGGATTAAAGTAGAGTATGAAATTCCCTTGAGAAAGAGTTGAACTTCTCTTCTATTAATGTCTCAAAATTGAATACTTTGGCTCCTTCTCACAATCTTCACTGTACAAAACCTAATTCCTATCATTTTAGAAGACAAGTCTATTTTCAGGTCTTGTTGGGTTTCATGCCCTACTCAGAGTAGTTTATCAAAGTACTATATTTCACTCATTTACATTCAATTCCCCCCTAAAAATAGTAATAAATATAATTTAGTTTACTTTATTTCCATTAGGCTCTATCATCCGGCTGTATTTGATAGTCTCTTATGGATTAGAATTTGTGATCTTCCTTGCCTGCTCATTAACTCTTCTTTCATTTATTCATTCATCCATTCATTCATTTACTCAGCCTGAAAACCAAGTCCATAAAAGGCTAAGTGATTTTCCTTAGAGTTGCAGAATTTGCAGTTTGTTAGGGACTTAAACCTAACTCTCTGCCATCCTCCAAGGGTACTTGCCTTTCCATTATAATTTCTCACTTAAAATTCAAATTGAAGAAATTTTTATACTGTGTATTCCAAGTATAGAAATTAAATTCAATTAAAAATATATCTTCTAAAATTGTAAAAATAACAATCTATAGGCTGAGTTTAAAGGTTTTTTTCTGATTTTTCTGCAATCAGTATCAGTGTACTCTGCCATTATAAGCTAACATATTAATTTGTGTGACTAGCACACAAATCAAACAAATATTTTCTTTAAATATCCTTTGACAGATGCTATTCTAGACCCTCTACCAATAGTAAGATTTCTTTTTCTGACCAGAGACTATCTGTAGAGCACAATTTGAGCAGTGTCAAAGCCCACGGGTATAATAATAATGTACACTATCACAGAGATATGACATATTTTCAAGTATTGGACTATAACTTGGCTAAAAATATGCAGAAATGGTTTTGACGTTTACCATCAAACTTTCACGGTCTTTAGAAAACATAGTTCTTATTTAATGCTTTTATTCTATTTTCTCCATTCTAAAAACTAAAATTTATCTATTAGAATTTTGGAGGCATAATAAAATGTAAATGAGCTTGCATTCCCTGGAAACATAAAATGAGAAATTTACATTGGCCAGTATCCAAAATGATCTTGTGAAAATAATAATATTATTATTTGCTTAAGCTTTTATTGCTTTTTCATTTCTAGAAAAAAAAGAAGAAATTTGTAGATTTCTGACTAAGAATCCTTCTATGCTGAAGTAAAATAATAACATGAGGTTTAGAATTGTGCCACACTGTATTTTTCCAAAAATGGTTCACCTATATGTCGCCCTGCTTACAACATGATGTCATGCTCCTCCACTGAGAAGTGGGATATCAGTGTCTTCCCCTTTATCCTGGGTGGACCTTTGCATCTGCCTCCACCAAAGGAGTATAGCATTTATATGCTGCACAGAATTTCAATGATGCTATATGACTTCGAAGGCAAACCCTAAAGGCAATTAAGCTTCCATCTTTTTTTTTGAGATGCATACCTTTTTAGCCCTGAACCACTCTGTAAGATGTCTAGCTGTAATGAAGTTTTGATGCAACAGAGACCAGTTTGAGACAGAGACACCCAAGGAACCCCAACTGTTCTAGTTTTCTGGCATCTGAGTCTTCCCCAGTCAAGCCTCCAGACAGGTGAGTGAGAAGAACTTCAGATGATTCCAGCTCCCACCATAAACTGCCTCAGCCATGAAGAATGAAAAGAAAATGAGACATCCTCAGAGAGCCCTCTTCACAATGCTAATTCTTGTAATGTAAGCAAAATGCCAATTGTTTTAAACCACTAAGCTTTAGGTTTGTAACACAGTCATAGTAACTGGAAGAGGGATGCCTACACAATTACTCTAAGTTGAGTAAATTTGGGGAGAAACCCAGCTACATAATTTCTTCATACATTTCTTCATACATTTCCACAAATATTCATTAAGTGCCTACATGTGCCAGTCACTATGCCACCAATGGCTGTATAATGGTAAACAAAACAGGCAGTTTGGGTCCTCATAGAATTGTAAGCATTAGAAACATGCTAAGAATAGGCAGAACTATAAGCAGCCTTATCACAGTGGGAATTATTAGAAAGATCTAGGGGAAAAAGCCATTGGTATGGAAATGGTGATGGAAAAAGCTGGCATCTTTTCTTTCTCAGTAGTGATATGTCTCCTCTGCCAATCAAATCATTCTGTGCACAGGAAGACACAATGCCAGCCTCAGTCAGAATTTGCAGTAAAGGAGAGCAGAGAAGAAAGAAGGTGAATGAGATGACTCAGAATCTGGCAATCAGATCCAGTGTTCGCTAGACATCTCTTTCTCAGTGTTAAATTGTATATAACAGAAACCATGTTGGGGTAATGTGACATTTTATGGCGATTTGAAATCTTTAGGTCAGATTAGTCAGAAAAGTGTAATTCTAAGATGACCTTAATATTGCTTGATTCAGTAAATAGATGATAAGTTTATAGTGTAATTTGGATTGTTCTAAATTGTTTTAAACTTCCTTCATATGCAATATACTTCTCATAAATAGCAAAGACAGGAAAGAAATTAGGGAAGCTTTGCACATTCTAGATATGCAAACTTAATCCAAATGGAAGCTCTAATACCCTTCTCTATACCGTGATAAACCTCCAAACAGCTGAGAATTTTTATTTGGAGGATGAATCATATTATTCCATTTAGATTACTTCCGCATTAAAGGCTATGGCTTATTCATGCTGCAGATAATAAAGCCGCGTGGTCAGGTTAATGCTAAAACTGACAAATGTTATGCCAGATTTGAGAATATATAGGAAATTTTAATTAGAAGTTTATAAAACTCCGAAAAATCTCCAAAGGGTTTATCCTTAAGAATAAACTTAAAACAAATTTAGAGCTAATGTATTAGCTAATATGCAGGCAGTGATTATGGGAAAGCAGGTGGTTGGTGCATAGTTTCCACAATGGTCTCCTTTGTAAGGCCAGCTGTGGAAGCCAACTGTAATTGCCTGCGACAGGAGTTTCTACTCAGCAAAGAGCAATCAGGAGTGTGCCTCACTTTGTCGGAGAACGTGACACTCTATCAGGTGTGATGCTACTTTTGTCTGACAGACATTTGACCCCACCTCTATAAATTATTTTTAGATCTATTTATTTCCCCTACTATTAGTTTATACTCATTCTACTTTCTTTCCAGATCTGTCAGTGAACTTGAATGACTAGAAGATTACAAGAGAAAAAGAAGCATTGTTCAAGAGAAAAAGGAGAAGGGGGGAGACTAGAGACGTTGACTCTTGATTGTGTATGCTGGAGTGACATTTTTATCCCCCTCGAATAGCATCTTACAAATTAATCTAAGATGCTAAAGCACTATTACCATGGAGTAACACCCAGCTATAAAGGGGCTATAGTAGCGGAAGTCAAATATTTCTAATATTTTAATATGCTCTAAAAGAAAGATAAATCCAATGCAATTCACGTAAAGCCTAAGCATTATGTACAGTTTGTGTTTAATAAATGTGTTACTCATAAAATATACATTCAAAGCCCTCCTTTCTTATCAATAAAGCAATCAAGCTGAGCATAAGATTATTGAGAGATTCAGCTCCCTCCTATACAAAAAAATATAATCACATTATTCTCTTTTTAAATCATGCTCAGATTAAAAGAAATAAGAGATGATTAGTTTAATATTTAATTATATAAGGTATTTCATATTTAGCCTACTAAAAATAATGCACTCGTTTTTTTGTCTTTGATGTTTCCCAGCATAGAAGAGAAAAACATAGTAGCTTTTACTCCTAACCCTGAAACTAATCTTGAAGTATAATACACATCAGTAATTGAGACTGGTTAGAGTTACCCTGAAGCATTCAGGGACTTTTTGTGCTACAAAGATCATATTTTGATTATCAGTAAATGGACATAATGCTAGTTCCTGATCTCAAAAGAAATTTGACTCTGTGTTTCTTTTAATATTCTTCTCCATTTGTCAGATTGAACAACTCATATGCACTGTATGAGATGTTAGGCATCCAAATCACATTTCTTTGGCACAGTTTGCCCAAAGCATTTTTAAGCAAAGATCAAAACATGTCTTCACAAAGAGCATTAAATTGGATACTGGCAATTTGGTCCCCTCTGATCTGCTGTTTTTCATCCAGACAAATGACCCCTCAACTCCTGAGTGCTCTCCTACTCCTGTATTTTTCAAGCCCCATTCTATTGATAAACAATTAATTATCAGGTTAAGTCGGCTCTGGTTCCTTCCAGTATGCAGTTACAATCAAAATTATGGTTTATTATGGGAATAAAGGAGTCTTTAGAAAGGCAAACAATGCAACAGCAGGTTGGTTTCACTTCCTCCTACCCCTCTTTATTGCACCCCAAGTTCAGAATTTTTTGATTACTTGCTGCACACCAGCAAACCTTACAGCTCTCTTCAGTACCCATTAAGGCATCTTTGTATATTTTGCTAGCAAAAATGTCATTTGGACAGGCAAGTGCCAATTTACATGAGGCAGGACTTTGTATATCTTCCACATTTCTTTTTCTCTCTGACAGGAAGAAATTGCAGGTCTCGTTTTCCAATCCTTATTAAAAAGTGTGATCCTGGTTATCTGAAAGGCTCATTAGTTCCATTGCCCTGTGATGGACCGCACATCTTTATAAGGAAGACAGATTGCATGGATGCCTCTGTACATCAGCCCTAATGAAACCCAGTACATCCCCCACAGACCTCAGAATTTAGATCTTCATTTGCTTTTGTGAAAAATGAGAGCCAGCACCGTGGGCATTTGAAAATACAACTAGTTCCTTGTTTTTCAGTAATAGGAGTGCCTCGCCATTGCATGTGTGGCTTTCAGGGAAAGAATAAGAAGCAATTAACCATGCAATGCTTTGTAACTAGACTGCTGAGATCAGACAACAATGATCCTCAGCAGAGGGGCATTAGGGATTACACAGGAGTAAACTTAGAGACTTGCCATCTCATCAGTGGTAAAGCACTGTTCTCTCTGGTTAGTGTCTAATATATTTAATTTTCTCTAGCCTTCAATTTCCCCTTCCAAAAGATAGTAATATGGTATCTTTTTGTAGGTCACAAACTGCCAAAAGTTGAGTTAAAGGAAATATTACTTTGTCAAAATAAAGGAACTCATAGAAATAACCCTGCCAACAATAAAACAATTTTAATAGTTGAAAACTTGGGGAAAATGAAGTAAAATTGCTGCTATAGAGTATGCAACCAAGAGCTCATTTTGATTCTTAAGTAAACGTGTTTTTCTACCTCTAATGAGCTACATCCATGTGTTTCCTATTCCTGGAGTATTTAACAGGGGCGGACTCCATGGGATGGGAAACACACTGGGCTTGCAGTTCTAAGACCTTATTTTGTCTCAGAGTCTGCTACTTACTCACTGAGTCACCTGGATGAATCATTTAACTCTGTTGGGTCATAGGCTTTACTTATCTCATGAAGTTGGTATTTATAAAAAATAAAACATAGGCAGGGGATTTCTAGAATTAATTGGACCTTAGAGACCATCTATATCAACCTCTTTTTATTTTTATATGAGCAAATTTAACCAAAAGGGAGTTGAGTAAATTTACCAAGGTCACCCAGTATTTAAGTACTAAAAATAAAATTAAAGCCAAATTATGATGACCGAATAAGATAATTTGTACATTATTTTTAATATTCATGTAGTTAGATAAATTAAAACTAAGAAATAGCATTTATCCCAATTAAACTGAAATCCAAACATTTAAACGACTGTGTATAATAAATAGCACTTACAGTGCACACCGTCTCTCTCCTGAAGGTTACCTTAAAAACTCCTGGCTGAATAAGCAAGCAGTTGTATTTTCTGGGTTTGCTCTGATTATTCCATCCAATATTTTAGGAATATAAAAGGGGATTGGGACGTTATACACATACAATACAGTTATGTTAATGGGATTAAGGAATCAAAGTTTTCTGATTTCTTGTCACTTCATTGGCTAATTTATTGAAATCATTGTGTTATAAACAAATTGATAACAGCTTTCTTTTATTTTTTCTGAAAGTTTATATTTTCTGAAGATATTTTTCTTTTAAAAATAGAAATAGCTAAATGTAATGTGATATACTGGAACAGAAAAATGACACTAGTGGAAAAACTAGTGGAATCCAAATGGAGATTTTAGTTAATAGCAATATATTAATATTAGTTTCTCAGTTTTGACAAATGTGCCATGATTAGATAAGGCATGAACTTTAGGAGAAACTGGGTAAAAGATATTGGGAAATTCTCTTCACTATATAAGTTTTCTATAAATATAAATTCATTCCAAAATAAAAAGCTTACTTTTAAAATATAGAAACAAAATTGAGAAATATAAGTAATATTTGGAGCAGGAAGCAGAATTGTAATAATATTATGCACACTTGCTATCATAAAATAAAATATAAAGAGCTGGATGAAAACTTGTGTGATATGGTACTCAATCATACTACATGTGCTTGTGAAGAATAAAAGTTTAAATATTTTAGAACCATTCAAAGGAATAACAAAGTCCATATTTTCCCTTTACTATGCATTAGGAATTTCTATGGAAGTCAATGGGGTTTTACATAAAAATCAATGGCAAATTATGGTCCTTAATGAAAGAGGAAATTATAATTATAGCACTGCTGGTAGCATCACTATAGTTAAGGCTGAGCAGTCTTTTCCATTATCACTTATCAAGATTTAATAGCTCAGCTGTTTCGAGTCCTACTTGGCTGAAATGTGATATACAATTCATCGGGCTAGATGTAATTAGTTACTATTATTGTTATTACATAAACAAATATTTTAATCAGTAAAGTATTTTTTAATTATGAAGTTAAGAAAGTATTTTAGTGGCAGGCGCAGGAGTGGGGAAAGACAGAGGAATAAAGAGATGTACTTAAAAGAAGGTAAATTGAATATAGCAGGTCCCTCAATTGGAATAACTCACTTTCCTTTGATTGTGGGCACCAGTGTGGTCTGCTATGAAATAGAATCTCCTGGCAGCAACACTGTAGAAGACTCAGGGAGGACCACTCGCCGGCTCCTCTCAATCTGTTTTTCCATTGTGTGTGCAATGCAATTAAATGGCAACATATCATAGGGCTACTAGAACTTTTCAGCACCCACTTGACAATGCCGATCTTGCTTTACTGGATTAGAGTGTATCTTCCTTGGCTTATAAATGCTCTATTTATAGTTTGTAAGGGTATGAATTCCTTGGATGTGAATGGGCCTTAGATCAGAACCCTTTTATAGATTCCAAAGAGAGTGTTTTTTTTTTAATTTTAAAGAGACTTATTGTGAGCCAAATTTGAGGACCATGACCCAGAGCCACTGCCAAGAGGCCTTGCGCAAGTGGACTCCCTGTGGCTGGGTTACAGTTCAGTTTTATACATTTTCAGAGAGACAGGGGTTACAGGTAAAGTCATCAATCAATACATGGGAGGCATACATTGGTTTGGCCCAAAAATGTGGGACATCTCCAAGTGGGGGCTTACAGGTTATAGGTGGGTTTAAAGATTCTTTGGCTGGCAATTGGCTGAGAGAGTTAGACCTTATCTAGAAGACCAGGAAGGATATGCCTATTTTAAGATAAGGGTGTGAGCACTCTGGGAGGTCCAGACAGGAGGACGTTTTAAATTTACAACATGCGCCTGCTAGGATGCTTTAAGATGTTTTAAATTTATGAATAGGCATCTGCTAGGATGCTTAAGTTAAGATATTTTAAATTTATGAGTTTTTATGACTATGTTGCAATCACCTTCCTGTTCACCCATGTGCGTGGCAACCAGCAACCAATAATAATGACGCTTATTGCACATCATGCACAGGAGAGGAAACTAAAGCAGCAAAGTTTTTTTCTTTTAGCTGTTTTGGTACTCACGTTAGAATTTCTTGGCAAATAGAAGGCTCTTTACATCGGAAACATTAATTACCTGGAGAAGTGGGTAGAACAAATAAGTAGGATGTGAGAGGGAAAAGGAAATGACACTTGTAAAGTTCCTAATATGTGCATTATCCACTTTACCTACTGCTATGGTTTGAAAGATAGTGTCGCCTCCAAAATTCATATTGATACCTAATCCCCAAAGCAATAGTTTTAAGAGGTGTGGCCTTTAGGAGGTGATTGAGACATGAGGGTTCCACCTTCATGAATGGGATTAGGTGCCCTTAGAAAAGGGCTTGCTGGAGGGAATTTGCCCCTTTTCACCCTTTCCCCATGTGAGGACACAGCATTCCTCCCCTCTAGAAGACACAGCAACTAGGCACCATCTTGGAAGCAAAGAGAACCCTTCATTAGACACCAAGCCTACCAACACCTTGATCTTGGTCTTCCCAGCCTTCAGAACTGTGAGAAATAGATAAGCTACACAGTTTATGGTATTTTCTTATAGCGGCACAAATGGACTAAAACACCTACACTATCTCATTTACTCCTATAACCACACTTGTGTGTGGCATGTTATTTTTTATCCCCAATTTACAGAGAAGCAAAATGAGATTCAAAGAAACTAAGTATTTTTCCCCAGATGGTTCAGTTAGTAAGTGGTAGAGATCAACTTCAGTCTCAGGTAATATGAGACAATTTCAGTGCTCATCCTGTTTTCCCTCTTGAATTCCAAATTCATACCCTCATTCTTTTTTCAACACTGTCCATTTGGGCTTCTATCCCCTTCTTTCAGAGAAACTGCTCTTATCTGGTCCACTAACAACCTCCATCACCAAATCCAATGACCACCACCCTGTCCTCATCCTTCACAGCCTCTCAGCAGCATGCAAAGCAATTGGCCACATTTCCTTCTTGAAAGCCTCTCTGCTCTTCACTTTCATAACTCCCACTACCCTGTGGTAGGTATTCTTCCTGCTTCCTGATAGCTTCTTCTTGATGCCTTTTGGTGGTTCTTCTTCCTCCTCTTAGCCTCTACATGTCCCGCAGCTCAGGCTTAGACCCTCTTCTGTTCTTTTCTCTGCTTACTCTTCCAATGGGGACTCTGATGTAGCCCCATGGCTTTCCACCCAGCTCCGTACCAGTGACCACATGCAAACTCACATTCTCTACTATAGAGATGTGGACTTGTATATTTAACTGCCTACTCAGTGACTCCATAGATTTTCAGTAAGCATCTTAGATACAACATGCCCCAAATAAACTCCTGCTTCTTCCTCTTCAAAAAAAGACCCTATACCTTCCCTGTTTTTCCTGTCTTAGTGAAATTCACCATACTTATTATAGTTGTTGGAACCAAAATGCAAGGTGTCATCCTTGTCTTCCCCTTCCCTTTCACCTGCAATCCATCAACATGAGCTGATGCTTATGCATCTAAATAATATCTGAAATCTACCCACTTTTTTCAGCACCAATGTTCCAGGTTTGCAATTGCCTTATGACTGGGCTCCTAAGGTTTTACTTCTTTTAGAAGACAAAGTTATTTTTTGAAATCATAAGTCAAATCAAATTACCTCTAGGCTTTAAAGTGCTTCAAAGAAACACAAAGGTACAACACACAGATTCATGCTTCAAAATCTTCTTATAATCCTTACCATAAAATCCAAATTTCATTCCAAATACTCTTGGATTGAGTACTCTTCGTGACCTCACCTCCTCATTCTCCTTCCTTATCTCATATGTCTAACACTCTATACCAGAAACACTCTGTCCCTACTTTTGCCCTAAGCAAACTGGATGCCACCTCCAGCACCTCAAGGCTTTTGCTCTTCTGATTACCCTGCCAAGAACACTTGAGTTTTATATAATTGGTTCCCACTCATGATTGATTTCTCAGCCAACTATCAACTTCTTAGAAAGACTTTCTGGAATAAGCATTGCAATGTTGGTCATGGTACATAAGTATAAAGTATTTATTATCTATTATCTTGTAATAGTTATTTCAGGCTGCTATAACAAAATACTATAGACTGGTTGGCTTAAACAGCAGAAATTTATTTTCTCAGAGTTCTAGAGGTTGCAAGTCCAACTGTGCAGAGTGCCAACATGATCATGTTCTAGTGGGCATTCTCTCCCTCTTTGGCTTGCAGATGCCCTCCTTTTTGCTGTGTGTTCACATGACAGAGAGAAAGAGAGAGAGAGAGAGAGAGAGAGAGAGAGAGAGAGAGAGAGAGAGAGAGAGAGAGAGAGAGAGAGAGAACAAGCTCTGATGTGTCTTCTTTTTTTATTTTTATTTTTTATTTCAGCATATTACTGAGGTACAAATGTTTAAGTTACATATATTGCCTTTCCCTCACCTGAGTCAGAGCTTCAAGCATGTCCATCCCCAAATGGTGCACACTGAACCCATTAGGTGTGTATATATCCATCCCTTTCTCCCCCCTCCCATCTGCCCAACACCCAATGAATGTTATTACTATATGTGCACTTAAGTGTTGATCAGTTAATACCAATTTAATGGTGAGTACATATGGTGCTTGTTTTTCCATTCTTGTGATACTTCACTTAGTAGAATGGGCTCCAGCTGTATCCAGGATAATACAAAAGGTGCTAGATCACCATTGATTTTTGTGGCTGAATAGAACTCTATGGTACACATATACCACATTTTATTAATCCACTCATGTACTGGTGGGCACTTGTGTTGTTTTTACATCTTTATAACTGAATTGTGCTGCTATACACATTCTAGGGCAGATATCTTTTTTATAGAATGTCTTTTGTTCTTTCAGGTAGATGCCCAGTAATAGGATTGCTGAATCAAATGGTAGTTCTATTTGTATCTCTTTGAGGCATCTCCATATTACTTTCCACAGAGGTTGTACTAGTTTGCAGTCCCACCAGCAGTGTAGGAGTGTTCTTATCTCTGTGCATCCATGCCAACATTTATTGTTTGGGGACTTTGTGATAAAAGCCATTCTCACTGGAGATAAGTGATATCTTGTTGTAGTTTTGATTTGTATTTTCCTGATGATTAGAGATGTTAAGCATTTATTCATATGTTTGATGTGTCTTCATCTTCTTATAATGGCATCAGTTCTATTGTATCAGGGCTCTGCCTTTATGACTTCATTTAACCATAATTACCTCCTCTAAGGCCCTACATCCAATATAGTCCCATGGGAGGTTAGGGATTCAATACAAATTTTGAGGGAACACAATGCAGTCCATAGCACACCTGTAGAAAAAGTTTGCCACTCCTGGTCTATACCAAAGGTATAGTGTTTCCATCTACCATATTGTCTACCTAATCTAACACAGACATTTTACTGATGTTTAATGCTCTAGTGGACATACTAATTTTTCATAAAAAGTACTATATATGTGAAGAGGAGTCAGATTAGGAATAGCTATGATGTTTGTTGCCAAACATTAACCAGTTTTTAAATTTTATGACATTCTCACTTTTGTTCTTTCTTCAAAATACATTGTTAGAGCAAGAGGGAAAAAATTTAAGGGTGGAATTAATATACATATCTCCCTGGTTTTCATACTTACTCTTGGTAAAAATGTAAAAATTAATAAGTATCAGAAATTCTCCCTAGAAGTTTCAAAAGAACAAAGCATATCTGTAGTGGAAGACTAAGAATGCTTTTCCCAACATACACACACACACACACACAAAAAAAAAACACACTTTTTTTTTATCAGCTTTGTTCACCATTTATCAAACGTTTAGAACCCATTTTACTAAATATATTTTTTTCTAAAATCTGGTAATACTTAAGAAATGGAAAGAAATAAATAAAAGATTACTCTCAAATAGTTCATCTCTAAAGGAATAGCCAATTAAAAAGCAGCAGGTAGATCTATAAAATAATAAGTAACAGCAATTTGAAAATTTCTTAGAAATCTAGTGTTGAGTGAAAAAAGAAACAAAGTAATCAATAGCACAACACCATTAATGAAAATTAAAAATATATACATGCACAAAACACTATATATTTTATAAGTGTACATATTAATACATACTTTGTCAAGGGTAAATGTCAAATACATGAGTGTAAATACCTATGGGGAGATAGGTTTGGAGGTCCAAGAATATGGGGAAAAATAACTAAAACAAGAGAGGGATTTGCTACCAGTGGTGATGTTGAGCCAGGAATATAAGTGGCGCAGACATTTACATCTGCAATAGAGTGGAAGGAAAGAAGAGGGAAAAGAAGAAAGGAAAACAGGCATGGGGACAGAAGTAGGAAAATAATGATGGTAAATATTAATTCTCTTCTGGTCTCATCATTTCATTGAATTTTTGGTCCTTGTGCTCATGGAACACTTCTTGAGAGTGGACTAAAGTCACAGTAGTAGCACAGGGTCCCAGAATCAGAGAAGCAAATAGCACAAGCTGAAATATACAGGGTCAACATAAAAGTAAGGAGCTGCCAAATTGTCCTTATTTCTCTCACTGAGTCTCCAACTCTATCCTGACTTATTTATGCCATCTACTGGTCCTTTCAATTACTTGTCTTTCCAAAATCATTCTTGCTATTTGACTTGGACAATTTTAGAGTTATTTGGGAGCATGTTCTGAGAGTCTTTTCATGCAAGTATCAATTTCTTGCTAAAGATATCTTCTCTGAAGCAACCCCTTGCCCCCATACTGGTGTGCTCCAAACTATTTCTTCGTTAGTGAAACTCTGCAGTGAAACTAATTCTTTGTTAGAAGTAGTCTTTCAGGGAAAAAGAGGATATGTTTTCTGAAAGAGGCAACAAACCCACTTCACAAATTTGCTATAAATATCAGCTCTGATTTCCTCCCTCCCTCCAAAGCTGGAAACTTGCCCCGGAATGGAAGTATCTTTATGTCTACCTAAAATGTATTTGTAACACTTTCTCATTGGAATTTAAAACATTTATATAAATTGATTATCATCTTAGGGATAGATTTCCAGGTTTTGTTTTTTTTTAACTTTAAATTTCTACACTATAGGCATCTAACTCACAGTTGAATATGTATTATAATATGCCCTTATTATTTTATTGCCATTTCCCCTTTCTTTTTTAATTTTCTCATTTGTCAGACTATTCTGTGGCTTGACTCATCAAGGGATGATAAATGTCAGTATTTTTAATGCTGTTTCATCCAGACAGCCAGTCACTTACTTCATTACTGATGAGCCCCCGAACGTGTGCAGAAATTTAGTTAAGTCTTATACCTATTCATAAATAGAAGTCATTCATTAACAAATGTAAAATTTCAACAACAAAAAATCCTGTCTCTTTCCACATTTCCTTCTCGACAGAACAGTGAGTCATATTGAATCATTTCCCATTCATGTTTAGAATCTATTACTCTGAAGGAGAAAAATCAAGCAAGTTATTTCTGGAGCAAACACTGAAAATAACCACTAAGCTGACAAGCCATCTTCTCTTTCTTGATGATCTGGTTATTAAACAGCTGAACTTAATTCCAAAAGCAAATTGTCTTCGGAATATTTCTGCCAAATCCCATATGACTAGAATGCGTATTTTTCTTTCAGGGAAAGTGTACTGAATCTCCTGAGGACCCTGAAGATCAGAGAAGACTTGAGACTGTGGGGCAGGCATTAGAAAACTATATCCATGTGCCAAATCTACCCTATCACCTGTTTTTGTACTGCCTAAGAGCAAAGATTAGTTCTGCATTTTAAATGGTGAAAAAAAACAAAAGAAGAATATTATTTTATGATGCATGAAAATTACATGAAATTTAAATTTCAGAGCCCAGAAAATTCTATTGGAACACAGCCATGCTCATTTATTTATGTTTTGTCTCTTGACTGCTTTCACATGACAACGGCAGTGTTAAGTAGTTGCAATACAGACTGCCTGGTTCACAAAGCTAAACATATTTACTAACTGGCCCTCTACAGAAAGTTTGCTGACCCCTGCCCTAAGGTCAAAACTGATGAAAAAGAAGTAGGGTGTTATAAAGTCCTTGGTAGAATCTACAGCCAGAGACTTCAATGAATGGGTTTTCAGGAAAAACATGAGAACACATGCAGCCCCTCATTCCTGAAAATCCATTGCTTTTACTTCCTTGTACATTTAATCCTTTCCTCATCAGTTGCTGGCCTCAATCTTAAGGTTTCCTTATTGCTATTGCCAAGGTTCACCTTGAACTATACAATAATAAGGCAGAGCTTATACTACATATTTCTTGTGCAAATCTTAGCTAATTTCTAGTGATATGTGAAGGCTAATTCTAGCAAAGAGTTGTAAATCTCCAGCTATATTCACAGAAACAAGCTGAGATTCTTCAAAGAGGTCTATTATTCATCATATAATAAAATATTAAGTTAAAGTCTTAGCAGAAAGATGGATTCACTTCTCTGTGGTTTCCTTTTCTTCGGGACATTGTCCATGACATCCTGAGTTCCTTGGTATCTATGAATTCCTATTTTTATATCACTAGCCCAGTGGGACTAGAGCAAGCTTCAAGCTTCTGTTTTTGTTTACCTTTGACTTTTAAAACCATTAATCAGCATGTAGAGGAAAAGCATCCCACCTTGTTGTATTTTTTTCTTATTTCTGGTTACCTTGGTTCCTCTCCAGTGCTTTCAAATACATGTTTTCCTTTGTTTACTCTATTTTAAAATTTGTACCCAGTTTTTATTGTTTATTCCAAAACAGGAAGTTTGTTCTGATGCAAGCTACTCCCTTAAAACTAGACATGGAAAATGTTTTCTTTCTTTTTAAAAGTGAAAAGTACCCTCAAGTCTTTTCTACTAGGATTGACAATAATTCCATCTAACTTCATTCCAACAAAAAGTGACCTTAAGCTGGAAATCTTTGGAGATGTCTTTATAATATCAAGAATATTTTCATTGAATGTCAATAGGATGCACCTTATAATCTCAGAGATAATATAATTTTGTGCTACAAAAGAATCCAAACTATGATCTATATAAGAACAGAATTTTGTCCCAAGGAAATCTTCAGAAGATGAAATGCCATTGATAAACTGTGTAAATCTGTGATGACTATTCAGATCTAAATTGCCATTGGATGTCCTCAATTGTCCTATCATGCTTCCATGTAGATACAGTGTTGAGCTCTGAGACAAAGTACTCAGAACAAAATTACCTCCACCTTTCACTCTTTGCTATTGCCTTATGATTCTTATTAATCATAGAATGTTAGTTTTTGCAAATCATGAAAATGATACACCTCAGTGTGAGATTAGGTGATTTCTCAAAACCCAGTCTAGAGGTAAGGGAGGCATAGACAGTGCAGTGTTTTGATTCATGAATAAAGCAAAAACTTTAGGAACTTTTTAATTAAACTCAGAGAGAAGATGGCTAACCGGAGACATCAGCTGCCAGATCATCTAAGAAAGAAGAAAAAGTTTCAGATGAAAAAGGAAAAACAAACAAACAAACATACATCAGTGTAATTCTGAGGGAAAAGTGCCAGAACCTACCAGAGATTCCATGGGAAGAAGTTGCAGAGCAGAACAAGGAGCAAAATATCAGCAGAGATCTACCCCTGAGAGGCTTGGATTCTAGGAAAATGGGTAGGTGGAGAGGTTTGTTTCTCCCTCCCTAACATCCCTGACAGACAGCAAGCCCCTGAGCTGCTAGAGAGCCTTTGTACCCTCCTGAGCCCCAAACCTGCTGCTGCCAGTGAACTGGGAGTTTCTTGAGAACAAAGCACCAGACTGCCAGCCCCCTTGGTATCCCTTCCCATCATCTCAGACCCAAGCCAAGATGGCAGGTGCCTTATTGGTTCTCCACTCACTGCGCTCCTTTGTGCGCTCCAGGGGCTTCAGCCCCTCAGTTTTCATTTTACTCATTCCCCCACACATTTACCAATTCCAGCCCCAGGCTGTGGGAGCCACAGAGGCTGGTGGGTCTCAAAGGATCAGCATGACCTCAGAGCCTGGATATAACAGGCTAGCTGCCTTCCAGAGAGAGGGTCAAAAATGATCAGAGTGCTAGCTTTTCCCCATTAAGACTCCTTTCCTTCCCTTCACCTCCTCTGCCCATGGTTGCCAAGAAAGACAATTGAGCTGGGGCTCTCAGAATTGGCTGCTTCCTCTCTATTGGTGCATCTAGCACTCTGAGGCTTCCAGAGTGAAACTCAAACATTTCCTCTTAAAGACCTGCAGCAGACTAAGGGGTGCTTGTACTATGAGCTCTCTGCTCACTGGCCATCCCTGGTGCTCCATCAGAGCAGGGCACATACCAAAGCAGAAGGATATCAAATATGCTTCAGCAACCCATAGGCAACTCAGAACCAGCATTCTTCTCCCTGGCACAGTTAGGAATTGATCTTCAGGGACCCAGAGACAGGCCCTCAGGCCAGATCCCACACCCCAAGGACCCAATCACTTTGCTCAGGGGAATGGAGGGGAGATTTGTGAATAAATCACAGCAGGTGAGGGAGCCCACATGGGCAGAACTGAAAAGAGAGTGGAGCGTGGGTCCAGCCACAACACACTTGTGAAGCAACCCTCCTCCGACAGGAAGGTTATGCAGTCAGCCCAGGGTGGGATTCTGGACAAGGAAGCTCCCAGCCTGCAGCACCCTGGAGCAGGGGATGGGGAGAAGAATGAAACTTGCTCCTCAGAGCCAGATTGTGAATCTCAGATGGCCCCTTCCCTGCAAGCAGACTTGCTGGCTGCATGGGGACACTTTAGTCCCTCCATGGTGGCTTTCCCCAAAAGCTGGGAGTGGACCTTTGACCCCTGCCAAGCAGTTACATTACCAGCTAATGTGTAGCCTGAGGGCAGGCTCACCCACCCTAGCTCTGCCCAACCTCACTCCCACACCAGTCTCTCCTATGGTGGAGAATAGAACTCACCTGGAAGTTACAGGGTCTTACCCACCACCTGGGGTGTTTGAATGCTTCTCCTGAGAGGCTAGAGCTGATCACAGGTCCCAAAACAACACTGCAGCTTTTCCTTCTGGCAAGCACCGCCTATTGACAGGGAGGTCAATTTGCACAGCCCTGTACATTTACTGACTCAAACATACAGGTTGATTCTTACCCACAAGCATCACATACTGTCTCAGAGATTAAGCTGGGTGTGCCAATATAGTTCACACTGTTAAGAAGACAACAGGGCTGGGAAAAGAGAAATGAATCCAACATGTCCATCCTCCCTCATCGGTAAGAGACAGGGAATCTGCACACAGATATAGCATGCCACTGCTACAGCCTACAAAAAAACTACCAGCTGA
This sequence comes from Microcebus murinus, assembly GCF_040939455.1. NCBI lineage: Eukaryota > Metazoa > Chordata > Mammalia > Primates > Cheirogaleidae > Microcebus > Microcebus murinus. The sequence continues at coordinate 62,391,018 of NC_134105.1, read as the reverse complement.
GAAAAACCACCACACTAAGGATATCTATAACCAAGTCATCCAGGCAGAAACTAGACCACTATCAAAGCAACCACAAGCAAACCCAAAAGTTCTTACCCAGCATATGCTACAGACTGACCATTACAAGTGTGTGGTGGGGGGGAGAAAGCCCCATCTAAACAAAAGAAAATCCAAAAATAATAAAAGCAACAGCTGCTTTAATAAGAAGAAATCAGCAAAAGAACTCCAGAAGTATAAAAAATCAGAGTAAAAGAATACCTCCAAAGGGGAACACCAACTCCCTAGCAATGGATACCAACAAAAATGAAAATACTGAAATGTCAGATAACAAATTCCAAATACAGATTGTAAGGAAGCTCAATGAAATCCAAGAGAAAGATGAAAAATTAACTCAAAGAAACCAGAAAAACAATTCAGGATGTAAATGAAAAATTTACAAAAGTGATTTTTTTATTAATAAAAATCTAATAGAACTCCTGGAAATGAATAACTTATATGAGGAAATACAACACACAATGGAAATTTTTAAGAATGGACTAGACCATACAGAAGAATCTCAGAGCTTAATGACAACTCTTCTGAATTAACTTAGTGAAAAATAAAGAACAAAGAATTAAGAGGAATGAACAATGCCTACAAGAAATATAGGATTATGTAAAATAGTCAAATAGAAGAATCATGGGCATCTCTGAGGATAAAGAAGACAATGCACAAGGGCTGGAAAACATATCTGAGGGAATAATTAAGAAAAACTTCCCTGGTCTTGCTAGAGATTTAGACATCAAGGTATAAGAAGCTCATCAAATACCTGGTAGATTCATTATGAAGAGGCAATCTCCATGCCACATGGTCATCAGAATGACCAAAGTAAATAAATACAAAGGAGGAACTCCTGTGAGCTATGAGTGAAAACATAAAGTAACGTAAAAGGAAAACCTATCAGGCTAACTTAAGACTTATCAATGGACACCTTAAAAGCCAGAACAGATCGAGGCCATATCTTCAGTCTTCTTAAAGAGAACAACAGCCAGCCTAGAATTTTGTATCCTGCAAAACAAAGTATCATATATGAAGGAGAAATAAAGACTTTTCCAGACAAGCAAAGATTGAGGAAAATTATCAAGAAAAGACCTGCCCTGCATGAAATACTCAGAACTTCAATATACATGGATCAACATAATAGACACCCACCAGTATAAACCACCCAAAATCTAAAGCTCACAGATCATATAAAACAATAACAGAAGAGGTAAAAGAAAGCAATAGGGCACTATCCATCTTGTTTAAGAGAATAGCATCCCACATATCAATTCAATCAATCAACATGAATGGTCTGAATGCCCAACTCTAAGGATATAGACTGGCTGAATGGGTGAAAAAAAACACAACCCAAGTATCTGCTGTCTCTAGGAAACACATCTAACCCATAAGGACTCATAAAGACTCAAGATAAAGGGACGTAAAACAATAATATTCCATGCAAACAGAAATGAAAGAAAGCAGGTGTAGCCATTCTCATATTAGATAAAATTAACTTTAAATCAACATTATTAAAAAAAGACATGGCCATTATATAACGGTAAAGGGGTAAATTCAACAAGAGGACATAACAATCCTAAATATTTATGCACCTAACAGAGGAGTGCCATGATTCATAAAGCAAGTTCTATTATTAAATCTAAGTGAATAGATAAATAGCAGCACCGTAATTGCTGGGGACTGCCACACCCCACTACTAGAACTAGACAGATCACCCAAGCAGAAAATAAATAAATAAATAAACAAACAAACATTGGACTTAAATGGGACTCTAGAACAAATGGATGTAATATTTATATTTATATTACATTTGTATTACATTTTACTCAAAAATACTAAATATATTATACTTTCTTCTCATAAGCATGTGGGACATTCTCCAAAATTGATCATAGGCCACAAAACATGCCTTATCAAATTCAAAAAAATAGAAATCATATCACGTATTTTCTCAGACCACAATAGAATAAAACTAGGACTCAATTCTAAGAGAAACAAATCTACACAAAGTCATGGAAATTAAACAACCTGCTTTTAAATGGTTATTGATCAATAATGAAATTAAGAGAGAAATCAAAAGATTCCTTAAAGTGAATTACAAAAGGGGCACGATCTATCAAAATTTATGAGATTCAGCAAAACCAGTAGAAAATTCATAGCCTTAAATACCTACATCACACAGACAGAAAGATCACAAGTTAAAAATCTAATGGCACATCTAAGGGAACTAGAAATGGAAGAGCAAACCAAACACAAAGCAAGCAGAAGAAAATAAATAACTAAGGTCAGAGCAAAACTAAATGAAATGGAAAACAAAATAATAATAAAAGGATCAACACAAAAAAGATAATTCTTTGAAAACATAAAATTGATAGACCTCTTGCTAGATTAACCAGAAATAGCAGTGAATAGACCCAAATAAGCTAAATAAGAAATCAAAAAGGAGATATTACAAATGATACCAGAGAAATAGAAATATCATCTGTAAATACTATGAAAATCTCTACTCACAAACACTCAAAAACATAGAGCAAATGGAATAATTTCTGGAAACGCACAACCTACCAAGACTCAATCAGGAAGAAAGAGAATTTGTGAACAGACCAATAATGAGCAGCAAGATTGAAACAATAATAAACAATCTTCCAACAAAGAAAAGCCCTGGACCAGATGGATTCAGAGCCAAATTTTACCAGGCCTAAAAAGAGGAGCTGGTACCTTATAGCAGAAATTATTCCATAACATGAAGAAACAGCAAATCCTCCCCAACTCATTCTGTGAAGCCAGTATCACCTTGACACCAATACCAGAAAAATACACAACAAAAAATGAAAACTACAGACCGATATACCTATGAATATGGATGCAAAAATGCTCAATAAAATACTAGCCAATTGAATTCAACAGCATATCAAAAAACTACTTTGCCATGATAAAGTTGGCTGCATCCCAGGGATGTAAGGATGGTTCAACATATGTAAATCAATAAACGTGATTCACCACATAAACAGAAGCAAAAATAGAGAACATATGATCATCTCAATAGATGCAGAGAAAGCATTCAACAAAATTCACCATCCTTTGGTCATTAAAACACTCAACAAACTAGGCAGAAAAAGAACATGTTGAGATATCAAAATTATAAAAGCCATATATGACAAAATCACAGCCAATATCATACTGAAAGGAGAAAAGTTGAAAACATTCCCACTAAGAACTAGAATAAGACAATGGTGCCCACTGTCACTATTTCTATTCAACACAGTGGTGGTAGTCCTAGCCAAAGTAATCAGGCAAGAGAAAGAAACAGATTATCCAAATTGAGAAAGAAGAGGTCAAACTATCACTATTTTCTGATGATATTATCTTATATCTAGAAAATCTCAGAGACTCCACCAAGGTACCCCATCAATTTATAAGAAAAACTCAACTAAGTCTCAGTTTACAAAATCAATGCATACAAATCAGTAGCATTCCTATACACAAACAACAGTCAAGCTGAGTGTCAAATTAAAGACTAAATACCAATCTCAATAGTTACAAAGAAAATAAAATATCTAGGAATATACTTACCAAAGAGGTGAAAGATCTCCAAAGAAAACTATGAAACACTGATAAAAGAAATTGCAGATGACACAAACATAAAAATATATTAGGCTCATAGATCAGTATAATCAACATTGTTGAAATGTCCATATTACCCAAAGTGATTTACGGATTCAATGCAATCTGCATCAAACTACCAATGTCATATTTCAAAGATATAGAAAAAATAATTCTGTGCTTCATTTGGAACCAGAAAAGAGCCTGAACAGCCAAAGCAATATTAAGCAAAAAGAACAAGTTGAAGGTATCACATTACCAGACTTCAAACTATGCAACAAGGCTACAGTAACCAAAACAGCATGGGATTGGCACAAAAATAGAGACAAAGACAAATGGACCATAACAGACAACTCAGATATAAAACCATTTACATACAGCCAACATATTTTTGACAAAGCAGTCAACAATATACACTGGGGGAAAGAATCCCTATTCAATAAATGGTGCTGGAAAAATTAGATAGCCACATGCAGAACAATGAAACAGGATCCCCATATGTCTCACTACTCAGCAAAATTAATTCAAGATGGATAAAAGACATAAACATAAAACATGAAACCATAAGAATTGTAGATGAATATGTAAGAAAAGCTCTTCTAGACATCAGCTTGGGAAAATAATTATGAAAAAGATCCCAATGGCAATTATAGCAATAACAAAAATAAATAAATGGAAATTGATTAAACTAAAAGCCTTCTGCACAGCTAAGGAAATAATCAACAGAGCAAACAGACAACTTACAGAATGAGAGACAATACTAACAAGCTATGCATCCAATAAAAGAATAATAACCAGAATCTACAAAGAACTCAAACAAATCAGTAAGAAAAAAACAAACAACCCTACTAAAACGTGGGCAAAATGCATGCATAGAAGTTTTTCAAAAGAAGATAAATTAGTGCCCAATAAACATGTGAAGGAATGCTCAACATCACTAATCATCATGGAAGTGCAACTTAAAACCACAATGAGATATCACCTTACTTTAGTTAGAATTGCTTTTATTAAAAAGTCCAAAAACAGTAGATGCTGGCAAGGATGCAGAAAGAAAAGAAGACTTACACACTCTTGGTGGGACTACAATTTAGTACAACCTCTATGGAAATCAGTATGTAGATTCCTCAAAGAACTAAAAATAGATCTACCATTCTGTCCAGCATTCCCACTACTGGGCATTTACCTAAAGGAAAATAAGTCATTTTATTTTTTAAAAAATGCAGCACTCAAATGTTTATTGCAGCACAATTCACAATTGTAAAGATGTGGAATTAACACAAGTGCTCATCAATTCATGAGTGGATTAACAAAATGTGGTACATGTATAACACAGATACTACTCAGCTGTAAAAAGGATGAATTAATGCCTTTTGCAACAACTTGAATGAAACTGGAGACTATTATCCTAAGTGAAGTATCTACAGAATGGAAAAACAAGCACCACATGTACTCACTATTAAATTGGAACTAACTAATGAGCACACATGTGTACAGAGAAGAGTAAAATTCAGTGGAAATCAAGCAGGGGGAAGGAAAAAGGAGGGGATGGGGGAGCATCTACCTAATGGGTACAGTGAACACTATCTGGATGATGGGCATGTTTGTAACCCTGACACAAGCATTAAAAAAGTAATCCATGTAACCAAAAACATTTGCACCTTCGTATTTTTTTAATAATATATATGCATATATATAATTAATAGAAGAGCTTTTAGCTGGTACATGGTGAAGGTTTAATTTTTTTTTGTTTTGTTTGCTTTTTTGAAGAGAAATCACAAGGCTGAAAATTCATTAGAATATAATTATAAGAATAAAAATGCTAGAAGAAACCATAGAAAAAATGTCTTCTAGACATTGGCCTAGGCAAAGAATTTATGAATAAGTCTCCAAAGCAAATACAATCACAAAAAAATAAATAAATGGAATTTAATTAAACTAAGTTTCTGCACAGCAAAGGCAATAATCAACGGAGTAAATAGAAAACCTACAGAATGGTAGAAAATAGACACAAACCATATCTGACAAAGGGCTAATATCCTGAAGCTACAAAAAATTCAAACAAATGAGCAAGAGAAAAAGAAATAACACCATCAGAAAGTGGGGAAAAGACATGAACAGACACTTCTCAAAAGAAGATAGACAAATGGTGAACAAACATATTTTTAAAAGCTCAACATTACTAATTATCAATTAAAACCACAATGAGATACCATCTCATCCCTGTCAGAATCATCATTATTAAAAAGTCAAAAATCAATAGATGCTAGTGTGATTGTAGTGAAAAGGGAACAGTTACACACTGTTAGTGGGAATGTAAACTTGCACAACTGCTATGATAACCAGTATGGAGATTCCTCAAGAAACTAAAAGTCAACCTAGCATTTGATCCAGCAATCCCACTACTGAGTATCTACATAAAGGAAAACAAATCATTTTATAAAAAATACACCTGCACCTGAGTGTTTATCACAGGATAGTTCACAATTGCAAAGCTATGGAATCAATCTAAATACCCACCAACTGATGAGTGGATAAAGAAAATATTATATATATATTATTATATATATAATTATATATATTATTATATATAATATATGTTTATATATTATATATAATTATATATTATATATAAAATATTATATATAATAAATATATATATCACAGAGTACTACTCAGCCATAAAAAGGAATGAAAAAATGTCTTTTGCAGCAACTTTCATGGAACTGGAGACTGCTGTCCTAAGTGAAATATCTCAGGAATGAAAAAATAGGTACCAAATATTCTTACTTATAACTAGGAGCAAAACAAAGGATATATATAATCATAAAGAGCAATAATGGACATTGGAATCTATGAACTGGGGAGAAGGGGAAGGGGGTGAGGGATAAAAATCTCTCAACCTAGTACAGTGTACACTATTCTGGTGATGGGTACACTGAAAGCCCTGACTTAAACATGATACAGTTTATCCATGTAACAAAAGAAATACTTGCACCCTTTAAATTCTTTGAAGTCAAAAATACATGTGCAAGGATATGAAAATCAACCAACAAAGAATTCCTAGTGAAACACAGAGAGCAATTTGGCAAGATTTTGGTGGTTCAGGGAGAAAAGAATCCTCAAACAAAATCTTGCAGAATGTAATCAACATGATGGGTTTGTGGAACATTGGCAAAGATTCAAAACATAGACAGAAAATTATCCTGAGGCTGAGAATCTAATTGCTATGGCTCTTCATTTTACTATTTGGACTTTCCCTTTTCCTCCTCACTACTTGCTTATTTTATTTTCTTCTCTCTGAATATCTTTAATTGCAATCAGTTGAATTAATTCAATAATATCTATTAAGAATATACTATATCTCACAGGGTCAAGTAAATGTACAGGAGACAGGATACCATGGATAAGATATTATGAAAATGAATGAGGTCCCTACTTTAAAGAGCTTCAGTAGAAATAAAGGGGCAATGGATAGAGTAATTACTGTAAATCTAAATGAATGTGAACTGTGTGATGCCATCTGGGAGTTGCAATATACATAGAATTAAAAGAACGTTGAGTGAAAGGAGTGCAAACATGATTCTATTCCCATAAAGTATAAAAGCTTTAATTAATCTAGAGTATAGAAATACTGGCAAGAAGGGGGTCATGCTTGGGAGGAGACACCAGAGGATTTTAGGGATGATAAAAATATAGACTTGTTTTACTTTGAAAAAGTCATTGATGTATATATTTATGATTTATGAAATATTCTCTAAGTATGCTATATTTAATATTTTTAAAAATCTAGAAAATTGAACTTTTAAGTGTTTTTTTTTTGGAGTATCAACAGCAAAGAATATGAAAAGGTCAAGAAAACTGATATGTATTATTGTTCTCCAGGAAGAAACTAATTTGCTCTGGGAATGGGAACAAACATCTACAGGCCATACATTGCTCACAACCCTAATTTATGCCTGTGTGAATGCCATCAAGGACCAGATCTTGTTTATCTTGGTGTCTCCATCTCCTAGCACTATATCAAAATGAGCAAATCAGATCCTGATGAATCTCATGCTTCTAATTTTTTTTAGAGATGTCAAATTGTTTTCAGCCCTGACACTCCATTCACCTAGATTCATTTCTATCCAGGGGAAAGGTAGAATGCATTGATCAGGCCCAGTTATGTAGGGATAAGGCAGAAAAGGGAGGTCAAGAGAGCCTGAGTGTGACTGATACCAGAGCCTAACCACCTTGAACAAGGAAGTAGCCATCAAATCGTTGGCCTGGGACCACCAAGGATGGATGAATTACTAAGCCAGAAGCCTTACAAACTGTTTGTGCTCACCTTTCTGTGACAGCAGTTTATGATTAACCTTTATGGCCTGACCACAAGACAATGCTAGTTATGTATGGTGTTTTCGAAGATTTAAAAATGTTACCATTGCCCCATAAAGTAGTCCCCCTCCTGCTCAGGAGAGGGTCCCTACTTTGTGAAATAGGATCTATTGATTGTCTTCCTCTCTCTCTCATTAAACTTCCTGTCACTAGTTGGGTCCTCTTGAATTCTTTCCTGTACAAAGCTAAGAACCCACTTGACAAGTTCAGGGGCATTTCCTCCCTTCATTGGGGCTCCCTGCATCACCAGGACCTATAATCCCAGCTGTCTGTTAGAATTCTGACACACACACTCTATATGTGTCTCTAAAATGCCCTATTTCAGAGGCAAGTCAAGAGGAATGAAGTGCCAGGGCTCTGGCCCCCTGTATCACTACTCACATCCTGGGCCCAATTCAGTAGAACTCAGGGTGATGTGCAACATGTGGATAATAGGATGAGAAGCTGTCAGGTTTTAGTGTGAAATGTCAACTCTTAGTGCACTCATAGCTCAAGAATGACCAGACACACCAAAGTAAGGCAAGCACAGAAATGAGGTTTATTGAGGAAAGAGTGATAGGATTATAGGGCAAGAGCAAGATATACGTTAACAGAGCATGGTACAAACGTCACAGATGATGACTGGACCCACTGTTTCAGCAAAGGGAAAGCAAAAGAAAGGGCACAAAAAGGGCCTGGTTATGGTCTATGTCTTGTTTTATAGTGCCCAGATTGGGACCTCCCTCCTGTTTCAGAGGTCACCATGGAATCACTTGATTGGACAGTTGGGAGCTGCAGACCTGAGCTTACTGCGCATGCAGATATCCCATGAGCATCTTGGAAAGCCCATTTGGCGTGGGAGGAGTGAATCGCAGCAGCACCCACTTTCATCCCTAGGTGACCTGAAATCTCTAGCTAGAACTACCTAACAAAGCCACTGTGCTCAGGTGTCCAGCAGGTAAATGTAGCTGATGTCCTTGCTCTGCTACCTGGGGAGGCTCACTGGTGGAATTTGGATTTGGTCTCGGTATCTGGTAATGATGCTTTTGGTAGTTCCTTGGCTAATCTCAGTCTCACACTAGAAGACGGGCTAGCCTCGAAAGCAGTAGAATTGGTGATATGGTTTGAGGAGTACTGGAAAAAAATTCAGCTAAATTTATTTCCTCCAACCAGAACTATTTTTAAAGATGTCTTTATCTCCTTCTTAAAGGCCTTTCCTTAATAAGAATACTCTATTATCATTAACCAGTGCCATCGGTAGCCTTGACCTAGAGGCATATACACACAAATAAGATTGGAACCCAGCACTGAGGTCAAACACTGCAACAACAGCATCACATAAACTTGTGTTCAAGCTCTGGCTTTACTGGGTACCAACTAGTTGACCTTGGAAAAAACTGTTCCTGTCTTTAAATCCTCATTTAAAAAGTAGGAACAATAATAGTTCCTAATTTAAAGAGCTATTGGGAAGGATAATTAAGATAATATTTGTTATGTCATTTATCATGTAAAAAGTGCTACCATTTGCATTATTATTTTCAAGTATCTAAAAGGAAAAGGTATGGCATAAGTTCTGGGTACAAAAAGTACAGAGTGCACATAACAGAACAGGAGAAAGAAAAAGATGATGAAATATGAGATGAAAAGATTTCAATGAAAAAACTTACTTTATAGTTTTGCTTTGATCTGGCCCTTTCGGAGGTATCTTCAGAGATCCAGGCAGGAAACATCATGTTAGGACAGCAAGTAACCCCTTTGAGCCTTGACGGAACTCCTCATAATGAGTCATTTTATGGAAGATTCCCAGTGATGGAGGCTGTTTTCACTGGTGACTTGTATATCCAAGATTTTATCTGATTTTCTACCTGTTTGTATATCCAGGTACTTTTTGGCAGGCACCTGGGAAGAATGAAGTAAATAATGTATTTCTTTAGATATTTTAAATTTAGTTTTAGTATGCATTGATGGCTTTCCTTGCCTTTGATTTTGGTTAGGGGATTTGATTACCCTGAAGTGTCATATAAATTAATAAATGACAATCAGAAATAGTACATGGAATACAATTAGTCTTTGTGAGTCTTTGTCTTATAATCCTGTATATTATTTTAAGTTTCTGCAATGTATTCATAATAACTGGCATTGAGGGAAAACAACAATAATAAATGTTGGGCAGGGGAAACAACATAGTTAATGTATTGTGGGGTTTTTTTGTGACTAATAGCAAAAAAGAGAAAAGATGAAGTTAGCAGCTGAACGGAGCCACCTAACCATCATCCTGACCAACTGTCAGTGATGAGGCTTCCTGGGCTGTACTAAGATGATCCTTTCTCAGTGCAGTCATGTTCCCAGCCTATCTAGCCCATCTCTCTCCCACTGCTCTCCCTTCTTTCTTACTCTCTGTTTGGTCTACCCTTCTCCTCCCCACTGCCCAGGTATCATTGCCAGTTATGAATGTGTCTCTTCTCAGTCACATAGATTTAGCCTGGTTAAAGTAACAAAATGGTACTGTCATTTCTCTGGATGTATGGTCTTATCATTTGAGTCTGGATATGATAAACTGGGACCAATTACAGATATTTGGTACATTTGGTAATCTTAAATAATGTATGAGAGCAGAATAAACATGATGGATTTTTATACCCTACTTTGATTCTACTTGGCTGCAAATTGTGATAAAATTTGTTTTGAATAGAAAACTAGGAGAAGGTTGAGATAAAAGTCATATTAAAAACTACTTATAGGTTGCCAATGTCTTTTCTTAAGTATTATTTTCATCACCAATTCATCAAAGATACTTTCAAAATCTAACTATATAACTTTAGAACCTCATTTGTTAGAGGTTTTTACTTTACAGAGTTTTAACCATTTATACTATATTTGCAAATATTTATGCCACAATTTTTATGGTTGTAACATCACAGAATTTCAAGCCTGGAAAGGAGCTTAAAATTAGTCTTGTGAAACCCAAACTCCTTATTTACAAATAAAAAGCCTAAGTCTCACAGAAGTAAAGAAATTAACCTCAAATCACAGGACTACTTAGCAATAGAGCAAAATGTTGAATATAGGCTTCCAGTATCCCATTTTAGTGCTACCTTCCTCAGACTCTAGAATCTGGAACAATGGCCTGCACAGTGGAGAATCTCATGAATAATAATCATGAAAGATGGTAGGAATCAATTTTCTTGAATATAAATAGGAGTCCATCTTTGAACGAACATCTCAAGTTTGCGGAAACTACAGAGTAATTCAAAATTTCTACATATTGTGATGTTGGAGTGACTGACAAAGGTGTGTGGGTTGAAATGTCTGTCCTTGGCATTGCAATGATATAGTTAGATTGTGTCATTTTAATCCAAGCTGGGCACTCAAGAGTCTCAATCCATGTCCCTAACATGAACTGCCTCACCATCCCAGTGATGATTGTGACCCAACTTTGTACAAAACTGACCTTCCGAAGGCATTTGCACAGTCCATGGCACATGAATTTTTAATAATGAATGTTGTTGAGGAGGTGAATTATCTTTCCAAAATACTAGGAAATTTGTCATTTGACATACTGAGAAATATGTAGCTTGAAGCTATATCTTCAGATACCAAGCAACCTTAACATTTGTGCTAATGAGTCAGCTTTTACATCACTTATAAAGGAAAAATATACTGATCACAACTTTCTTATCCTCTGTATCTTTGTCTTGAAAATGAGACAGAGGCCTTCTCTGTATTTATGAGAATAAAAAAAAAATGTTCTAAAAAAATTCAATGCCCTTACTTTTGTAAACAAATTTGACTGGCACCAGTGACGATGGATTCTCCAAGAAGAGTGAAGACGAAATCTTGACATCTATTGTAGTTTCAACCTCCCCATGCCTCAGGGTGAAAGTCCTTTTCCTACTGTAACAGTGGAAGGAAAGTTTAGCATAAGAAGTTCCATTTTGCTTCTGACCTCCTGTGGTAACATCCTTACATTAAAAGCTTCTGCTGAATTCTGCACTTACACTAGAAAAAAGGTAACAATTGTTCCTTTTCCAAAACTAGCTCCAGCTAAATAAGAAAAGCATACACATAATTAACAATGCTATGTTAAATATTTTTAGGAATATCCTGACCTTTATCCTTCAAAGTTAATTGGTGACGAGCAAAGAATTTTTACAATTTCCTCAGCCCCTCACTCACAACCAGATGTCTGTGGTCCTCATTTACCTTTGCAATCCAACCCCTCTTCCTTTTCCCTTAAGATAAAAAGGAGCCTTTGTACGAACTTAAGATGGTTCTTTGGGACATTGGTCCACCATCTTCTCAGTTCTCCAAATAAAAGTTGCTTGCTTTGTCCCAATACCTTGCCTCTTGACTTATTGATTGTCTTGTGGCCAGTGTTTCATTACACTATTACCTCTGAGCAAAGAGAAGTTCTCCTTTATGCCCAGAGAGACATAGTATATGCCTTAGTCTCTGAAATATGGGTGGAGGAAGACCACATCAGGTAAGGTCCTATGGGAGCAGTTCACAGCCTTGGACAGAAGTGCACACCTGCTCTTCAGAGTGACTCTTCAAGGTCCCCAGAGAGAAGGAGTCACTGAGGGATGAAAGTCAGGGAGCAGCTCTGTCTACATCTGTGGAAGAAAACCCAAGGATCAACAGCTCCAGTAGGTCAAGTTCTGAGGCACCCAGAAAATTTATCTGGGACTAAAACTTTTAAAGAAAAAGCTGACTCTGATCACATGGTCCCACCTGTGCAACTGTCGCCCTGCCTCCAGGCTGCAGCTCTGCCTCTGAGGCTCTGGCACAGAACCCAGCCTTCTTCATGGCTGAGTAGTACTCCGTGGTATACATATTCCACATTTTGTTAATCCACTCATGAATTGATGGGCACTTGCATTGATTCTAGATCTTTGCATTGTGAACTGTGCTGTAATAAACAAGTATATCTGTCCTTTTGATAAAATGACTTCTTTTCCTTTGAGTAAATGCTCAATAGTGGGAATGCTGGAACAAATGGTAGGTCAACTTTTAGTTCTTTGAGGAATCGTCATACTGGTAAAGACACTTTCTTTTGCTTTTAATCCACTCTGCCCCAATCCCTGCGTGTGTTCATCCCACCTGGCCAACTTCTCTTCCCACATCTCCTTGGTGAAACCTTTTAAGAGGAAGTTACATTAGAGAAGGACGCATTGCATCTAATAAACCATAAATACATTCACTTGGGGAGGCAAGTCTCAGGGAAGCGAGACAGATCGATGCTGGCCTGGCCGAGGTGTCCCGCCTACTCCTTGGGGCGGGAGAGAGATAAAGTGGTGTCCGGCCTCACGCAGTTGAAAAATCACACGTGTTTGTTCAGTGTTTGTGAAAGCAAAGAGAATGCACTCCAGGAAGGGAGAGCGTGGGAGGCAGCGCGCCCGGCACGTCCAGACTTCACTTCCCGCGCTGTCCCCGCGCAGCCACTAAGCAAATCAATGACAGTGACGACCCGGAACCCCAGCTGCTGCTGACCGGGCTTGCCCTCCCATCACTTTTGTAACCAATTTTTTATTAATACATTAAATTACCTTTGCATAAAGGACCTGGAGTTGCTTCTATTTTCTGCCTGATGTCTGATGAACACAGATGTTCATTAAGACTGGCGAATGAAAAACGTAATGGCTTCAGCTCCATCTTTGCCTTTTCCTGCTTCAGTCCTTTACATTTAAAAATAGTTGCTTTTGTTGCTCTCAATTGGCTTTTAATGAACCAGCTTCACATCGTGTCAGCCTTTATGTGCTTTATTTTCACTTAATTCACTTTATGTTCATTTAATTTTCCAAAATATTATTAAACATCTATTATGTACAGAAACCATGCTAATTGAACCCCTGACCACAAAAGGCAGTATAGCCAAGTGCAGAGCCATGTTGCTAAATAAGTAACATATAATATGATGATGCATAAAGCCAGGTAGCTAAATAATTATCATACAGTATGATAATGCTTGAATCTTAAATCGGTATCTACAAAGAGTCAGCAGAATACAGGTGACAGCAAAATCAATTCCAGATTAGGCAGGCCATCTGTGATAGTTAATTTTAGATTTCAGTTTGACTGGGTTAAGGGATGTGTAGATAGCTGGTAAAGTATTATTTCTAGGGGTGTCTTTGGGGAGTTTCAGCAGGGGATTGGCATGTGCACTGTGGACTGAGTGGGGAAGATCAGCCCTCAGTGTGAGTGGGCACCATAGAATGGGGGGGAGCAGATAGAACAAAAAGGCAAATCGTCTCTCTCTCCTCGAGCTAGGACATGCTTCTTCTGCCCTTGGACATCAGAACTTCAAGATCTTTGACCTTTGGACTCCAGGACCTGCACCAATGTCCAGCACCCCCCCCCCTTGCCCCTACTCAGGTTCTCAGGCCTTTGGCCTCAGACTGAGAGTTACACCGTGGGTTTCCCTGGTTCTTAGACCTTTGGACTTGGACTAAGCCATGCTACCAACATTCCATGGTCTCCAGCTTGAACATGGTCTATCATGAGACTTCTCAGTCTCCCTAATCATGTTAACCAATTCCCCTAAAGTATTCCTTCTCATAGATATAAAAATTCTATTAGTTCTGTCTCTCTGGAGAACCCCAACTAATATATTATCCTAAGAAGTCTGTCCTTAATACTATGTAGCTGAAAGGAGTTCATTGTCAATCTCTGCGGACAAAGCATTGACAAGAAAAAATGGCATGGCGTAATGTGTTCACAGCAATTTGCTGTAGTAACCAATTTGCAAACTCTTGGTTCCTGTAGGATAATCTTAACTCAACTATAAATTAAAATTAAGGGAAAGTGGCACTTAGAGCATAATGTTTCTCCTGCTCCAAAATGTTTGTACAAATTACACTCATGTCTAATTGGCTTCAAAACTTCATTATTCAAAAGTTATGTAATGGGATCACATTTATAAAAAGCAAAAAGGAAAAGTACCTATTTTATGTATTTGTTGATTACCATAATCAATGTATCAATGAACGTATTGTACATTCAAATTTCTATTATGCAGGTTGACATACTAAAATAAGATACATTATTTTTGGCTTAAAGTGCAAGTGTACATGAGTAATAAGTTTGAGATAATACCAGAAATAACAAAATGTAATACAGAACACAGCATTTCCAAATACCATCACATATTCAACACCAGGAGCAAATTATCTTCCATTTAAATATTACATATTTTAATAAAATTAAAGATTTAAAAACTTTCCTGTTGTGATAGCTTTTTGTCAAAAATTATTAATAGAAGCCTTAGGAGGTTTTATTCCAAGTTCACAATTCTGTCGTCAGCATCCTCTCCATTTTGTAGAGCATTGACCACTAGGGGGCAGACATGACAAAGCCATTTAATAAGTTTCTATTGCTACTTTAAATTTTGAACTTAAATTTGAGACATACATTCTTGAAGCCAAAGGTGTATTTTCTTTAAAACCACATATTCAGACACGAAAATAAAAACTGTAATACTAACTAATAATTCAACATTCAGCCTCTTTCGTTTTCTTACATTTACCAAGTCTTATCTTTGTTTTCAATTACAATAAAATTAAATTTACAATAGACAGACATAGTTAACAGTTTGTTGTTATATAGGACTGGCAACGTCCATCAGCACATATGTTAGTGTTTCTAAGTAAAGGCACTGAGCACCTAGTCATGTATATTATCTAATTTTATTCTCACAATATGCCTGTGTATTAAATGCTATTATCATCCTCATCTGTAAATTGGGGAAATTGGAGACTTTTAAAAGTCACAAATTATGAGGTAGAATAGGGATGGGATTCAGACCTAGTTGTATATAATTCCCAATTTTGTATATGATATGACTTCTCATTTTTTCCATTTTAATTATAAAATGTATGTCATACAGAAAAGTATATAAAATATGTATGTACAACTTTAAAAAATTGTAAAGCAAATGCCCATTTCACTACTGCCCTGTTCATAACAGATGACATTTTTAGACCCTGAAGCAATACCAGATGAACCTCTCACTGTTCCTGATTCCTTCCCTTTAAAAGGTAATCACATCTTGTATTTTCCTGGTTAGAGCTGGAACCCATACTATTAAGTGAAGTTTCCCAAGAATGGAAAAACAAGCACCACATATACTCACCAGCAAATTGGTATTAACTGAGCAGCACCTAAGTGGTCACATGGGTACTACAGTAATAGGGTATTGGGCAGGTGGGAGGGGGGAGGGGCGGGTATATACATATATAATGAGTGAGATGTGCACCATCTGGGGGATGGTCATGCTGGAGACTCAAACTTGTGGGGGGAGGGGGGAAAATGGGCATTTATTGAAACCTTAAAATCTGTACCCCCATAATATACTGAAATTTAAAAAAAAATCAAAAAAATTAAAAAAAAGGTAATCACCATCTTCATTTTTAAAATTATGCCCTTTCTTTTATTTAGAACTTTTGTGAGATTAACATAAATCTATTCACAATATAGCAATTTATTCATGTCTTTGTCCAATATTATATTTGTAAGACTCATCTATACTATAGTGAATAGTTCTCTAGTTTTCATTATTATATGAATGAAATGCCCTATGTAATATACCACTATTTCTTGTCTATTCTATAATACTATTGAAGGGCATACAGGTTGTTTCCAGTTTGAGACAGTTATGAACAATGCTATTATAATGATTCTTCTATATATATTTTGATGCACATGTAAAAGCTTCTCTAGATATATGACTAAGAGTCAAATTGCTAATCAGTTCTGCATATCTGCAACCTCATTGGGAACAATACCAATGTCAGTTGACAGGTGAATAGATAAAGAAATTGTAATAAATCCATACAATGGAGTAGTACTCAGCAATAAAAATAAACTGTTGATAGGTGCAACAACATGGATGAATTTCAAATCTTCATGCTGAGTAAATGAAGCTATACAAAAAAGAGTACATTACGCATGATTCTATTTGTAGAGTCTAAAAAATGCAAACTATAGGTCAAGTCCAATTCCCAAGGCTCCCAAATCCTTCTTAGTATTAATACACTACAAGTACAGCCGCCACTTGCTGATTGTGCTGTGGGTGCTATTCAAATACAAGTATACAGTAGGCATCCTAAATATCAGTTCTCCAGGAGATTGTCAGTTGAACATGTTGACTCCTAGACGCAGTTCAACTTAATGTGCGTAAGGCTTCCCATAAGCATTCCTTTCAAAGTTTCAGAGGCAAATCTATCTGTGATGTTTGATCAGCATAACAGGCAAGAGTTTACTCTCCTGGACACCATTCAGATGTCCTTCATGTCCTGCTTGTTTCATGTTCCTTCCACATTCACACGTGGTTTAGTCAAAAGAGCAAAGGAGACTCCAGCCTACCAGAAATGCAGTGGTGGCACGTTTTCCTTCATACCCATACCCAGCTGAGAGTCACAATGCATCCCGTTCAGTTCAAGGGTAGGATTTCTCTCCAGGCTACAGTACAAGCAATGTGATAACTGTATCCAACAAAATGAGACTTGAATGAAAATTCTAACCAGTTTACATGGAGGTCAGTCACCAGGTGTAATTGACGTCTTTTCAGTAAATAACCAAAACAAAATTCTCGGGCCAGTCTTGCAGTTTGTCTTCAGTGCCATTTTCCCCAGAGTGGGGAAAAATCCAGAATCTTTTTCCTGAGTTGGCAATTACTTGGCACTATATCTGAGAGAAAACATTAAGTGTTTTTTTCTTGCTCTGAGACATTCTCTCAGGAAAAGCATGATGCATCCATTCTCAGCATCATTACACATTTTATGCACTCCTTTCTCATCTGCCACAGTTGCCCTTTTATTCTCCATTCATTACCTATTAGACACATGAGATGAGTCACTCTCAAGTCCATTGTTTCCTTAATGGTATGCAAGTCAAATTAAGAGAGATTGAAATAGTATCCTGAGTAGCAATGCCTCCCTATACTGGGATATGCTATTGCAGATACAACTAGATACCACTGATACAACTAGATCTGGCAAGACAAAAGAACATTTTTGTTGGAATGATAAAGTTGTGTGAGTGCATCATCAGTCTTCTCTTTATCCCTCCAACCATATACCCCAAACTTTCCCGATAGCTTTCCTGCTTTATATTCATCCAATCAAGCCAGCCAGTCTTTCATAACCTTTTCATTACCAGTTTTTATCAACAGATATTTTAAATTGCCCTTTCCAGTTCTTTTTTGGAGGGTAGAGATTGAAAAGTTCTTTTAATAAGTTTGTTGGAGTTTTTCTTTTCTTTTTTTTTTTTTCTTTTTTTGGCAAATATACTGGAGAATTATGCAATGCTACCAGCATTAGACATATCCAGGGCCACGGTTTTCATATTCCTTTGTAACTAGTCATGCAATTGGAGAACCTTTCATCTTGCCTTTCTTGTGTTCTGTGCCTCCTGTGTTAACTTCAAAATAAAGACACATGCCATCCTTTCTTCCCTATGATTTTCATTGTCAAATTATTAATATCGCTGCTAGATATACCATCTTTCTGAGCTCTGGTTTGCCTTGTCACCCAGACCAGGAGCAGGAAGTCTGTTCAGCTGCCCCTTGATCCCCTTCACAGAGATGATACACAGATTTGGGCTCCTGTGCTGTCAGCACTATCGATCATGGCTCCTACTGGAAGAGCCAGAGAAATCTAGAATTTCACATTGGAGGATCCACCACGTCCTCTCTTAGACATATTGAATGCTGATAAAAAGCAGAATAACTCATTCCAGTTCTTGATGAAATAGCTAAAATATAATGATATGGATGAGTCTATATGATGTTAAAGTCTCTTAGCTCATTTTTGTACATAGAAAACAGTGATGTGTATGCTCTGTGCTCTGATTTGATAAAATATAACCTAGGAGATTGCATTTATTCACTTTCTCTTGTTCCATATCTTTATAACATCCTAAGTCATTGCTATACCCATAGGATAAGCAAAGTCAAAGTCCAATATTCATTTATTATAGTCAGAACCCAGATGAGGCCACCTGGGGCTACTAGTAATGATCTTACATAGTCTAACTGCCATTCTTTTCCATCAAAAAATCTTACTCAAAGTCATCTTTTGGAAATTCTCTTCCTATGATCATTCTGGATAGTGCACATTACTACATGAGCAATTTCCATAAAAGAATGTGTGAGATTCCACCCAATATTTATAGCTCAAGTAACAATGGCCCTGTTTGTTTCATGTACCCAAATAGACATATCTAAGGAATGGACCAGTGATCAGCTTTTGCATACTAAACCCATAATGAGCCAGCGACCAGGTTTTATCTGGTGGTCATTGATATGGCCTGTTTGAATTCTGGTTTAGCCATGGGACTTGCTTTGACTAATGGCAAGTAGGCAGGAAGGATGACGTATTAGTTGTAAACCTAGGCTTTAAGGAGCCTTGCACATTTCTCCTTACTTTCTTAAAATTCTGCCACATAACAAGAAGAGCTTCTCCCAGAAGGCCACTGTCTCTTCAACCTGGGCCTCACAATGTACATGCATGGAGGGAAACAGCCCCTGCCAACCCATCCCAACAGCACAGTCTGAATCAAAGCCCCTTGGGTTACCCAACCCTGGGATGACCAACCTGTTGCCAATCCTCAGACACAGGTGACAAAAAATGATTCTTGTTTAAACCACTAAGTTTTGGAGTGGTTTCTTAGTTAATCAACTATAAGATACTAATAAGTCAATGTCTTATATCTATGGTTCAAAATATCTAGTTGAATAATTAATGCAGACTTGTGGATTTAAGTTAAATCTTAATTTGTGTAATATATTGGGAAATTTAGAGTAACTTTAGGTTTACTGTGATTATAAGGTAAAGATATCAGATCTATAAATACATCTAGTACTTAGGAAGATCTAGTCAAATAATTGAGCCACTAAAATGACAAATTAAATACAATAAAGTTCTAGATGGAATTTAAAATATTTGAAGAGGTTTAATTCATTAAAATTTGTAATGGGACAAAATATTTTTCAAAGGTCATTAAAAACGGATTGGTAATATTAGGAAAGGTAAGTATGTACATACTCTATGACTCAGCAATTTGGTTCTAGATATAATATATATGCAACAGAAATGGTTCCATATATTCTCCAAAATTCACATACTGGAATGCTTATAGTGGCATTATTTGTAATAGCCCCAAACTGGAAACTACTCAAATGCCATCGATGTTAAGACAGATGAGAAGAAATAACCTTTATATGCAACAAAACAAATCAAACAAATATATTATCACATGAAAAAATCAGACCCCAAAGAGTGAACAGTGTATAATATCATTTATTTAAGGAATAAAAGTAGGGAAGACTAATCTATGCAATTAGCAATCAGAATAGTGGATACCTGAGGTTATAACCAGACTGGGACATAAAGGGGCCTTTTGTGATGTCTGATGGTGGTGTTCTGTTTCTTATGTGAGTGCTAGTCTCTTGGGTTTCTTAAGTATGTGAAATGCATTAAGCCATATATTGATGAGTCATGCACTTTTTATGTATATACTAAACTTTAATAAAAAGTAATTGTTAATAATTTTAGACTTATTAATAAGATTTTTTAGCTACTCTGACAATTTGTTTTTCTTTTTTTAGGATAGTCTCTCTCTGTTGACACAATCACAGCTCACTGCAACCTCAAACTTCTGGGCTCAAGCAATCCTCCCACCTTGGCCTCCTAAATCCCTGGGATTACAGGAGCATGAACCCACCACACCCAGCCCACAAACCTTATAGTCTAAAAGAGGAACTAGATGAAAAAAAAGAAAAAAAAAACTCCCCAGAGTCTATATTTGTTGTGATGCCTCTTTAGCTCAGTTAATCCAACAGTGCCTGTGTCCATGATTAACTCTCTTCTTCCAATAATAAATCACCCTCCTTGGCAAGGTATGATCTCAGATGGGCTAGTCATATTTCCTTGCTCGTCTGGACAAAGTAATTGTTCCTGGGAGTAGACATACGGCTCAAGCCAGATCAGTTGCAGTCCTTTTTTGGAGTATTTGACAATGACACTGGGAAAGTGTCATTGTCCTTTTCTTTTCTGGTCACAAAGTTGAATGAATGTGAGCCTGAAGCTTGGATTCAGATGGTTTAAGATGATCAAGAATGCTAGCCTGAGATCATGACAGCAACATGCAAAAAGAAGAAATGATAGGGGTGAGTGTGTGTGTATGTGTGTTGGGGGAGTAGAAAAAGAGAGAGAGAGAGAGAGACAGAAAGATAGAAAGACAGAGACAGACAGAGAGAAAAATAGCTTTGAATTCCTAGAGTCAAACATCTGTGAAGCCAGTTCAATCCCAGCCCTTTCCATGGTTTGATGACTTGATCTAGTGCTACAGTCCTCTTTTTTATATAGTTCAAGTTGAGTTTTATCTAAACTAAAATAGCTATAACATAGAGTAGCCATTACATAGTCATTATATAGAGTAATCAAGCTATAGTCCCTTTCAGTTTTAGTCTTGTGGAATTCTTACTAATTACCACATTCTGGAAGACAGGTTCAAATATTAAGCAAAAAATGGCTTTAGGTTAAAAAATATAACATTTAGGTTAAAAAAATATAACATGGGGACCCACAGAGACAAAAATATGTACTTCAGAAATAAAATAAGAAGGGAAAATTAAGATGAAAAGAGTATGCTGACAAGTCATGTTATAAATATTTTTCAAAATCTCCCTCCCCCCACACAGACATTAGACCCAGGTTTTATAAGAAACTTTGTTTTTTCACAGATATAGAATACAAATTCAAGAAAAATTATTATTGTTTTTCACAATTGTGACTTTGCTGCTATTCCCAGTTATTTATAAGTACTATGATTTTATATGTGTATCTTCATTCTAGATGTAAATAAGGTATACTTCTTCAGTCTCCATTACTTCCATTTTTTCTGTTCTCTCCTTTCTCAATGTCACTCTTCTGTGATGAGATGAAAATTATTAATATTTGAAGGTTTCATATATGTATTTTCTATTTATTTTCTTCTTTGAACATCTGATCCTTGAGAAAAGAGAAACAAAATACTGTCAGTAGATTATTTGGAAAAAAGTAACCTGAGGGAAGACAAACAATTGGCCACCGGAGATCTAAACCAACCCTAACATTAGTAGCCCGTGAACCACATGAAAAGAAGAAATAGTGAAACCAAGATAGCAGAGTCAGGACAGCAAAGTTAGTAATAAGAGAGTTTCCCAGCAATTTCAGAGTAAGAGAATTGGAGAAGATATAACATTCTTATTTTATCCAAACACTAAAATAAGATTTGAATGTAATAATCTGAAACTTCTGTCTAATCTTTGAATGGAACACTGCAGCATGTACTACACACACAGGTTGATAGCAGAGAATATACATAATGCCAAATTCTGAGGCCATAAGCATAAAAGGAACACACCTCTACCTGGCACTGAGCACAATGCATGAAGAGGGACTAAGACGAGGAAGAGGAGTAAAAAGGCAAGTCAAAAAAGACAGAAGCATCAGGTCCCAAGGAAGGGGCAAATAATGAAGGACCACATCTGATCAGGAACATTGCTGATTCAATCCACTTCTAGGTCCCAAGGAAAGAAGCACATTCAGAGAGCAGAGACCAGGGATACAGCTTTAATGTTAAAACAGTATGACTGACAGAGGTGGATTACTCAAAAACTTTCATCTTAAGACAAGGAGGAAGAGAAAGTGCAGGTTCTATAGGATGTATCCTAGGAGGAAAAGAAGAAGAAAATATAAGGGGTGGGAAATGCATCCAAGCAGTGGGTTAAAAGGCAGGACTAATCACAGGGCAACAACACATAAAGAGACAAAGAGCTGCCAGGTATCCCGTAGATACAGGCAGGAAGTAGCCAAGAAGTTGTAGTTGAAACTCTCAAGCTTCTACACCACCAAATGCATCTACCTCTCTCCTTAGGAGGCAAATCTTCTAAGAAGTCATCTGCAGCCCACACCATCTGTCTCAGTGCAGAGAGGATTAAAACATCCTTTACTGGATCCAGCTCCCACTCCGAGGTATAATTGCTAACCACCAAGATGTCAGAAAGAGCAAATCCAAATTTTCTTTGGACTGCCTCCCGCTGTAATACATACAGAAATTACAATCCAAAATATCAAAATAGTGAAAATATTTATGTCAATATAAATTCTGAAAGTAATAACAAAAAGTAAGAACTTGGTAATAATTTTACTATTGGAAAATAAATGGAGATATGGTCCCATAAAGTACTTTCTTGAAGAACTTCACATATCAAATTCTGATCTCTCTTCCTTTTTAAATATATTCTTAGGATAAGTCAATTTTAATTGGATAAGTCTAGTTTAATGTTTAATTCTTTCTTAGACTAGTTTATTCCTGGAACCAGACTGCTTGGTTTCAAAATATGTCTGTCACTCCTTAGCACTGTTATGTAAGCATTGGCAAATGCTTTAATCTGTGTGCTTTTGTTTTCTCATCTGTAAAATTTGATAATGATAGTACCCATCTCATAGGCCTGTTATAAGGATTGAATAAGAAAATCTAACATATTAGTGCTCAAAAATATTAGCTGTCTTTGCATCTTCCAAACTGGTGTTCTCACATCCAGGTTCCTGTTTTAATTCCAATCTATTCTCCACACAGTGGCAGATTAATTTTTGTGAAGTTTAACTTTGATCATACCACTATTCTTTCAAAACATTGCTATAATTCCTCATAACATATCTCATTAAGTAAAATCACCTTATACCAATGTTCCTTTCTCCTTTTATCTTCCCCTACAAGGATCCAACCTGTCACTAAACTGAACTCCACGCTGCCCAAACATGCTGCCTTTTCTCCATTAATATATTGACTTGTACTGTCCTCATGGCCTGAATTTGTTTTTCCTTTTTCTCTCTTCACTCTCTAAAATACTTCTTGAAAGCCATTTCTCAGTTAATAAAATCTTCCCCCGTGCCCTTTAACAGGATATCTGCCTTCTCTAAATTTTTATAGCACTTTCTTTTTAGTCATTTCATAATATTTATCATACTCCATCATATCATATTCTCTTGTGAACATTTTTTCCTTTTCTTTTCTTTTCTTTTCTTTTTTTTTTTTTTTTTTTTTTTTTTTTTTGAGACATAGTCTCACTCTGTTGCCCAAGCTAGAGTGCAGTGGCATGAGCCTAATTCACAGCAACCTCAAATTCCTGGGCTCAAGTCATCCTCCTGCCTCAGCCTCCCGAGTAGCCAGGACTACAGGCATGTGCCACTATGCCCAGCTAATTTTTTCTATATATTTTTTAGTTGTTCAGCTAATTTCTTTCTATTTTTAGTAGAGGCAGGGTCTCACTCTTGCTCAGGCTGGTCTCAAACTCCTGAGCTCAAACAATCCACCCTCTTTGGCCTCCCAGAGGGCTAGGATTACAGGTGTGAGCCACTGCACCCGGCCTTGTCAACTTTTTCTTATTCCATTTCCCCATCTCCTCACCTTCTTCTATAAAATTTTAAGTTTCTTAGTGCAGGAAAATTGTTTTCATTATCTGTGTATCTGGTTAGAGACTATCACACTGGCTTAATCTTAAAGGTAATCAATAAATATTTTTTAATTGAACCAAATAGAATTAAATTGTGATGAATGGAATTTTGTCTTATCATTATTCCCTAAACAACACAGTATAACAACTCTTTATATAGCATTTACATCTCTTTACATAGCATTTACATTGTATTAGGTATTATAAGTACTCTAGAGATGATTTAAAGCATACAGGAGGATGCATGTTTACATAGGTTATATGTAAATACTATCACATTTTATATCACAGACTTGAGCATCCACAAATTTTAGTATCAGCGGGAGGTCCTACACCAAATTCCTTGCAGATATCAAGGGACAAAAGGATTGTATTTAATTTTTAAAACTT
This sequence comes from Microcebus murinus, assembly GCF_040939455.1. Lineage (NCBI taxonomy): Eukaryota > Metazoa > Chordata > Mammalia > Primates > Cheirogaleidae > Microcebus > Microcebus murinus. The sequence goes on along the minus strand of NC_134105.1, from coordinate 62,366,132 downwards.
GGAAAATGAGCCCTAATTAAGCAATTTTTTTAATTTTTTTTATTTCAGGAAATTATGGGGGTACAAACATTTTGGTTACATGTTATGCCTTTGCCACATACAAACCATGTTTTGAGATGTGCCCTTCCCCCCCTACAATGCTCAATGTGTCCATTAGTTGTCCATTACCCAACCCTTATCTTCTTAAACTTGGTAGGTGTCTTTTTATTTTTATATGCAATAATATTAATTGCATACTGATACTAGTGATACTAGTAACAAACCCCAGAAATTGTGTTTACAAAGAACATCGTTCATTACCTTTAACTTTATAGGCACACATCTGTCTGTTTCTATAAGATCACCTTTTGTAATCAGATTCATGCTATCCACATGAGTGAGCAAAGCCACGTGTACTATACCTATGCCAAACAGATACATATGGTTTTTATCATTTCAGACAGAATCAGTATTTTTAATTAATGAACTATCAATTATGCAATAGGCTACTTATGGAGCAATTTAATATTTGAGAAGTTCTTCCACCTCCACTCCTCCCCCAAAAAATTCCCCTGGAATACTCATTAGTACTTGGAATTTCTCTGACATGGGAAGTCACATTCATTGCCTTCCATGGTAAGAAATGAATCTTCAAATAAATAAAACCACCTCTTGGAAGAGGTCACTAAAATTTGTGCTACAATATTGCTGATTAATTTCATATTCTGTCCAAAAGTTGTGTTTTGATAAAGACTAAAGAAAGAACCAAAGAGCTCTATTAAACAAGATGTGGGAAAAAACGCCTCAAGAAGGAGATAAAATGTATCCAAGCATTACAAATAAACTGTTCCTGTTGTGTAATTTTAGCAAACACCTCCCCACATATCACCTTTGCAAGGTTTTAAATTTCACTTAGGTAAATCAATCACTGTCTGATTCTAACTTAATCCAAATTGTGATAAACTGGCTCTTTCCCACTCAAAATGGATAAGGCCAAAAACAGTCAAAATGGGGCACTCTAATTCCCTATTCCTGGTTATCTTCCCCAAATCCTTTATTCTACCTTTCCCTACCAAACATCTTAACTTCCTGCTTCTTTTTCTTACTGATTTTTTTTTTTTTTTTTACTTTCTAATCCTTTAGGGTCCCAGAGGAAATCTATGACTCTTGGTCAATAAATGCATGCCAGGATATAGTGATAGCAGGTAATTAGGATTATACTATTCTTCATATATACATTAATTTGTTTAATCTTTACCAAAAAAAAAAAAACTTCTAAGGTATGTGCTATTATATTAATTTTGTAGATTAGAAAATTGAGGCATAGAGAGTTTAAGTCACTTGCACAAAGTCATACAGTGAGTGAGTACTCAGTTGGTTTGAACCATGCTGGGGGGCTAGGGGAGATTGCAATACCCAATTACTTAAAAATTCTACATTTCTACATCCTGTCCAGAAACCGTTCTACAATATGGTCTAGTCAATCACCCTTCATGGCAAAGTGGAATGAGACTCACCACACTTTATCACCTCTCTTCGAATACTTTTGATCTTTACCACTATCTCAGGAGAGAGACGTTCAACAGAGTTGGCATCAAACACAAACGCCACACAATGGATTCTGTCCTTCACCAAGGGATAGCCAATATAGTTTTGATGACCTGATGTGATTGGTTTCATGGAATCAAACTGTAAGGTAGACATAAAGCAATATATTAATTCAATAAATACTTATGAGCACATACTTTATGCCAGGCCCTGTATACATGAACAAAACAGAAAGGTCTATAATAGCATGAGGCTAACAATCTGGTGGAAAAGACAGGCATTATGTAAGTAGCTAGTAGTCTTTTCACCTCCTCAAGTAAGTGAGGAAAGGACATGTAATCTCAGAGCTAAGAATAGTGGGAGTTAGTTGGGATTAAGAGATGGCAGAATAGTGAGATTAAGAGATGGCAGAAAGTGTTCTAGATCAGAGAAGCAATATGGGCAAAGAAGGAGTGCTGTATCATACCAGCACTCAGAAAAAAAGCTGGTATGGCACAGCAGAGTGCAAGGTGGGAGGGGGAAGTGGTTCAAGATGAGATGCCCTTACTTTTGAACTAGCAGTTCCTCTGCTGGAACTTGTCCCACAATATACTGGCAAAAATATAAAAACAATGTATGCACAAGGCTAGTACCTATGGGACTATTTGCAGCAGCAAAAATTTGATATATCACTAAAATACAGTATTCTACCACTTCTCTAAGAGAGGAGGAGCCACAAATTTATACTTATTTTCTTATATATTAAAAAAGATCAGTAAACCATAAATTTTATATGGTTACTTATAGGAAGAGGGGAGATATTTATTTGAAGGGGCAGAGAAAGAAGATAGATTCTTTCAACATATTTTGTTGCGTATTAAATAGATTTGACTTTAGAGCCATATAAATGTTAAACATAAATATAAAATAAAAATCAATTTAAAAAAAATCAATCCTTAATTTAATTAAACTGGTGAACTTTTGCATCCAGTTGGGATCGTAACTACAGACAAAAACTATTTCTGATTGACTCTAAAACACAATAATTTTTATATGCCTGTTAGGAAACATGATACATCCTAAATACAATATAAAAATCTGCTAAATTTTAAAATTATTTCTGGTTTTGATTGTGATTATATAAAATGATATTAAATGAGTTGTGACATGATAGTCTGTCATCTCTGGTGTTTTTGAGAATGGGAATTTTCCATTTGGGAGAAAGCAGAGACATTAGGATACATAAAAGAAAAGATCAAGTAAAACCTTTCTAGTCCTAAATTTGAATGAGATGTGTCTGCATGCATTTATAATTTATTTTTCATGAAAATATAAATCTCCTAACTCTGTACACTTAAAAAGGCAAGAAACAATGACCAACCAAGTAGCAATGCACAGTTCTAATGCCCCAAACTAGGACTTCTTGGAGAAATAACTGATTCAAAAGCTATGGCAGGAAAAACACAAGATGTAGCTGAGATATCTAGTCATACCAGAAATAAAAAAATATAGCAAAGACTTTTAGGTTCATGTCAAACAGACTCAGGATCCAAAGTGTAGCGGCTCCCACTACTACAAGGTGGTACATTTGGCATCAGCGTGAAGAAAATCTACAATGGATTAAAACACATAAAATATGTTCAATTCATATTGAGCTCATAATGATAATAAAATAACTGTTCACTACTTGCAAACAACTTATTACTTGTGTGAAGGAAACAACTTATTACTTCAAAATCTTGTAAAAAGGAGAAAAAATTCAAACATACTCCTGCCTTTCCTTTTTAAACTGTACCACTAGTTAATCAAATAGTAGAGGAAGGGAAGTTTCCCTTTCATGTGTAAAGTGGTGAAAGAATGATAGAAATAGAATATCACTATTTTCATACTCTAAGAAATAAATGGATCTAGGTATTTAACATCAATGAATGACAATATTAGAAAAGTAAGAAAATCCAAAATTGTGCACCTCCTCATAGAAGAACACAGAACCATCTATGAAGTAGAATCTGAACTGGAACATGCCTCTAGATTCACATACCTATTTTCAGGATATATAGAATCTAATGGACCATATAAAACTACCCTGAGGGATGCCAAGAGCAGAGTTCAGACTACATAAAATTCTACAAAACAACTAACTTTCCTGAAAAAACAAATTGCAAGGAAAAAAAACAAAAGAGATAGGCAGAACATACAAATTAAAAGAGGTTGAATAGATTTACTTGAATTATTTTTCAAACAAACTGTTAAAAATGCCTGATACTTATAAGACAATTAGAAATTTGAGCATTGAGTTGTATTTGATAAGAAACAATTACAAATTTTTGATGTGATAAGGGTATTATGGCTATGTTTAAGGAAAGATATATATGCTCCTATGTATATATTAATATTGTATAAGTATATATTCAATAACGCTTAAAATGCTATGATTTTTTGGGTTTGCTTTAAAATAATTCAGAAAAAAGAAGGTGGGTAGATATAGATAAAACAAGATTGACTATCAGTCACAAGATTTTTAAACTGAGTACATGGAACTCCATTAAGCTATTTTGTCTACTTTTGCATAGCTTTAAGATTCTCTATAACAAAAAAATTTATTTTAAAAAAGAATATCTAAAAATAAACTTACAGCATCTATAAGATAACTTCATACTAAATGATAAAAGAACATTGCATCAATAATCAATAGAAAAATAAAACATGCTGTGTTTTTGAATAGACCCACTGGATATGTAAAGATATAAATCAACTTTCAGTATGAAATGTTAATGTAACAAGAAATCAAGCACAAATAATCAAACAAAACACAAACAAGCTCAATTATAAAAGTATATATGTGAAAATTGTTGAGAAAAACAAATGGGAGAAATGAATGATGAATGTGACTTATCCGGTGATTTATGAAGTCATAATTTATTGCTATAGCAATTAAAACAATTAAGCTCAATTAAAACAATTAAGCTATTTAGTAATTAAAATGATATTATAAAACAGATAAATACATCAATAGAAAAAGCTAGAGAATACAAACACTGACCCCTATATTTTCCAAGGAAAAGATACAAAAGGCATTCAATGAAAAATGTTGGCATGATTGACTACCCATTTGGAACAAGGTAGATTAATAATCAATTTGAGATCTGAATGTTTATCAAAAGGACTACAAATTAACAAATAAAAAAGACAAACTGAGATGGTTCTGTGATCTCACCTTCCTCTTGCTTGGAGCACTGACAGTGGTCAGTATGACCATCTTGAAAGTATAAGGATGGATGAAAGCTACATGTCTTAGTCAGGTGGGTTGCTATAACACATTACTAGAGAGTAGATAGCTTAAACAAAAAACATTTATTTCTCACAGTTCTGGAGGCTGGGAAGCCTAAGATCAAGGTGTCAGCAGATTTGGTGTCTGGTAAGGGACCTCTTCCTAGTTTGCAAACAGCCACCTTTGGGCCATATCTTCACATGGCAGAGAGAGAGATCATCTCTCTCATGTCTCTTCTTCTAAAAGCACTGATCCCATTCATGAGGGCTTTACCCTCATGACCTAATTATCCCCCAAAGGCCCCACTTCCAAATATTCTCACATTGAGGATTGGGGCTTCAACATATGAATTTTGAGAGGACACGTTCACTCCGTAACACTCCATGCTGAGAGTCTCAGAAAGTCAGAAGGACCTGTGAAATTAATAACCTCAGAGAGCTGCCACGTGGCCCACAAACTGCCCACTTTTAGGCTTCTTGTTACATAAGAAAAAATATCTATGTGGGTAAATAGCTATAGTTGTATTTCTGTTTCACACAGCCAAAAGCAAGGGAAGATAAAACAGCACTCATAGCTGTTATGGCAGAAAAGTCCTGGCGATGTTTTTATCCTTTGTGAGGAAAAATATAAATATTAAAAAGGGAAAAAGAACCTTGAACAAGTATAGCTTAAGAAGGTAAATGCTGATGCACCAAGTTAGACCAGAATCTGATGTTTTGGATAGGGGCAAAAATAAGCATTTTAAACATCAATTATATAAATGGACTTGATAATTTTAAGGTGTGACTCATCTCTGCCTATTTTGTTAAGAGTTTTTATCATAAAGGTGTGTTGGACTTTGTCAAATGCTTTTTCTGCATATATTGAGAGAATCATGTGGTCTTTGTTCTTACTTTTATTTATGAGGTGAATTGCATTTATAAATTTGTGTGTGTTGAACCAGCCTTGCATCCCTGGAATAAAACCCACCTGGTCATGGTGAATGATTTTTTTGATGTACTGCTAAATTCAATTTGCTAAAATTATGTTGAGGATTTTTACATCTATATTCATGAGGAATATTGCTTTGTAGTTTTCTTTTTTTGTTGTGTCCTTTCCTGGCTTTGGTATCATGGAATATTACTCAATTATAAGAAAGGGCAGTGATCTAGCCCCTCTTACATTTTCCTGGATAGAGCTTGAGCCCATTATCCGAAGTCAGGTATCACAAGATCGGAAGAATAGGCTCCACTCGTACTCGCCATCAAATTGGCACTAACTGATTAACACTGTGGTGCTCACATGGTAGTAATATTCTCCAGGGATTAGGGAGTTGGGGGGGGTACACTCACAACTAATGGACGCAGTGAGCATTGTAGAGGGGAAGGGCATGCCTCTAACCCTCGCTTGGGTGAGGCAAAGACAATATATCCAAAATGTTTGTACCCTCAAATATCCTGAAATTTAAAAAAAGGAAAAAAATCAACTACAATTTTTCATTCTAAAAATCAACTACAATTTTTCAGCCAAATCTTACCTGATATCTGTCAGAAATGTGGCCTTTTAAGATGCAGACTACATCTTCTGTGTACAGGCCTTCTTCTTTCTCACCCAGCCCCAGTGTGTCACACAGAATAAATGGCAGGAAGTTGCCATCTCTCTCATCCTTAATAGAGTATGTCCTGTACTGCAGAGGGGAAAAAAGCAACTTTAAGAATTCATTTTTCTTTAATTAGAAATTGAGATGAGGTTTACATGTAGTAAAGTTTATTGGCAAGAGACTTTTCAAATGTAATTAATTTAAACAAGAAGCAAAGGCTGGGTGACTAAAATATACTTACCTTCTTAGATATCCCACTTGTATCAGAGCCCACCAAAGCCTGACATGTTACATGGCCTCGGAAAACAGACTTCACTGAGTTGAAAAAGCTAGACTTCCCAGCTCCAATTGGACCCAGCAGCAGAATTCGCACTTGGGGAACCAGGTCTCCATATGGCTTATAAGTTCTCATAGTAGACAATAAGCTCTCCCGGTCCCTGTTTAGACACAACAATTTTTAACAGTTGACTGGTTATAAGATCTCACCATAAGTTTTTCTAGAATTCATTTTGTCTTATGTATTATTATTTTTTATTAGCAACTTGCCTTCTCACATAAAAAGACACAAGTCTACCCTACTTTAAATCCTATTGTAAAAGAAAGAAAAACAAAAATAACATTTGTAACTAAAGCCGATCAGACATAAAATCTTTCAGACTTAAGCTACTAAGCCATAAAAATCTAAAAATTAATAACAGCTATGTCAAAGAGGAAGATAAATTATTCAATAATAAGCTTCAAAAATCATAATATAATATGTGACTTTTGAAGTTTTGGGAAGTAGCCCATTTTTAACATGTTCTTGAGGTTCATAATAGGTATTCCCCATCTATCACTCCTTCCACAGCAATTCTTTAAAGTAGCTGAAATTTTAACTGCAATAATTCTAAGCAAAATAGACATGCAGCCAAATAATTATTTTTTCCAAGTATATAAAATTAGAAATTTCTTCTCCCTACTCAATGTTCTTTTTGTTTTAACATTACTATCATAAAATCACTTTATGACTCTAAATATAGTTATAGGTTGCTCTTAATGATCCACAAGTTATCTGTGATAATTTGTGTTACCAACTTTATTAATGGAAACTGTCATAGAATAAATCAAAGATTATGAAGAGGGTAATAGAATGTTAAAAACATTGACTTACATAGTAATCCCTTGTATCTTTCTTTTGTCCAATAAATCTAGTAAAAAATAAGAGAATGGTGTAGATTAGAAGTTATTGAATGATAGCTGGTTGAATGAATGTCGGTGAATTCATTGGAGACAAATATATAAAAATCCTTTATGTATTTGTACAGTATTGTGAAAAGCAAATGATTTTATAGAGAAAATTCTGGCAAATCTTATTAACATCATCTCATTTGAAGAGGCTAGAGATAAAGGCAAGGTAGACACTGTAAGATTATAGTGTCAACAGATCTTTTCTCACTCAATTATTCAGCCCCAATGTGTAGCTCACTCCAACATGGGAATTGGGCATGAGAGGGCTTTCTGAATAAGACAAGCAAGGCTTAGAGACATGGGAATGCTCTAACAGATATTTTCCCCTCCATAATCCAACAGGTCTGGGATTGATAATGTGCAAAAACACACTAACCTAAAAGCCATGGCATTACCAGATTTTCTCCATAACCTGCTATCAGTAACTGAGGATCCAGGAACTTCCAATTCAATTGATTTTATTCCTGGCTCAAGAAGAAAAGGTGAGACTTGTGCCTAGCAAATGAGAGTGCAGTGAATAATTTAGGGGTGGGCAGAGGACTTCATTCAGACCAATGAGACACAGGCCCAGAATTTTTTTCTTGGAAAGAAACATTCTTTTATGGTGGATTTAAAACTTAAAGGGTTAGGTCTAGTGATGCTAGCAAGTCTCTAAACTACAAAAGAGGAATATCATGCAGCACATTTATAAATATGTCCATATGTATGGTAACAAAGTAAACCTCACTAAATTACTAAAAGTAGAAATCATGAAGACTTCAGTCAATGACTACAGCATAATAAAACTAAAAATGTACAAGTATAAACAAACAGAAAAGCAGGCTTTGGGATTTTAAAAAGCACTCTCTTAAATAACTTTAATATCCAAAAGGAAATTTAAAAACACAATTATAAATACATAGAAAATAATGATATGAACACTTTATGTCAACTTTGTGATAAAAGCATATTTCACTAATGACAAGAAGTAAGGAAAGTTTTGAATATTGAAAATAGAAATGAAAAAGAATAAAGAAACAAAACTTAGGAATATAAAAAGAAGTAATTAATAAAAATATGAGAACAAATTTTAAAACTTGAAAAAGGGTAAATTAATGTACCAATTCTTTATTTTAAGATATAAGGTAAATAACCAGCTAGTCTAATCAAGGAAAGTGAAAAGGAACAAATCACTGTGGCACATAATAATTGGATGGACCACTCCTGAGGTAGGAGTTAAAGCAGCTAGACTCTAATAAATCCACTCACTTTTCTAGAGAACACTCTTAGGGAAAGAAATAAAAATAACCAAGTGTAATTCCCCTATAAATATGCTAATAATTTTATGTCCTGGTAAATAGACTAATGATATTTGCTACAAGGAAGAATACTCCTCTCTTGAATGTCTTTAACAGGATAGCCATGGCTACAAATTACTTAGAGTAAACAAATCCAGATTGTATGGATTAAGTAGGCATGTTTTCCCAGAAAATGTCATGTAGCTGGTATATAAATGTTCCATAACTTGATCACTCTCCAATATGTAAGGTGGCCTATAAACTTAAAACCCTGCCTGTTGTTCTTGTCCAGAAAGCATATGCCCAATATGGAAAGGAAAGATCTCAAGAGCCACACAGAATAGCCCAGTACTTATTTTTTTTTGCCTTCTCTGAAATTTTTGATTACCTTTTCTTTGAAATTATTAGTACTGGGTAAGATATCTGATTTGTAGGAATTAGATTTTTAAATCTAATTCCTTGTATTAGTTCAATCTCAAATATAATATTGAATGGAAGAGACCAGACACAAAAGAACCCATGGTTTGGTATGGTTCTATATATATAATATTCAAAAATAGGAAATATTAATTAATATTGATATGAGATAAAATAATGGTTACCTTTGGTTGGCAATAACTGGAAAGAGTCATAAGGAAATTTTCTGAAATAATAGCAATGATAGATTTCTTCATCTGAGTAGTTGTTCTATGTGGGTGTTCTGTTTGTAAAAATTTTGTCAACTGATAACTAGTCAATTGTGTACTTTACTGTTTATGTGTTGTGTTATATTTCAATAAAAAGTTTACTTAACTGATCCAGGATGGCCAACATCATGACATAGCCAAGTAAATTCACTGGACTTACACAAAATTAAAAAAAAAAAATGTTTGGAGCAAAAAGGAAGAAAGATCAAATGACTCAAAGAAAAATTTTAAAAAAGTAGTAATAAATAAATCTGACCCGAAGTTTTCCACAGCAACATCAAGGCTGTAGAAGCATTACAATGTCCCCCAAAATAAAATGTGATTCAAGAATTATGTACTTTGAGGCCAGGTGTGGTGGCTCACACCTGTAATCCTAGCACCCTGGGAGGCCGAGGCAGGAGGATCACTTGAGGTCAGGAGTTCAAGACCAGCCTGAGCAAGAGCAAGACCCTGTCTCTACTAAAAATAGCAAAAAATTAGATGGACAACTAAAATATATAGAGAGAAAAAATTAGCTAGGCATGGTGGTGTATGCCTGTAGGCCCAGCTACTCGGGAGGCTGAGGCAGAAGGATTGCTTGAGTCCAGGAGTTTAAGGCTGCTGTGAGCTAGGCTGATGCCACGGCACTCTAGCTTGGGCAACAGCTAGAGTCTGTCTCAAAAAAAAAAAGAATTATCTACTCCGATGATCAATCAAGTAGAAAGACCACAAACAATTAGTTTATAATACACAAATGGTCAGGAAATACTATTCACAGGAGTCCTGTTAAATGGGCAGATATAAACAATCATTTCATAGAAGAAATGTAAATAACCAATGCACATAGACTTGTAAGTGATCAGGGATAAGCAAAAATGAAAATGAGAAACTGTCTTTTCACGATCAAATCAGGAAATATTCTAAAATTTGATAATATCAAAGATTGACAAAGATACAGGGAAATTGGCATTTCTGTAACTGTTGGGAGAGATACAGATAACTGAAGCTTGAAAGATATCTATCTAAATACAAATGAACATAAACTTTAAATAGTAATTCTACTTCTAGGAAGTTACCACAAGGAATTAATTTTGTCCACAAAATTAGATGTATAAAGATATTACAGGAGCATTGTTTATAACAGCAAATGTTGGACACAACTTAAATATATAGTAATAGAAAAATAAATAAATTCATTATGGTCTTTTGATATACTGGGAAACTATAGCATGGAAGCAGCCTAAATGTTTATCAAGGAATAAATGGATTTTTAAAATGTGGTATTTACATAAAATGGCATATTATTCCATCTTAAAAATGAAGAAAATTCTGTCATTTATGAAAATATGAGTGAACCTGGAGGGTATCATGCTAAGTGAAATAAGCCAGACACAGAAAGAGAGAAAAAAACACTACATGGTCCGATTTATATGAGGATTCTAAAATAGTCACTCATAAAAGCAGAGCGTTAGAATGGTAGTTGCCAGAGACTGTGGGGAGGGGGAAAGTGGATGTGCAGGTCAAAGGGCATAAAGTTTTATTTATGCAGGATGATTAAGTCCTAGAGACCTACTATAAAGTATAGTACCCATAGTTAACTATACTGTATGGTATACAGTTATGTCCTCACTTAATGTCATGGATAGATTTTTGGAAACTGCCACTTTAAGCAGAGCAACATGGAGCAGGTCCTCCAATAAAGTCTTTCCTCCACAACATTGATGAAGAAAAAAAGTGGCTTCCTGTTCATTGCTTCACTTGAAGTCACAGCCTCCAAGAACCTATAGATCACATAAAGTGCAGACCTATTATACTTTAAAATTTGCTAAGAGAGTAGATCTTATGTTAAGTGTTCTTATTACAAATATACATATTATTGACCATGGTTATGTCTTAGCAAACAATTTGTGGCCAGGTTTCAGTCTGGGCCATCTGCTATAAGGACAAGTGAAAAGACCATTTTTCCTTAAAAAGATGAGTCAGCTTGAACCCACCAAATATGCAGAAGAGAACTCTATATAGTATGATCTAATTAAACCTACCTTCACAACGAAAAACTTCATATTCCTGAATGGAAATAGGATCATTTTTAGGTAGTCCAAGGGTTTCAATGATGTTTGAGGCCATCTTCACATCTTTTGTTTCTAAATTTATAGAAAGTTTACCTTGACAACTCCAAATTATACCAGATTTCCATGCCGTCTGAAGACTCATTTCACATTTTGAAATATTAGTATCTTGAAGTACAAAAAGAATGATGGAACATTTATCTATTTCATCGTAACTTTTTTGTGCATATACTCCCATAACATAATCTCTACTATAAATCACTGACATAGTAGGTGCTTCTTGACAGCACTTCCGAAACAACTCTACGCCAGAGAATCCATGGACACTAGCCTTATAGAGAAGGCTAAATTTCTTTCCTCCAAAATAATTTTGCAGTAGCTTCTCTTGCAACCACGTCAAACCAGTTGTCACTTCCATACTTCTCAATCTAGTGGAAAATCAAATATATTTGCCATTAAATATTGAAAAACAGGTAATAAATATGTCCTGTCACAAAACTCACATTCATGTCTCTTATTTACTCTCTTTAACACAAGAAATTAGTAAACACAGGATGAACAGATACCAAGAAAAACCATTAGCTAATTTTTTACTCTAAAAGATTATTTTTAAGAATTAAAAAAAGAGAAAGAGATTGGCAAGTGACATTATCACCTAAGAGACAGAGACAGACAGACAAATAACTGTTTGCTAGGAAAAGTGGAAAGCGGCAAGTCATTTACCTGTTGTAGTATCTGCACAAGGGCTGCACCTGAGGTTAGCTGCTCTGTCTAGACAGCTGTGCAGGCACAAAATGGAAGCAGAAAGTCTGCAGCAACCTTGAGGCTTCAGAGACTCAGAGAAAGGAAACTGAAACTCAGTCTGCCCAACCCAAATGGCAGTGTGCCAACTTCCTCAGGAAAGGAGCATAAACTGATCTGATTTTAAACAGTAAAGTTCTATTAAAATAATTGAAATCAGAGGGGAAAAAAAAAAAAAACATAGCTGCTCCCTCGCTTTTTTAAAGACTTTTCTTTTTTTTAGGAAAATTCAACCAGTTTATGTATACGAACATACAAAAAAGTGCAGCTGTCTCCAGAACACGTGTCTCCAATTCATATACTTCTTTTGATGTCTGCCATCAATTTATCCCACACTAACAGCCTTCCTCAGGTGGGTGGTTACGATAGCCTGCCAACTGGTTCCTTTGCTTTTCTGCTTGCTCCTTCTCCAGTGCATTCTTCTCGCCACAGCAGAAGTCATTCACTTCGTTTGTAGGATGTAAACCAAATCACGTCAATTTCACGCTAAAACCCCTTCTGTGACTTCAGGTTGCTGATAACAAACTTGTGTCCCATAGGCAGAATACAACCTGCAGATTTGTACTATAGGTCTAACACAATTCCTTTTTTTTTCCTCTTTTTTTTTTTTTTTTTTCATTTTGAATGTGCATGCTGTCATTTCACTGGGCATCCACTACGCAGTTCTCCACTATCCCCACAGACCCTCCCTTGCTTTATACCTGACTGCTTCTAACAAATTTAAATTACCTGCCTGGCCCAGAAAAGAATTTTTCAGGTGTCGGCCCTATTAAAAAAAAAACAATGGCAACATCAAATAAACACATTTAAGTAGCTTATGGGTATTTCTTACTTAGTTAAAAAAAAATCCTAAGTTATTATATGCTTATTATTTGCCAGGCACTTTAATGTATTTCACGTAACATTTCATTAAACTTTTGAGAGAGATACCAATATTATCACCATTTTCCAAATAAAGAAACATAATTTTGGAGTATATGTGAGAAATAAGAGGAAAAGGAGTGAGGAAGGAAGGAATCTCCTGCTTCAGAGAGCATGATCAGGGAAGGTTTATCTCATGAGATGACATCGGAGAAGAGTCCTGAATGGAGTGAGGGAGAGTGCCATGGACATGTCTAGGGAAGAGCATTGTGGGCAGAAAGAAGGGCAAGTATGAACATCCCTTGATGGCAGTTTATGGCAGTAAGGAGGTCAGGGTGGTTGCAGCAGAGCGGGTTGGCAGGAGAACAATAGTGGTGAACACTTTGGCCACTCTGTGAAGGCTTCCACATTGTCAGGTGAGAGCTCAAGATGAGGAGTTCAGACTAGAGTGATAATGGCGGAGGAAGTGGAAAATGGTCAGATTCAGGATATCTTTGAAAGACAAGAGAAAATCAAGAGAATTTACCATTGGGCTGGATATAGAGTGGCAAGGGTGTGGGGAGATGAGGGAAAGAGGAGAATTTAGTGATCCCAAGATTTTTTGCTTGAGCACTGGAAAAATGATGAAACCATTTATTCAGATGAGTATACTGGGAGATTTCTTGAGGGGAAGCCAAGTATTGTGTCTTCCCCTGAAATCCACAAGTGATCATAGATTATATAATATAGGTAGTTGCATATATGAGATCAGAGACCAGGAAAGGGGTCATGGTTGGAGATTAAACGTTAGAGTCATCGGCATATAAATATCCCTAAAGTGAAGAGTAAATTTCAATTAGTAAAAGCAAGCAGACCTATGTACCACGCCCTGCCAGCCCCATCAACTTTTAAGAGGTCATAATTATTAAAAAAGATTTATCCAAGAAAACTAAGAAAGTGTGGCCAGAAAAGTAGAAGGAAGCCAGAAGAGTGAGTCATCCTAGGAACCAAGAGAAAAAGGAAGAAGTGGTCAACTTCATCAGATGATGAAGCTCTTTCTTTCAAAGCCTCCTCCATTCATACATACAGAGGGACTCTCTTTCTGGAGAGCTATCAATTTGAGGGATGGTCTTATCTCATTCTGAGGAGAGGGCACATCTCCCTGCAATGATGGAAAGTGCTAGATGTGTAGACTGTAGCTCTGCTACAAGGAAGTGAAGCTACAGAGCAGCTTTCTCCACAAAGCTGAGTTACATGCTTCAGTGTGTTGCGGACTGAAGCAGTTGCAAACTGAAGGTGGCCTCTTGCCTTGCCTTGAAAAAATAAATCTTCAGGCTGGGCGCAGTGGCTCACGCCTGTAATCCTAGCACTCTGGGAGGCTGAGGCGGGTGGATTGCTCGAGGTCAGGAGTTCGAAACCAGCCTGAGCAAGAGGAGACCCCGTCTCTACTATAAATAGAAAGAAATTAATTGGCCAAATAATATATATAGAAAAATTAGCTGGGCATGGTGGCACATGCCTGTAGTCCCAGCTACTCAGAAGGCTGAGGCAGCAGGATTGCTTGAGCCCAGAAGTTTGAGGTTGCTGTGAGCTAGGCTAATGCCACGGCACTCACTCTAGCCTGGGCAATAAAGCAAGATTCTGTCTCAAAAAAAAAAATAAAAATAAATAAATCTTCAAGAGAGAACAGTTCTATTTTTCTATTTACATGCTCAGTGGAGAGAGCTTCTTGCCAAATTGGCCAATCCTCTGACGGTCTCAGCGCTTTTGTTTTCTTGCCATGATCCTGCAGACTTTCTGATGCCAAGGCTCACCATCTCCCATGACCTTTCCCCAATGCATATAGCCCCTTGTTAGTTACAACATGACCTTCCCCAAAGCCTGTGGCCTGTCATGGCCCGTTTACAGGACAGAGGATGAACACAGAACATAAAACACAAATGCGCAGAACACAAAGAAAAACACAGGCACATATACAAACGGTTGACTAGAGTAATAATACACCAGGTCTGTTTTGTTTTTATACTCTAAAAGATTAAAGTTAGTTCCTTGAACGTAACCACCCAGGCATGGCAGCAATAGCCATAAATTCCAGAAAGCATAGCCTTAGGGAAGCAGATATCCCCTGACTCAGAATTTCAAGGTGGTTGCTCTAAGCACTAGGCATAGATAAAGGACCGAGATTAGCAAGGATGGGCAAGGTGAGCCACAGGGGACATTTCCATTTCTCATCCCCAGCTTCTCTTAGGCTGATCCCCTAAGATCTTCAGCTGAAACCCAGTGGCTTGGCCTGGCTTAGGTCGCCCCTCCCTTGAGGGGTCTTACCCGTCATTTACTAACCAGACATCTTATGGGGTGTACGCAGCAATCACAGGAATAATATGTTTATAATGTGGCCTCCAGACCCCCAACGCTGTGGGGCAGGGTAGCTCTTGCTTATTTACAACTCAGGTCCTTTGTTATGCCTCTAGGCAACATCCTTGTTTATCATAAGAACCTTGTCCGGAACAGATTACTTTCAAACACTCTGGGCAGAACACATACGTTACTCACTAACTTTAATTCTTAAACTAGGAAAATATATGTCAGTCCCCTACAGTGGCCCTCCTTTAAAAGCCCATGATCTCCATTAGTCAGAGAGATGGATTTGAGGCAGCTTCTCCCTCTCATTCTCCCAACAAGATGTCTTTTGTATTAAAAATTTCTTGTAATCTTTGTTGTCTCAACAATTGGATCATTATGTAACTATCAACTGAACCTAGAACAAAACCCCCTTGCAGTTTTGGCAACACCTAGAGCAGGATTTGTGGTCAATGGGTGTTTGTTCTCTTGTCCTTAATTGGCTAAAATTAGGTAGGTTATAATTTCTGGACCATATCAGAATAAGAAACTATGTCTAAACAGGAAACTGATCAATCAGCCTGTCTCATTTGGACTGGTTCCTTAACCCCTGTTCCTATCCCCATTTTCCCTTGATGTTAAAGTTATTTTGTTTAATGTGGACATTTTAATCTATAACATTTATAGATTGAATTAAATATAATACTATATATGGTTCGCAATATTGACTGACTTGTAGAGTGGCTTGAGACTGTGTGTCAGTAGCTCTGATGCCTAAGTGAATGGGCAGTGGTATGGAAAATTCCCTTCTTGGAAATCCCACCATAGCTCATGGATTTTATGATTGAAATACCATCAATCAAAGTCTGGCAGTGTGGAAAGACATAAACATGTGTGGACCTGGTTATCTCTGGCCTTGTACCACTCATGACAGTGAGTTTACACAAAGCTACAAATTTCCATCAGAAACAGTCACTTTCTAATGCAACCACCTAACCTACCCACCCACATGGCAAAGGCTCTAGCACTGAGGCTTAAACTGTCTCTACAACATCTCTCCTACTTTAGGGTGATTTTCTACCTCTCATTACACTTATATGTCATCTGCTACATCTCTTAGCACTATTTTGCTAAGAAAGAATTCAGCAACTTTGGCTGAGCTATATACCTTGCTCAATGGTAAATTATGTAAAGAGCAAAAATCTTGGATGACCTCTAGAATGTAGCAGAGTGATAAGTCCTACTACACCTCAGGATGCTAGAGAAAGATCATGAAAATCCACAAAGTGAAAAGTCCCCTCCCAGATAAAAGATAAATTTCTCCCTTTTTGAGATCGCCTCACCAATATTTCCCAACCTAACTTTCAAATATACATTTAACTCTATTGGATGTTTAAGTGTTGCCAAAGCAGTACAGAGCCCAAGGAAGAAGAGTCATGACATCATTTTGCTAACAGTGTCCTTCTTAGCACAAAAAGGAGATCTTAGCCTCAACATCCTTTATACTCCTAAAGGATGTTGGTTCATATAGACAGTCCTTCATTGTATATCTCTCCTGATCTCTCCATTACTCCTCCTCTTCCTTTCAGGGTCTCCATCTTCTTCATAAGGATACTCCTTTAAACTAAATAAAAAAGTCCCATATTCTGCCCAGATATTTTTCTGGGATGTTTTTCATAGGGATGGATGAGTTATGCCCCTGTAGTTGCTGAGGACAAAGGTGAATATTCAACCACCTTCAGTCTCTCCCAATCAACAATGGTCATGGCCTATTTTTTCCCCTGGATTACATAGAAGAAAACATGCCCTACTTTTTGTACCTACTACTTCTATATCTCTGTCATAACTGTTCTGGTTGCCAATCTACTTTTGTGCCAAATATCAACTTCTGGCTCTATTCCTCAATTTCCTTGACCAGTCTATTCCTAGATCTTTTCTGAAGACTCCATTTTTTCCACTGAATCATGGCTCCTGTACATTCACTTGAGTACAGAGTCACCTGCAGCTTTGCTTTAGGAAATATCCTGTAATTAGCCCTAAGAAGCTCTTGCCCTCTTAATACCTGTGACTACCCAAAAGAGAATAATTCTGGTTAAAAATAAATTAGACTGTTAGAATATAGATAACTATTGAACCAAGCCATATTCTTTTGAAAATGATTAAGAAATTCATAGAAGAGAGTTAAGAAGTCTTTATGAAAAAAAAAAAACCTTTAAAATGATCTATTGGACAGCTACCAAGAGGACTTCAGAATCATTTGGGGCACTTGTATGAAAGCCCTCTTACTGACTTCCACCAGCAACCTGATTTGATCACTCTGCTTTGGAGATGTGGCTAGGATGGTTTGGAATTTAATTAATGAAAAACAAGCATGGGTTTATCAGAAGAAAATTTATTTTTTTCCACAGAAATAAAATGTAAGTTGTTAAAAATATTGGTTCATTTTAATTAATTTAAATCAATTATTAAGAGTATTCATATTTTTATTCAGAGATAAGCAAAGCATTTCATCTTCTTCATTTCTGTTTTCTCTCTCCAGCATTTCATTCTCTCTCAATATTCCCTTCTCTACTGGAGAAAATGTTAAAGTAAACATTGTCACTCTGGGGAGCGAGGGAGGGAAGAGTAAATGCAGGTGTGCTTGCTCATTACCAAGCACTATGCTAAGTTCTGTGAAAACAAAGACAAGTAAAATCCAAACCTTGTTTCTCAAAGAACTCACAGTCTATTTAGGAAAACATATTTCTATATAATCATTTTATAATCATCATGCAATATAATTAGTACTCACAAAGTTTTATATAAAGTGGCATACAGGAATAAGTAAGGGAATAGCTAATTTTGCCTGGAGAGGTTTAGAAAGGTGTCACAGAAATTAAATTAGAAATGGTAACATCTAGAAATTGTACAGAATTTCTCCAGAAATATGTATGCAGGGTGGTTTGTGGTAGGGCCTATTTTAGCACACTACTTCTCAGGCTTGGCATTTTTGGACTTGAGGTATGACTGATCCAAGGACAGAAGACAAAACATGAACAAAAGCAGAGTCTGAAGGAGGCTGTCAACAGGGATGCACTGTAGTTGGTGCACTCCAACACAGGATCAAGTCAAGTGTCAGAATCAAGATAACTGATGTCACAGGCTATTTGCATAATTTACCTGAAAACAAAACAAACAAGAATGGAAATGGAACACCTATCCTAATGTGGCTATCAGGACCAGGGTAGGCAGATGTGCCCTAGCCATCTAACTGAGGTGTATCCTTGGGTTTTTCAAAAGGCACCAATGCTTTATGAGGGGCAGAAAGGGACCAGGTTACCAGTTTCCTCAAGAGGCACATCCTCTAAGAAGTCATCTGCTGCCCGCAGCATCTGCTTCAGTGCAGAGAGAATCAGAATGTCCTTTACAGGGTCCAGCTCAAACTCTGATGCATAATTTTCAACCATCAAGATATTATGAATAGGAATGCCTAGCATGTTGTTGACATTCCTTACCTATAGAAAATATATTAAGAAGCATAAGTCTTATATTTGAAATTTGATCAATTTTAAATACAACTCAAGAAGGAAAACAAAAAAATCAATGACTTGATAAATTCTCTCTAGAACATAATATATAATTCAGATAACTACAGTTTTGAAGTGGAATATAAACTTGAACTAACTGCAATTGACCCAATTCTTTATTTACCTGTGAAGATGTGTGATCACACACATACACACACACACGTATGATTATGATTCTATTAAAATAACATCTAGTTAAACACAGCATTCTTTACCTGGCTTTGAGAAGTCATAGATTGCTTCATGTTTAGAAAGTTATCTTGAAGAACTTCATTGTAATTTTTCACTTTAGTAAGCAAGACTACATGTGCCATACCTATATCAAACAGATAAATCAGTTATTTTATTTCATAAATAGCAATGTGTCAACAAGTTATTAAACAGATGTAAAAGCAACTCTATAAGGTGACTTTAAGAGTTGGAGAATGAAATATTCCCAATAAATCTTGATATGGAATCTGAAGTTTTTCTAATGGAAAAATGATCTTTTACTTCCAATGTTAGAGACCACTTTTAAATGCAATTAAATTCATATTAAATTGCAATAATCTATACTATTTAAAGAGTGTATTTTAAGTGGTAAAAGGGGAAAAGTAGTTGTTGGAATTTGGGGACAAAAAAAGAAAGAGAGAAGGTGGGGAGGGTTGTGTATGAGCATTTATAAAAGCAAACTGTACTAATTTCATAGTTCTACTAAGACCTGCCACCTTCCCCCTCAAACCACAGAAATCAGGTTAGTAAATCACACTTGGCTTGTAAACAAATAAAAATTCTGCTATGCTAACAACTGTTTCTAAGGAAAAAAAATATTGTAAAATTGAGAATTTCAAATGCCAGTTAAGGAAACCCCTGAGACTCCTTTACCAGAGCTTTTAGTATTTCTTCCTTACAGAAATCTTGTGTTTCCAGTTCCCATTATTAAGTTATTGGCTTTACTATCCTCTCTTAATTCAAGTCCCAGAGGAATAACTAGCAAAATTGGCTAGTTGACACCTGGTCTCTGGTAGAGGACAGTTCTCAATTGACATATATAATATTAAATTAGTATTTAGGGCCTTTCTTCCATCAAACCTGTACATTATCTCTCCTTGCTACCACCAACCCAGGGCTCATGAAATTGTGTGAAGGGTACATGGAATCTCTCTATAATCTCTTTGCAACTTCTCGTAAATCTATAATTATTTAAAAACAAAAATATTTGATAAGTACTGTTAGACTCACCACAGTTTAATACTTCTTTGTGAATTTGTTTGAACTTTGCCACCATTTTAGAGGAGAGATTGTTAATCGAGTTGATGTCTAAGACATAAGCCACACAGTGAATTCCGTCCTTGAGTGATGGAAAGGCAATGAAGTCAGAATGCTGAGGTGTAATTGGTTTATGGGGATTAAACTGTTAAGGAAACATAAGGTAACATTCAGAATTCACAGAGCTTCTCCTAAATTCTTTAAGATGCAATTAATTAATGTTTCAAATACCATCACTGACTATTTAGGAAAAACAATATTAAGCAAAAAAGAAGAAATCTGGAAATATCACATTACCAGACTTCAAATTATACTACAAGGCTACAGTAACCAAAACTGCATGTTACTGTCACAAAAAATAGAGACATAGGCCAATGGAACAGAACAGAAAACCCAGACATAAAACCATCTACAACAGCCAACTAATCTTTCATAAAGCAGACAAAAATATACACTGGGGAAAAGAAGTCCTATTCAATAAATGGTGCTGGGAAAATTGAATAGCCACATGCAGAATGATGAAACAGAATCCATATTTCTCACCATTAGCAAAAACTAATTCAAGATGGATAAAACACTTAAATATAAGACATGAAACCACAAGAATTCTAGAAGAAAATGTAGGAAAAACTCTTAGAGATATCAGCCTAGGCAAAGAATTTATGAAAAATACCCCAAAGGCAATTACAACAACCACAAATATAAATAAATGTGACTTGAATAAATTAAAAAGCTTCTGTACAGCTAAGGAAATAATCAAAAGAGCAAAGAGACAACCTACAGAATAGGAGAAATTATTCAAAAGCTATGTATCCAATAAAGGGCTAATAATTAGAACCTATAAAGAACTCAAGCAAATCAGCAAGGAAAAAACAAAAAAAAAAAGCCATTAAAAAGTGGGCAATGGATATAAACAGAAAATTTTCAAAAGAAGATAAATAAGTGGCCAATAAATACATGAGAGAATGCTCAATGTTACTAATCATCAGGGAAATGCAAATTAAAACCACAATGAGATATCACCTTACCCCAGTTAGAATGGCTTTTACTAAAAAGTCCAAAAACAATAGATGTTGGTGTGGGTGCAGAGATAAAGAAATGCTTATACACTGCTGATGAGACTGAGAATTAGTATAACCTCTACAGGAAACAGTATGGAGCTTCCTCAAAGAACTAAAAGTAGACCTACCATTTGATCCAGCAATCCCACTACTGGGTATTTACCCAGAGGAAAAGATGTCTTTTTATCAAAAAGAGACCTGAACTTGAATGTTTATTGCAGCACAATTCACAATTGCAAAGATGCAGAATCAATGCAAGTGCCCATCAGTTCATGAGTGGATTAACAAAATATGGTTTATGTATAATATGAAATACTACTCAGCCACAAAAAGGATGAATTAATGCCTTTTGCAACAGTTTGGATGAAACTGGAGACCATTATCCTAAGTAAGGCATCTAAACAATGGTAAAACAAACACCATATGTACTCACTATTAAATTGGAAATAATAATGAACACACATGATCACAGAGGGAAGTAAAACTCAGTGGAAATCAAGCAGGGGGAAGGAAAGAGGAGGGGAAGGGAATATATACCTAACGGGTACAGCGAACACTATCTGAGTGATGGGAACATTTATAACCCTGACACAAGCATTACAAAAGTGATCCATGTAACCGAAAACATTTGTACCCCTGCAATATTATATTTTGAAATAAATAAAATACCATCACTTCTAACCTCCAACCTAAAACTTTTCCTCATGCCCCTCAGCTGCTCCTTGCCCAGGTATCCTCTTTACACTTCCTTTCCACTGTAAGCACAATGCCATTATGTCTTTTGCATAGAAAAAAAAAACTTCATTGCTTTGGTAAAAATGAAAATTAGTCACTGTAAATATTGCAGGAAAGTACAAAGAATTTTTTTTAAAGAAAGCTAACTTCAAATCCTAGTCTCCATAAGTAAATCCCATTAACATTACCATTCAAAACTCCTCTCAAAGTATTTGCATGCTTAAAGGGACTAATGGATAGAGAAAGGAGAGAGAAAAATATGTTGAAAATGCCATTTAAATTAAGATACTATAATTTATTTTAATTTTACAGAAGACAATTAAACAGAAGTGAAAAGAAAGACATGTCAACTTTCAAGTTAATATCTACTTACCATGAGACAATAATCTTCCCGAGATTAAGAAAATAGATTACAAAACATAGCAATAGTTTAGGAAAGTGTAGTTTTTTAACTACATCTTTCAGTGTTGGACTGAATTAACTGTCCCTTTGCTGTGAAAAATGAGGATGTTAGTATACTCCTGAGTTCTCCCATTTCTCCACTCTCTTCCTCCTCTCTATATCTTTGTGCCTCCTTTTCCCTGAGAATACTGTGAGGTCCTTGAGGATAAAAACTGTGCTTTCATTCAACTATGTGTTTTCAATAACTAGCTTAGTGTCTGGCACAAATTAGGTTTTTAAGAAATAGTTTTTGAATGAATAAATGAGTACATAGGTAAGGTTTCCAATCAAGCACAATAGGGAGGGGTTATTTTTTAGAAATTGAGGCTGATTCTATTATACCAATACTGTTTTCTTTTGAAAGGTAATAATTATGGTTAGCTTTTTGAAAACTTAGAGTGCATTATTCATTTAATCTCTTCAGCCACTCTATGAGATGGACACTATTAATACCTACATTTCCCACATGAAAAAAACAAAACTTAGAGTGATAAGTATGCAAATTACTTATGGATATACATTTAATTAGTGGCAGAGCCAATCTTTGTATCTAGGTATTTAGTAGTGAAGCCTAAGCACTTACAATATATCACACTTCAACAGAAACTAGTTACTTGTCCCAATATTTTGTCTATGTTAATCAAAAAGTGCAAGAGATTAAACCATTACTTTCCTATTAGTTTACATCATTATAAAGAGGGATATAGACACAATATCTATCTGGCCTTTTACTTGAACCTGGATGAGTAGAATCATACCTTTTGGGTTTATTTCTCAATGTTACAGAAAAGAACATTCTGCTTTTCTTACATGAATATTTGTTCATTTAAAGTACAGTAGTGTTGGTTGATATTGAAACCAAATTATCGCAGTTGAATCAGCTTATGAGGCAAAAATTCAATGAAAGGTCCCAATGAAAAGATTTAAAATATTTTGGATATTGAGGACACCTTACCTGATATCTGTCTGGTATAGAACCTTTTAAGATGGGGGGGATGTCATCCACACACAGTCCTTCTCCCTCTGTCTCATCTAGCCCCATGGAGTCACACAACATAAATGGCAGAGACTTTCCACTAATTCCATCTTTAACAGAATATGTCCTATACTGTTAAAAAAAAAAAAGTATATCAAGTGTAAAAGTTCATTCTTCAGCCAGCATTCAAGAAATGACAATAAGAAGAATAGAGACTGGTTAATGTTTTAACAGCATTACCCTCAAACATTTTCATCTTAGGAACACTTTAGACTCTTAAAATTATGAAAACCCCAAAGATATGTTATTTATGGGGGTTATATCTATACATAGTTAACAATTAGAAATTAAAACTGAAAAAAATTAAATGTTTCTGTTTTTTAAAATTAAAAGATAAAATTATGTGTATTCATCATGTACAACATGTTTTGAAGTATATATATATATATATATATATATAATGAGATAACTGAAACTAGCTAATTAACTTATGCATTAGCTCATATATATCACTTTTCTGGGGAGGACATTTTATATTCACTTAGAATTTTTCAAAAATACAATATATTATTAACTATAGTCACTATGTTGTGCAACAGATCTCCTGAACTTATTTCTCCTAACTAACTAAAACCTTGTATACTGTGACCAACATATCCCAACCCTACTCCCCAACCACTCTAACCCCTGGACCACCATTCTACTCCCCACTTCTATGAGATCAATTTTTTAGATTCCACAGATGAGTAAAATCATGTGCTATTTGTCTTGATTATTAACATAATAAATGGATTATTAAATATAACATGACTGGAGTTTCTTCTTTTTATGGCTCAATAGTATTCCATTGTGCATATATTATATATTTCCTTTTTTTTAATTTCAGAATATTACGGGGTCACAAACACTTTGGTTACATAAATTGCCTTTGCACCTCCTGAGTCAGAGCTACAAGTGTGCCCATCCCCCAGACGGCACACCCCGCACCTCTTAGGTGTGAGTTTACCCACCCCCACCTAACCCCCAACCTGCCCAACACCTCATGAATGTTACCTCCAGATGTGGACATAAATTTTTATTGATTAGTACAAATTTAATGGTGAGTATATGTCGTGTTTGTTTTTCCATTCTTGTCATACTTCACTTAGAAGAATCGGTTCCAGCTCTATCCAGGATAATACAAGTGGTAGCTCACCCTTCTTTTTTATGGCTGAGTATTACTCCGTGGTATATATATACCACATTTTGTTACTCTACTCTTGTATTGATGGGCACTTGGGTTGTTTCCACATCTTTGCAATTGTGAATTGGGCTGCTATAAACATTCTAGTGCAGATGTCTTTTTTATAGAATGTCTTTTTTTTCCTTTGGGTAAATACCCAGTAGTGAGATTTCTAGATCAAATGGTAGTTCTGCTTTTGATTCTTTGAGGTATCTCCATACTGCTTTCCACAGAGGTTGTACTAGTTTGCAGTCCCATCAGCAGTGTGTGAGTGCTCCTATCTCTCCACATCCATGCCAACATTTGGGGACTTTTTGATAAAAGCCATTCTCACTGGAGGTAAGTAGTATCTCATTGTGGTTTTGGTTTGCATTTCCCTGATGATTAGAGATGTTGAGCATTTTTCCATGTTTCTTGGCCATTATTCTGTCTTCTTTTGAAAAGTTTCTGTTCATGTCCTTTGCCCACTTTTTAATGAGATTGATTCTTTTTCTTGCTGACTTTCCTGAGTTCTATACAGATTCTAGTTATCAGCCCTTTATCAGATGTATAGCAAGCAAATATCTTCTCCCATTTTGTAGATTGTCTATTTGCTCTCATATTAACTTCCTTGGCTGTGCAGAAGCTTTTTAATTTGATCAAGTCCCATTTATTTATTTTTGTTGTTGCTGTGATTGATTTGGGGATCTTCTTCATAAATATTTTGCCTAGGCTGATGTCTATAAGAGTTTTTCCAACATTTTCTTCTAAAATTATTATGGTTTCATGCCTTAGGTTTAAGTACATTACCCATTGTTAGTTGATTTTTGTGAGTGGTGAGAGGTAAGGATCCTGTTTCAATCTTCTACATGTGACTACCCAATTTTCCCAGCACCATTTATTAAAGATTCTTTTCCCCAGTGTATGTTCTTGTCTGCTTTGTCAAAGATCAGATGGCAACATGAGGATGGTTTTATATATGGTTCTCAGTGCTTTTCCATTGGTCTATATCTCTCATTCTTGTGCCAATCCCATGCTGTTTTGGTTATTACAGCCTTGTCAGATAGCTTGAAGTCTGGTAAATTGCTGTTTCCCAATTTATTATTTTTGCTTAATGTTGCCTTGGTTATACGGGGTCTTCTCTGGTTCCATACAAAGCATGAAATTAGTTTTTCTAGGTATGAGAAAATGGATGGTATTTTAATAGGGATTGCACTGAATCTGTAGATCACTTTGGGTAGTATAGATATCTTAAAAACATTTTCTTTATTCATTCACAGATAGACACGTAAGTTGATTCCATATCTTGGCAATTGTGAGTAATGCTGCCATAAACAGGTAAGTGAAGATATCTCTCCTACATACTGATTTTGCTCCCTTTTAATATATACTTTGTAGTGGGATTGCTAGATCATATGGTAGTTTTATTTTTAATTTTTTAAGAACCTTCATAATATTTTTCATAAAGGCTATACTAATTTACATTCCCACCAACAATGTGCAAGTGTCCCTTTTCTCCAGATCTTTACCAACACTTATCATTTGTCTTTTTGATAATAGCCATTCTAACAGGTGCAAGGTGATTATTGCATTGTGGTTTTGATTTGCATTTCCCTGATTATTAGTCATGTTAAGCACCTTTTCATATATCTGCTGGCCATTTGTACGCCTTATTTTGAGAAATATCTATTGAGGTGCTTTGTTCATTTTTTAATTGGGTTATTTTCTTTCCTGTTATTGAATTGTTTCAGTTCTTTACATATTTTGGATATTAAGCCATTATCAGACATATGATTTGCAAATATTGTCTCCCATTCTGTTTGTTGTCTCTTCATTCTATTTATTGTTTCCTTTGCTGTACAGAAGCTTTTTACTTTTATGTAATTCAATTTTTCTATTTTTTTCTTTTGTTGCCTATGCTTTCAGGGTTATGTCTAAAAAATCATTGCCCAGATAAATGTCATGGAGCTTTTTGCCAATGTTTTATTCTAGTAGTTTTATAGTTTAGGGTCTTACATGGAGGTCTTTAATCCACTTTTAGTTGATTTTTGTATTTGCTTTGAGATAAGGGTCTAATTATATTCTTCTATATGTGGATATCCAGTTTTTTCAACACCATTTTTGGAAGAGACAATCCTTATCCCATTGTTTATTCATGGCACCTTTGTTGAAAATCAGTTGACTATACATATATGGAATTATTTCTGGGATGTTGATTTTGTTCCATGGATCTATATGTTTGTTTTTATCCAAGTCCCGTGCTGTTTTAGTTACCATATTTTTATAGTATATTTTGAAGTCAGGTAGTGCAATGCCTCCAGCCTTGGTTTTTTGCTCAGGATTGCTTTGATTATTCAAAGTATTTTGTGGTTCCATATAAATTTTAGTGGTTTTTTAAAATTTCTATGATGAACATCATTAGTATTTTGATAGGGATTGCATCAAATCTATAGCTTGCTTCAGTTATTATAGACTTTTTAACAATATTAACTCTTCCAATCCTTCATTCTGGGATATTTTTCATTTATTTGTATCTTCTTCAATTTCTTTAATCAATGTTTTGTATTTTTCAGTATAGAGATCCTTCATTTCCTTATTTAAATTCATTCCTAAGTATTTTATCTTTTTGTAACTATTATAAATGAGATTGTTTCTTGATTTCTTTTTCAGGTAGTTTGCAGTTAGTGTATAGAAACACTAGTAATTTTTGTATCCTGAAAGTTTACTGAATTTGTGCATTAGTTCTACCATATTTTGGTGTAGTCTTTAGGGTTTTCTAGATAAAGATTATGTCATCTGAAAACAGGGACAACTTAACTTCTTCTTTTTCAATTTGGATATCCTTTATTTCTTTCTCTTGCCTAATCACTCTAGCTGGGACTTCCAGTACTATGTTGAATAGAATTGGTGAGAGAGGACATCCTAGTCTTGCTCCGGAACTTACAAAAATATATTTCAATATTTCTCCATTGAGTATGATGTTAGCTATGAGTTTGTCAAATATGGCCTATATTATGTTGAGGTACATTCCTTCGGTACCTGATTTATTGAGAGTTTTTATCATGAAAGGATTATACATTGTCAAATGCTTTATCTGAATGTACTGAAATTATATTATGGTTTTGTCTTTTATTCTGTTAATAAATGCACCACATGTATTAATATACATATGTTTGATATTTTACAGTTTGATTATAATATGGCTTGGGTTGGTGTTGTTTGAATTAAATCTGATTACAGACCTTTAACCCTCCTGCACCTGAATATTTACATCTTTCTCCATGTTGGAAGTTTTTGTGCTACTATTTATTTAAATAAACTTTCTATTCCTCTTACTTTCTTGTCTCCCTTTATCCCTGTAACTTGAATATTTGCTATTTTATGCTTTCCCATAAATTTCATAAGCTTTCTTCTTTCCTTTACATCTTTTTTTTTCCTCTGACTATATTTTCAAATAACCTGTCTTTGAGTTCACAGACTCCTTCTTCTGCTTGATGAAGTCTGCTGTTGATTCTATTATATTTTTCATTTTATTTATTGTATTTTTTTAGCTCCAGGATTTCTGGTTGATCATTTTTTTTATTATTTCAATCTTTCTTTTAAATTTCTTGTTCATTCACTTATTATTTTTCTTATTTTGTTGAACTACATTTATAAATGTTCTTGAAGTTTGCCAACCTTCCTTAAACAGTAACTTTGAATTCCTCAGGCAGTTTATACGTCTCCATTCTTTAGGGTTGGCCACTGCTGCATTATTTCATAACTTTGGTGATGTCATGTTTCCATGATTGTTCTTGATCCTTGTGATCATGTGCCAATGTCTAAACAATTCAAGAAGTAGGTACTTAATCCAGTCTTTGAAGACTGGTATTGTCTGAGAAAGCCCTTCAATAGTCAGTCTACCCAGGGATTCTGGGCAGGCTGTCTGGCATTGTCATTGTTCTAAATCCTGGGCCCAATGTGGCTAGTAGAGTACTGGAGCATTCCTGAAGCTGGGGGCCACTAAGGCATTCCTGCCACTAAGGTCTGTTCACAGCTTGGGGCTACTAATAATCCAGCAGTGCTGTGGTCCATGGATGAGTCCACCATGCAAGCTGATGCCTGGGGCCACACAGTCTTGTCTGATTCTAGAATGAGTCTAGAGGCTCAGCCCACAGGTACTGGACTAAAGTCTGGGACCATGGGCTTCTGCCTGGTGCTAGCTTCAGTACTTTTCCTAACAACCACCACATTTCAATGTGCATTATAAGTACCTTATGTTCCCTTCCCATTTTATCACATTGAATATTAAAATGATATGTACTCTAAAGTGGAGTTTAAATAAGACCAATAACTGTTACTGATTCATCAAGGATATTCTTAAGTATGACTGGTATTTTGTTTGTTTTTCCTGTAAGTGCAGTGATGAAGAGAAACACAGTGACTACTAGTAGCGTTTGGTATCACTGCTTGATTTGCGTTAAAGTGCCAACATGTAAAACTATTATTGTTTTAATCAGGTTGTAATTATTGTATAATCAGGTTGAATGCCAAAATATTAGGAAAAAAAAAGCATCTTAGAATTATTCTAAAAATAGTTTTGAACTTACAGATCTCCTTAAAGTGTCTCAGAAAAACCCAGAGGTCCACAGACCTCATTTCGAGAAGCATAACTTTAATCAAATCTTTTCTTCTAGATAAATACATTCAATCTGATTCCAAGAGTATTTTTCAGAAGAATTCTGAAAAAATTATATTTGTTGGTCAGACACATTTCCAACATAAGTAACATATATGGACGATTTGGGAAGAATGACAAAGAAAATGTTTCTCAGAGACACCAGCAGGATTTTAATTTTAATTCTTCCATTTGTGGTGCCGGCAAATGTCTGTCACATTCCCAAACCAGGAAGAAGAGAACCCCTTTATGACCTATTGTAATTCATGATGGAGTCAAAAACTCCCATGGATCCATGCATGCCTAGGAATAATCCCATTGAAGATTTCAATCTAAGAGAATGGAATTCACTGGTGCGTCACCATGAAAGGAACTATGCAAAGAATTTTAAAATTTTAAGAATATAAATATGCCCTTTCATAGTCTCTTTAACCATTAATTAGTTTCCTTTATAACTTCAATTCTTCAAAAGAAAGGGTCTCTGATCATAAATATTCTATTTCCCTCATGAAAATTTAGCCCTATATTTCTTCAATTTATATAGTATTTCCATTTTATTTGGAGTTCAGGATCTACATCTTCTCTTAAAACAATAGTTTTAAAACTATTGTATTAAAATTACCTCTTAAAACTTAAAAGGAAAAAAGAGGAATTCTTTCCTGAATAGTATCTCTATTGTAGCATCTATTACATTGAATGTTCTTATTTATTTATTACCTGCTTTGGTTTCTGAGATCCCTAAGCAATAGGACCAAGTATTACTTGTATTTAAGTCTTTATTGCCAACACAATATTTAGCAAATAGAAACATTTCAATCAATGCTCAATGAATTAAATTTTTGTAGGGGTATCTTGCCTTGGCTTCTGAGATTAGATTGATATTTTATATAAAGCCACTCAAGAGGATAGTATCTGGCCAACATCAGGAAATAAGATGTGATTGTTGAAAGTCCTACAAATGCTTTCAGTTACTGAATGTGACACAAAAAGTAAAATGAACCATTACTGTCTTATATTATGCTAAATTGTGCTTAAATTTGACTATACACAGCATAATCCCCAACAAATGACCACAACAGGTTGTAGTAATAAAAAAAAAAAAAGACCTGATTCTAAAATGGTCTATTCTATACTTTTCTTTCCTTTTATTGTTTTTGGTTTGATTGTATGATAACACTAACAAGCATAAACCAGAAGGAAGTTTCTAGACACCCTAATTTGTAGCTATTTAGAAAACAATTAAGAATCACTACTTATTTCCTTAAGTCTGTTTATTTAGATTTACCCTTCAAAGGTTGGCCCACCAAAGTGAATTGCTGTTTTGCTTTTTATCACCATTTCTTACAGAAAGGTCTTATATAATAAAAAGAAAGTATTGTCTTATGTAATTATCATTATTTTCTTACAAAAAAAGAGAAAAGCATTTCAATCCAGCTAAAATCATGTGGTACATCCATAAAAATGAACATCAAGTATAATGGACTTAGATTTCCACAGGATTTTAAAAATTCCGTTGCTTTTTTCTACAAACACCAAAAAGCATTCTTCATATAACCCCTTCTTGCATCCATAAAAATTGAAAGTTTCTCTGTGTAATATAACTCAATGGAGGCAATTCTGACTCAACTTTTACTTCTGCTTTACATTTGATTTAGGATTTAAGTTTGCAGATCAGGAGATTTATGTTCTGAGAGAAAAAGGCAAACAAATGAACAAATACAATGATTGTGATCTATAAGATAAAATTCTCAGGTAATCCTAAAATAACTTACCTGTTCAGTAATGCTGGTGATATCAGATCCCACTATTGCTTGGCGAGTCACACGGCCATGAAAAACAGACTTGACTGAATTGAAAAAACTGGACTTTCCAGACCCAACTGGACCCAGCAAGAGAATATGAACTTTTGAAACCCAATCTGCATAAAGTTTGTAGGCTCTGAGTTCTTCTAGAAGTCTATTTCTGTGCCTGTTAAAATGTAGTAGTTTAACAGAACAGCCAAACTTTCAGATAGAACAGCACAATTCACCTGGAGCTTCTTTTACTTCCCTTTTGAGTGTATATTTTAATAACATTATTTTGACAGTAGTATATTATATAATACGATTTGAAATGTCTAAGGTTATATATTTTGTGCTTGAAGAAATTGCATTTTTTTATATCTGACTAGAGTTAAACATTAACCAGCAACCGAAACATTGTTAAACTATTAGCCTTAGATCACATAAATCTAATTAGAAATATCAGTAATGCTTAAGATTAATTATTTTTACTAAAAATATATTAAGCAGAAATCAAAATAAAATATATATGATGTAGCTATCTATCCATAAATCAGAAAAGAGGGTTTGTTTTTGACATTTACTGAGAATTCTCAAAAAAATGTATTCTCAAGGAAAGGACTGAGAGAAATTATCTAAAATGGTTATCCAGACTCTATCTCAAAAACTTTGAATCTAACAGGTTCAAAGGGAAACACAAGTCAAACCAGTCAATTGTCACCAAGTGGATTTTAAACGTTTCACAGTTGGTAGTGGTTTTGTCATTGTTGTTATTCTCGACCACCTTGAACATTTAATGTCAACATTATAACTCATGTTTTATCATTCCAAGTGATATGATTTTTATCTTTACTATTTCATTGTCACCACCCTTTATACAATTATTCTAACTGAAATGAATAATAGATAGTCCAAGAATCTAACTTACTGTGTGACGTTCATTATCCTCTTCATGTAGCTTAGATTAGCCTTAACTCCTATAAGAAATAAACATAGCATAATAAGTTTTTAAACTTGTCTGGTTAAATGTGGTCGTCTACTTTTTAAATAGGACATTGAGTCTGCTTGAATAACCCAGAACTGAGCTGTTCAGTTAGGAGTTAGGGTTGGCAGCATAATGAGAGGAGAAGGGGGGAATATTATCCTCTCTGCACATTAATTCCCTCTGGAAACTCTCACATAACTATGCCTAGAGGTCCTAAAACTGATCTTTGAGTCATATGTCAAAAAAAGACTAGCTCTGATGGTAAGATACCTATTTTCCCCACTTCCCCCCTTCTCCCAACTCCATCTCTATCTCATTTTCTATCTCTATGAATACCTCTATGAATATCTCTTAACTTACTCTGCTCAAAGCAGCCTATACTTTGTGAGTAATACCTTTATAAACTTTATGTCCCCCAGGTTTCATTTTGGATTTTATGAAAGTCTATTAAGTGGCATGAAATCTGTTTCTCTCACTTTTCCTTGTTCTCATAAATTGATAATTATCTATCAAACACAAAGACCAGAACCAGAATGTAGGATGTGGGATTACCTCATTGGACATACCTTCAACTCGAAAAACTTCACATTCCAAATATTCGTAGCGATCTGGAGCCCTTCGTTGAAATAGTCCTAATGATTTTATTACATTTTCATGTAGATAAAGTGTCTTATTGTGTGGACACAGACAGAAAACCTTCTCAGCAGATAAATAAT
Source organism: Microcebus murinus (assembly GCF_040939455.1). NCBI lineage: Eukaryota > Metazoa > Chordata > Mammalia > Primates > Cheirogaleidae > Microcebus > Microcebus murinus. The sequence continues at coordinate 62,333,190 of NC_134105.1, read as the reverse complement.
ACGTCAGTTGATTATCAGTAGCTTGTGGTGCCATATTTAAAGGAAAAGTGTGCATTTCAGTTATGTTATCTTTACTTCTAAATGGAAAAAAAAAGGAATAATGTGGTTCTTCAAAACGTTCCCATAATCTAGGATAATTCCCAAGCATAAAGACCCCAATAATAACGTGATGAAGGTAAATCATTGTTATAGTGGATCCCTGATGACTGCAATGCTGAACCATATCTGTAACTCCAGATCCATGAACACTAGATTTATAAAGAAGACTCAACGAAACATTTCCAAATAGCTTTCGCAGACGCTTTTCATCATTCCATGTCAATCTTGTTGTCATGTTCATTGTTCTGTATGTAATGGAAAAACAATTATAGGTTGAGAGGTGAGTATAACATAGTAACTTATAGCATAGCAGAGATTCTACTTCTAGTTTCTGTGTTCTTTTTTCTCTGACTCAATTAAAACACATTATTTGGATTGTAAGGCAAAACCATATAGAGGTGGCACAATAATAAGTAGATATGAAATATATAATTTAGAAATAAAAATATCATTAAACTTTTTAAATCATTTGACAAAATAAATTTCAGAATGGATAAAGAATAAAGAAAAAATAATCAATTAGGATATAAGTGAGCAAACTTTTTCTTAATTAACCAGATATTAAATATTTTAGCCTTGTGGCCCATATGGTTTCTGCCACAGCTATTCAACTTTGCCATTGTAATCCAAAAGCAGTCAGAGACAATATGTAAACAAATAAGTAGGACTGTGTTCCAATAAAACTCTCTTTACAAAAATAGGTGGCTGGAACACAGTAGGCCATACTTTGCCAACCCATGAAATAGAACTGAGGAATTTATGGAGAAAATTGCTCAGAAAGAAAGAAATTGAAATATGAAAGAAGTTAACAGTTAACTCCTTGTTCAACCCCAAGCCTTTTTATAAGGACCGTGATTGATTCCAACCATGAGGGCTCCACCCTCATGACTTAATTTCCTGGTAAAGGCCTCACTTCTTAGTATTATCACATTGGAGATTTGGGATAGGATGCACACATTCAAATCATAGCACCATATATCTAATAAGGGGTTAATATTTAAAATATAAAAGAAATTCACATAGCTCAATAAGAAAAAAAAAAAACCAAATATCCAATTACAAAATAAGCTAGGCATCTTAACAAACATTTCTCAAAAGAAGACATATGAATAACCAATAGGTTTATGAAAAAGTGCTAACCATAAACCATCAAAAAATGCAAATTAAAATTACAATGGAATATCACCTCACACCTATTAGAATGGCTATAAATAAAAAGGTGAAAGATAAGTCTTAAGGAGAATGTGGATAAAAGGGAAGTTTTTTTCACTATTGGTGGAAATGTAAATTAGTATAGCCTCAAGAGAACAGCATGGAGGTTCTTCAAAAAACAAAAAATAGAATTACTATATAACCCACCAATTCCAATTCTGGGTGTATACTATAGTTTGAATATTTGACCCTCCAAACCTCATGTTGAAATTTGATCCCCATTGTTGGAGGTAGGGCTTAAGTGGGAGGTGCTTTGCTCCTGGGGGTGGATCCTTCATAAATAGCTTAGTCCTATTCTCATGGTAATGAGTGAGTTCTTACTCTATTCCTGCCTGTAAAATCTGGTTGTTAAAATAACTTGGAAGTCCCCCTCTTTCTCTTGCTTCTTCTTGATTTCTGTCTCTCACCATGTGATCTCTGCACACAGCAGCTCTCCTGTGCCTGCCTTCAGGAGTGGGAGCACCCTGAATGCCCTCACCAGAAGCAGATGCTGTCACCATGCTTCTTGTACACTTTGCAGAACTGTGAGTCCAATAAATCTCTTTTCTTTATACATTACCCAGACTCAGATATTCCTTTATAGCAACACAGACTGTAGCAGTAAATATTCAAAAGAATTTGAAATCAGTATGTTAAACAGATATCTGCACTCCCATATTCATTGTGTCATTATTCACAATAGCCAAATATGGTATCAACCTAAGTGTCCATCAATAGATAAATAAAGAAAATGTGGTGTATATACACAATGGAATATCATTCAGCCATTAAAAGGAGAAAATCCTGTTGCAAAAATGTGGATGAACCTAGAGAACATTATGTTAAGTGAAATAATTCAGGTGCAGAAAAACAAATGATCTCACTTATATGTGCAATCTAAAAAAAGTTAAACTTATAGAAGTAGAAAGTAGAATGGTGGTTATAAGAGGTAGAAGAAGGAAGAGGTAATAGTAAGATGTTGACCAAAAGAATATGAAGTTTTAATTAGGTGGAACAAGTTTTTTGATATCTATTATATGACATGGAGACTATAGTAAATAATAATGTATATTTCAAAATTACTAAAGGAATAAATTTTAAATATTCTTATTACAAAAATTAAGTATATGAGGTGTGAACAATTTCTAAAGAGATAATTAAATGGAGAATTTTATGAAGAGAATGAAAGATGATCCCAATAAATGGAGATCTATACTATATTATCAGATGAAAAGAGTCTTCTTGAAAATGATGTCATTTCCTCCAAACTTTATCTTTAAACTCAATGTAAGTGCAATCAAATACTCAAGAACACTCTATCCATTAGATGTAATAAAATTCCCATGATCCACATGTCCTAAAATTCACATATTACAAGAAAAAAAGCCAAGATACTATTGAAGGATACTACGCTGAGAATTTTATAAAATTATAGTAATTAGGAGAATGTTGTAGTGGCACTAAGAAAGGTAAATAGCCTTGTAATTGACCAAGTTTCATAGCCTGGGCCCCCTAAGAAACAAAACTCAAGGCTAAGTTCACGTGCAGAGGCTTTATATAGTGAGGTGCAGTTTGAGAGAAACAAGCATCAGTTAAACAGAAGTGAAGTAGATAAGGACTTAACCCAAATACAAAGTTGGTTTTGTAATACTAATTACTCAGTCTTAAGGGCAAGTGGTTAGCTCTATAGAAAACATTTTTAAAAATTAAATCATATCATTCTTATAGCCCAACAATCTCCCCAAAAATAAATTCAGTTGTTGTGAAATATTAAATGTAAAAAGTCTTAGAAGAAAACATTGAAGAATATCTTTTATGGCCTTTGTATTAGAATGGATTTCTAAAATAAGGAACTAAAAAAGTCAAACAATAAAGGAAAGAATGATAAATTTGACTCCATTAAAACTTTAAAGTTTTTTATAACAAAATATACAACAAATACAATTTAAAACCAGGCACACCCAAGAACAAACTATTTGTAATGTATATTCTATAAATATTATCTAGCATATATATGTAGAATTCCTATAAAAGAAATAAAGAAATCACAAGCATCCTAATAGAAAAATAGTCAAAGTGTATGAACAGGAAATTCACAAACTGAGGTAACCCAAATGGGCTATAAAACATTTGAAAAAAATGTTCAACAACTCTTGTAACATGGAGCTGTAAGTTAAACAATGATGGGATGTCATCTCACATCAAAACAGAAGTCCAGCAATACCACTAGTTGGCCAGGATATGGAGATTCAAGAGTATCAACATTGTCCTGATGGGCATGTGCCTTTAAGAGAAAAGTATTGGAAATTGGATGCACAAATTTTGGTATAATTTACATAGTGAAATACCTGACAGTAGTTGAAGTGATTGAACTAGAACTACTTTTATCAACATGGATAAAACTCAAATAATTAATCTTGAGTATAAAAAGCAAGTTAAGAATGAGATACTTAGAATAATACTATTTACATAAAATGTTAGCATAAAGCAATACTAGAGATCACACTTAGATGCTTAATACATACATACATACATATAGTAAAAGCATAAAGATAAGCATGATAATAATCTATACCAAAGTCTGAATAGTGTTTCTCTCTGGGAAGGAAGGGAAAAAAAGAGAATATAGGAGAGATCCACAGATCACTTCAACTCTATCTTTAATGCTTTTGTTTTTAAGAAAAAAACTACTCAAATATATAAAGCAAATCACTTAAAAAATCTAATAAAACTGTGTGAGGATTACACTAAGCTTCATTTATTCTCTATAGTTAATTCATGTATGAAATTTCTATTAAAATAAAAGAACAAATGAAAGAGAAAAATATGACCATTAGTGGCAATTCCATTCTGAAACCCTTTTCCAAAGAAATGAAAGCAGGCTATTTTCTTCACACATAGCTAGGAAACATTGGATAGCAATAAATCACTTACCTGTCTTGTTCTCACTTATATGTGGGAAATAAAAGTTGATCTCATGGAGGTAGGGAGTAAAATGGTGGTTACTAGAGTTTGAGAAGTTTAGGGCAGAGGAGAAAGTGAAAGAGGTTGGTTAATGGGTACAAAATTAAAGTTAGATAGAAGGAAGAAGTTCGTGTAATCCTAGTTAGTACTCTGGGAGGCCGAGGCAGGCAGATTGCTCGAGGTCAGGAGTTCAAAACCAGCCTGAGCAAGAGCAAGACCCCGTCTCTACTATAAATAGAAAGAAATTAATTGGCCAACTAATATATATAGAAAAAATTAGCTGGGCATGGTGGCACATGCCTGTAATTCCAGCTACTAGGGAGGCTGAGGCAGGAGGATTGCTTGAGCCCAGGAGTTTGAGGTTGCTGTGAGCTAGGCTGATGCCATGGCACTCATTCTAGCCTGGGCAACAAAGCGAGACTCTGTCTCAAAAAAAAAAAAAAAAAAAAAGAAACTCACTTTCCCCCTCATCTTTCCTTCCTTGCTTCTTTTTCCTTATATATTGTGATCCCTAGCACGGCTTCCCTTTCTTCTAGACCTGGAGGCAAGGGTTTTAATTGTGTAATTGCTGTATTTGCATGACTGCTCCCAAGAGTTGTTTTTATTTAAAGAACCCCAGCAATCAAATACAGATTGGCTGGCTAGCTCCTGTGTTTGCACACAATTCCTCTGCCACTTAAGCGCTCTGTGTTTACACACAGGACCTCTAGCAGTTCGGGCTGGCCAAGGTACTGCTTTCCACAGCTCTGGGAGACAGAGGACAAAGGGTTGATATGTTTCATATAGGGTGCCTCTGGAGGGGAATGAAAATTGGGGTAGCATACTAAAGGGGTGAAGGAGTGGCCTGTGAGATGAGGTAGAAGACATTTGCTACAAAGTAGGCGACGAGAGACATGAAGACCCAAAATCTGTAGTAGTGGTGGAGGGAAAACAGAGAAGGAGATGGATTGGGGAGAATTTTAGAAGCTAAAAGTGCCAGATGAGTGATGGGCTGCTGAGAGAGAGAGAGAACAAGAGAGATTCCAAGGTAACAGAGAAGCTTCTGGCATTGATGCCAGTGTAGAAGGTGATGTCATCATCAGGACAGGAAATAGGAGAGGCAAAGCAGATTTGGGGGAGGGGAAAATGATAAGTCCAGTTCAGGAAAAAAAATAAAAAATAATAAAAAAATAAAAATAAAAAAAAAAGAAGGAAGAAGTTCTAGTGTTCATAGCACAGTAGGGTAACTATAGTTAACAATAATTTATTGAATATCACAAAATAGATAGCAAATAAGATTTGGAATATTCCTAACACAAATAAATGATAAATAATTGAGGTGATGAAAATCTGAGTTACCCTAATTTGGGAATTACCTATTGTGTGCATGTATCAAAATATCACATGTACTCCATAAACATGTTCAATTATTATGAATAGAAAGAAAGAAGTCACTTACCTGTTTTTAAGAGTTGGATCAGGCTTAAATTGAGGATTAACTGTTCCAATTCATCAAGCAGCCACAGTTTTGAGACAAAAGGTTCTAAGGAACCGTGGCTTCAGAGACTCAAGGAAAGAAATGAAACTGAAACTTAAAGCAGCTAATGTTCAGCTTGCAGCATGCCAACTGACGTTAAGTTTCTCTCTTGCTGAGAAGGGAGAAAGAGAAAACAACAAAAAAGTTCCTGCTGAGCACATGAAAAAGATCATTGCTCTCCTTGTGGACCACATGTAGGCACACACGAAATGGCAATTACTAATAAAAAACTGCAATAAACCAATGGTTAACTTTTCTTATGCATTTAACTATGTACATGGCACTGTGTACTAATGCATTTTCCTAACTTTTCCTCAGAACAACCTCATACAGTAAACTCTATTAGTAGCCCTATTTCTCAAAGTATAAAAATGAAGCTTAAGGATATTAAGTGACTTTGGCCAAAGTAATTCAGCTGACAAAATGATAGAGCTGGCTACTATTCAAAACCAAGTCTGCCTGCAGTGGAACAAACTGGATGGTGATTTAGCTTTTCCTGAATTCATAGGGCAGTTCACAGTTCATTTTCCCATTTATTCATTCATTCAGTCAGCACTGGACTAGACCCTGAGAAGGATAATGGTGAGTAAGATAAAAACACTGCCCTCAAGGAGAGTGCTGTGTACTTAGGAAGACAGATATTCAAACAATTCTGTTACTGTGCTAAGTGCTATAAGCCAGGAAAAACAAGATTTTCTGAAAGCCAGATAACAGTGGCCTCACTCAATTTGTGGGCACCAGTAAAAGGCTAGCCAGCAAACCAAAGTTTAAACTGAGACATCAAGTGAAGGCAAGGAAGTGAAGCAGGAGAGCATGATGTCATCAGGACCATCCAAGTATTTCAGCGTGTCTGGAATGAAGTGACAGCATCCAATTCACAGCAAAGAGGCTAGGGAGGTAATCAGTACTCAGAATGGCCTTAAACTTCTTTAATTAAGTTGGATTTTATCATGAAGACAATGAGAAGTTATTAAGACTATAAAAGCAGAGGAATGGCATGGACAAAATTGAATGTCTTAGAAAGAAGGGTGTATCGATTTTCTCTTGCTTTGTAACAAATTATCACCACTCACAGGCTTTAAACCAAATCAAATTTATTATCATGTAGTTTCTATGAATCAGGAGACCAGCATGACTCAGCTGGATTTTCTGCTCAGGATCTCTCACTCAAGATGTTGACCACCTATGGTGTCATGTCAATCTCCAAGAAAAGAAACCAAAGCTCCTTGAAGCAATGTTTGACTCCAGGTCTGGGCCAAGAAAACTACAGGATAAACCTGGAATGTTTTGTGAAGCCAGAAAGTAAGGAGGTGTTCAAAATCAAGTGAGGGAATGTCCAAAGGCACAGAATGATCAAAAGGGGAATGATCAAAAGGGGAATCATTTGAGAAAATAAATAATGGTATTTAATGGTATTGGATTACATTCCTTAGAATAAAATAAATATCTATACTGATATACATAAATAATTAAACAAGTAAATAAATGAGGGTAAAAGTACAATTCCAAATTCCAATTAATAAATATAGGAAAAAATGACAGATTAGAAAATCAATATTAGGTAAACTACATAATAATAATTCTTTGCAGGCAAGATCCAGCAAAGCATGCTAAAATTAATGAGTATGAATTTGGGGAGAAATAGAATATTTGCATAGCCTCAAAGAATCTCTCCCAACATATTTATTAATTTCAAAGGAAAAAAACAGTAACATTAAAGTGGGTAAATCCTACAAACATCACCTTAACTAAATGATCAAGGTTAATATTCCCAGGATGGAAATACTGGTGTCATGTACTTCTAGTTATCGTTCACTGAGAATGACACATTGTTTCTGTAATTCACTTGCCAAACATGCATAACCTTTATCTAATCATGAGAAACCATCAAACCCAATTTTACAAAGTAACTTACCAGAATTTTTCAAGCATCAAGATTGTGAAAGACAAGGAAAGACTGAGGAACTGTCACAGAATAGAGGAAACCAAGGAGACAACTAAATACAATGTGGGATCTGAAATGGATTCTGGAATAGACAAAGAACTTTAATAGAAAAAATAATGAAATTTGAATGAAGTTTTTAATTTAGTTAGTAATATTGTACCAGTGTTAATTTCCTGGTTATGATAATTGTACTATGGTTATGAGAAATGCTAATATTAAGGGAAGCTGGATCAAGCACCTATGAAAACTCTGTACTATGTTTGCACCTTTCTAAAAGTGTAAAATTATCACAAAATAACAATTTAAAGAACCATCTCACAAAGAAAACTCTCAACCCAGGTGACCTTGCTAGTGAATAAAGAACAAAATATCAAGAGGAATTAAAATATCGAGAGACATGAGAAATATGGGAATATGTAAAATGGCCAAATATAAGAAATTTAAGCATCACTGAGGGTGAAGAATAAAAAACACAAGGCTGGAAAACCTATATGAGAGAATAATTTTAAAAACTCTCTTGGTCTTGCTAGAGATTTATATATCAGGATACAAGAAGCTCAATGAACAACTGGGAGATTCATTGAAAAAAAGGAATCACCAAGGCATATATCCATCAGACTGGCCAAAATCAATATGAAGGAAGAACCCCTACAAGCTGTGAAAATATCAAGTAACTTACAAAGGAAAACCCATTAGATTGACAGTTGACTTCTCATGAGAAACCTTACAAACCAGAAAGGAATGGGGTCCTATCTTTAGTCTCTTTAAACAGAATAACTACCAGCTGAGAGTTTTGTATCCTGCTAAAATACATCTCATAAATAAGAGAGAAATAAAGTCTTTCCCAACAAGCAAACACTAAGGGGATTTGTCACCACTAGACCAGCCTTATAACAAATGTTCAAAATTGCATTATAATAATACATACAACACCACAGTAGGTAACACCAGTGTAAAATCACTGAAGAGTTATAGCTTATAGTTCTTAGAAAATAATAAATAGGACAACAGGGAAAACAAAACAATTAGGTATCATCCAATATGCTGAACAGAGCAGCATCCCATATACCAATACTACCACTCAAAGTGAGTGGTCTGAATGCCACACTTACAAGACAGAGACTGGCTGAATGGATGAAATAATATAACCAAACTATTTGCTGCCTCCAGGAACACATCTACTACAAGGACTCACACAGATTCAAGGTAACAGGATGGAAAAAATATTCCATGCAAATGGAAACCAATGGTGAACAAGTGAAACCATTCTCATATCAAATAAAATAGACTTTTAAAAAAGAAAAAGACAATTAGGGTCATTATATAGTGGTAAAGGGAGAAATTCAACAAGAAGTCATACCAATACTATTTATATAAAGGGATGCCTAACAAAGGAGCTAACAAAAGAGCTCCCAGTTTCATAAAGCAAATTCTTCTACATCTAAGGAAAGAAATAAACGGTAGCATCTTAGTAGTTGGGAACTTCTCATCAGGGAATTGCAAATTAAAACTGCAGTGAGATGCCACCTTCCCCCATCAGAATGGGCATTAGTAAAAAGTCAAAAAACAATGGAAGTTGGCAGGGAGGCAGAGAGAAATGAATGCTTATACACTGTTGGTGAGATTGCAAATTAGCACAACTTCTATGTAAAACAATATGGAGATTCCTCAAAGAAATAAATATAGATATATCATTCGACCCAGCAATCCCACTGCTGGGTATCTACCCCAGGGAAATGAAGTCATTTTGTCAAAAAAGACACCTACATTCAAATGTTTATCTGTTTGTCCCAGCACAATTCACAATAGCAAAGATGTCAAAACAACCTAAATGTACATTTAATAATGAATGGATTTTTTAAATGTGGCATATACATACAATAGAATATAATTCAGCCTTTAAAAAGCAGAAAATTCTGCAATATGCAACAACATACATAAACCTTGAGGACATTATACTAAGTGAAATAAACCATTCACAGAAGCACAAATACTGCATGATTCCCATTAAATAAGATAGTAAGTCAAACTCATAGAAATAAAGAATAGAATAGTGCCAGGGGCTCAGAGGAGGGAGAAAAAGGAAGTTGCCAATCAACAGGTATAAAATTTCAGGTATCCAAGATGGATAAGTTCCAGATATTTGCTATACAGTATGTGTCTATAGATATCAATACTGTACTATACAATTAAAAATCTTTAGAGAGTAGATCTCATCTTAAGTGTTCTTATCACAATAAATTTTTTAAAAAATATGTTATTTTAGCCTGGATACAATCAAGAGAAATAAACCACAAAGTAATTTGAGCAGGAAAAATTTCATATAAAGAATTATTTACAGTAACAGGGGTTGTAGGAGTAGGGATTGGCTAGCAGAAGAAAAAAAATTAAAAAAAAACTAGTAGATAGCAAACAAAAGGACTAGTCTTCCCCTTAGTATGAGATAGAACACAGAGGAAGAGGTCCTGGTATGGCCAGGACCATGGGTGTAGTCATGGCTCACTAAATGGCAAAGCAGTGCCTGTGGTGCTGCACTGGTAGAAACTGCTGGAAATTCACACTCTATGGTGCTGGAGAAAGCTGGTCACAGGGAGGTGTCTCACTGGAGTCACACTGCTAAAAGACCTCCTTAGGGGGGTACTCGAGAAAGCTGAAGGCTGCTAGTACTGATGGCCATTGTGCACTGCAGGAGCTTGGCACTGGAATAGCTAGCTGTCCCTACTGCAGAAGCTGGACCCTGGGAAACCACACACGCTTCAGAACCTGCAGTACTAGGGACCAAAGTCTTTCTCTTGCAGTGTCTCTCCAGTGCCCTCTACTGACAAAGCTTAACTTCCTGCCAGCTGCCAGAGGAAAAACACTTAAATCAATTAGTTCCATTTTCATAGTCTGTGGGTGATTTTGGAGGTGAGAGACAATAAAATTGGTAACTAGAACATAAGGAAAACAAAACTGAAGAAGTCACTAGTATAAAATCATCATAAATATGTGTTATGGTCTAAATGTTTGTATCCGTTTAAAATTTATATGTTGAAACCTAATCACCAGATGTTGAAACCTAATCACAAGTTGGGGCCTCTGGGAAATGATTAGATCATAGAGGCACAGCCCTCATGAATGAGATTAGTGCCCTTATAAAAGAGGTCCCAGAAAGCTGCCTTTCCCTTCCACCATGTGAGGACACAGCTAGGAGATGCTGTCTATGAACAAAAGGCAGCATTCACCAGACATTGAATCTATTGGCTCCTTGATCTTGGAATTCCTAGCCTGCAGAACTGTGAGAAATAAATTTATACTGTTTAAAAGCTATCCAGTTTATGATATTTTGTTATAGGAGCCTGGAAAAAGGCAATAAGACAGTGTGTTATAAATGCAAAGAAAGGCAATTAACCGATTGAACAGAATAGAGTCCAGAGACAGTCACACATACATTGTCACCTGATTAATGACAAACACAACAAGAGCGTACAGTGAAGAAATGATGATTTATTCAATAAATAGTTCTGGGTTAGCTGATAGGCATACAGGAAAAATTAATTTTACCCATTCCTCATACCATGCCCCAAAATAAATTCCAAATTGATTGCAAATCTGTGAAAGATAAAACAATCATACTTTTAGAAGAAAATATATGAGAACATCTCCAGACTTTGGAGGAGACAAAGAATTCTTATTGAAGGCAAAAAGTGCTAACTATGTAATATGATAAAGTGAAAATATTATTATTAAGGACTTCTTATCAAAAGACACACCGTTGGGAATAAGAATATATCTGACAAAGTTGAAGATATTCCTAATTCATATATTCAACAGAGAACTAATATCCAGAATATTTAAAGGACAACACCTCTTGTATTTTCCTGGATAGAGCTGGAACCCATTCTACTAAGTGAAGTATCTCAAGAATGGAAAAACAAGCACCACATGTACTCACCAGCAAATTGGTATTAACGGATCAACACCTAAGTGGACATATAGGAGTAACATTTATCGAGTGTCGGGAGGGTGGGGGGGAGGAGGGGAAGGGTATATACAACCAAACGAGTAAGATGTGCAACGTTTGGAGTATGGACACACTTGAAGCTCTTACTTGAGGGGGGTGGGGGGCATGGGCAATATATCTAACCTTAATGCTTGTACCCCCATAATATGCTAAAATAAAAATAAATAAATTTTAAAAAACAAGATAGACAAACAATAGAAAATGAGTATTTCATAAATGCCAAAACACATATGCAAAACTACTCAACTTCATCAGTCATCAAGAAAATTAAAATTAAAATTATAATGAGATACCACTATTCACCTACAAAACTGACTAAATTTAGAAAGGCCAACCAAGTGTCAGCTAGAATGTGGCACAATGGAAATTTTGGTTGTGGAAGTATAAGTTGTTACACCCTATTTTAAAAATTGGTGAGAAATATCAATGAAAGTTGGACATATGCATACCTCATGACCTAGCAATCCCACTCCAACTTATTTATAGTCATATGCATATTCATCATAGGACACATACAAGAATGTTAAAGCATCACTATCTGTAATAATCCCAAACTAAAAACTACTCAAATTAACAGTAGAAAATTATACTACGGTATATTCACAATGGAATACTGAGAACAAGGAATAAATAAATGAACCATATCTACACATAATATGTATAGACAAATCCCACAAACATGTTAAGTGAAGGAAGCCAGATGAAAAAAGAATATGTACTACATGATACCATTTGTCAAAACATAGTCAAACCTATTTATGGTGTTAAAAATTAGTGCAGTGGCTACCCTTGGCAGGACTGGTGACTAGAAGTGGAGACAAGGGGAACTTTCTGGATGCTAGCAATATTCTTATTCTTGACCTGGGTGCAGATTACATAGGTGTGTTCAATTTGTGATAATTCATTGAGCTGCACACTTATGATGTATATTTTTTTCTGTATGTGTGTTATACTTTAATAAATTGTTTTTAAAAAGAGAGAAAAGGAAAGCAAACAAAAACAAACAAACATTATTACATCAAAGTAATGAATATGGTATAATTAACTTACAATTCAAGTATACTAGGTCTACAATTTTAAAAAGATACCTAGTTCTAAAGTCCTCATTTGCAATAAATGTTCTCTGGCCACAAGGGGGTTCTCTTGCTACATTCCTTTATTATCATTGACCATATATTTAATGGATTCTCTTCCTGGTATCAAAAATAAATCCCTTTACTGATCATCTTTAAAAGGTTCAGCAAGGCACACTCTTCCGAAAATACTCATCTGTAAACCTACATAATATAATATAAAGATCATGAAGCTTCTTTACAGTTACTCTGAAAATGGTCACCCAATGAGAGCTGGTATATATTTCTCCAAAAACTGTTATCCAATTGATAGAAAGTGCATCCTAATTTAATATTCAAACCTACCTCTTATAAATTCTGTCCTTTGTTCTAGCTCTGTTTCTTGGGACAAGATTCGTCTGTTTTGGACAGAGTATACACTTCTGATAAGGCAACTGAGGTATTTTTATGAGCTATATCCTATCACAGACTGATCTTAAACTGACAGTTGGCTAATACCCATGGAGAGATGATTTTTTTCTCGATGTTGTTATGTTTAAACCATTTGTACAATCAGCATTGCATGACTCTCTTAATCCTTATTAGTTTTTAATAAATTTAGAAAGACATTTCAATCTATCACTATAGTTTCTTTTTTTAACATCAGGATATTATGGGAGTAAAAATGTTTTGGTTATATGAGTTGTTTTGTACAGTTTGACTCAGTTGTAAGTGTATACATCACCTAGTGCATTGTACCTGTTAGAAGTGAATTTACCTTTACCCTCTGCCCCACTCCCACCTTCTTTTTTCCTTTGAATTTTACTCCCATGTGTGCACATCAATTCATTCCAAATTAATAGTGAGAACATGTGGTGTTTGTTTTTCCATTCCTGTGATACTTCACTTAGAAAGATAGTCTCCAGTTCCATTGAGGTTGTTACTAAAGGTATTAGTTCACTATTTTTTATGGTTGAGTAATGCTCCACGGAATACATATACCACATTTTATTAATCCACTCATGTAGTGAGGGGCAGTGGGACTGTTTCCACATCTTTCTGATTGTGTATTGTGCTGCTATGAACATTTGAATGGAAGTGTCCTTTTTATAAAATGTCTTTTTTTCCATTGGGTAAATGCCCAGTAGTGGGATTCCTGGTATCTCTATTTTCAGTTCTTTGAGGTATCTTCATACTGCTTTCCATAGAGGTTGTACTAGTTTGCAGTCCCACCAACAACATATAAGTCTACCTTTCTCTTCACATCCACGTCAGCATCTGTTGTTTTGGAACTTTTTGATAAAAGCAATTCTCACTGGAGTTAGGTGATATTTCATTGTGGTTTTTTTCATTTGCATTTCCCTGATAATTAGAGATATTGAGCATTTTATCCTGTGTTCATTGGCCAATAATCTATCTTCTTTTAAAAAGTTTCCATTCATATTTTTGTCTACTTTTTAATGGGATTGTTTGATGTTTTCTTGAATTCTTTATAGGTTCTGCTTATTAGCCCTTTATCAGATGTCTAGCAAATATTTTCTCCCATCCTGCAGGTTGTCTATTCACTCTATTGATTGTTTCCTTGGATGTGCAGAAGTTTTTTTTAATTTAATCAGGTCCCATTTATTTATTTTTATTGTTGTTGTGATTGCCTTTGGGGTCTTCTTCATAAATACTTTGCATAGGCCAATATCTCTAAGAGTTTTTCCAAGTTCTTCTTCCAGAGTTCTTGTAGCTTCATGCCTTAGGTTTAAGTCTGTTATCCATGATGAATTAATTTTTGTGAGTGGTGAGAGTTGTAGATCCTGTTTAAGTCTTCCACATGTGGCTATCCAATTTTCCCACCACCATTTATTGAATAAGGATTCTTTTCTCCAGTGTATGTTTTTGTCCTCTTTTCCAAAGATCAGATGTCAATATGAAGATGGTTTTATTTCTGGGTTCTCTGTTCTGATACATTGGTCTTTGTTTCTGTTCTTGTGCTAGTACCATGTTTTTTTGGTTACTATAGCCTTGTAGTATTGCATGAAGTCTGGTAAGAAGATACCTCCTGATTTGTTCTTTTTGCTGAAGGTTGCTTTGGCTATTTAAGAGCTTTCCTGGTTCCATACCATGCATAGAATTATTTTTTTCTAGATCTTCAAAAAATGATATTGGTATTTTAATGGGTATTGCACTGAATCTGTAAATCACTTTGGGTACTATACACATTTTAACAATGTTGATTTTGCCAATCCATAAGCATATGTTTTTCCATTTGTTTACATCCTCTTCAATTTCCTTCTTCAGGGTTTCGTAGTTCTAACAATAGAGATCTTTCACCTCCTTGGTTAAATATATTGCTAAGTATTTTACTTTCCTTGTTACTATTATGAAAAGTATTAAATCTTTTATTTGATTCTCAGCTTGACTATTGTCAGTGTATAGGAATGCTACTGATTTGTGTACACTGATTTTGTAACCTGAGACTGCTGAATCTATTTACCAATTCCAGTAGTGTCTTGGCAGAATTTTTGGGGTTTCCTAGATATAAGATCATATTGTCAGCAAAGACAGCAATATTTTGACCTTGTCTTTCCTTATTTGGATACCCTTGATTTCCTTCTCTTGTCTGATTTCTCTGGCTAGGACTTCCAGCACTATGTTGAACAGAAGTGGTAACGGTGGACAACCTTAACTGATTCCAATTCTAAGCGGGAATGCTTTCAATTTTTCCCCATTCAGTATGATAATGGCTGTGGGTTCATCATATATGGCTTTTATAATATTTAGATATGTTCCATCTGTGCCTATTTTGTTAAGAGTTCTTATCATAAAAGGGTGCTGAATTTTGTCAAATGCTTTTTCTGCATCTATTGAGAGGATCATATGGTGTTTGTTTTTACTTCTATTTATGAGGTGAATCACATTTATAAATTTGCATATGTTGAACCATCCTTGTATCTTTGGGATGAAGCCCACTTGATCATGGTGGATTATTTTTTTTTGATGTTCAGCTGAATTCAATTTGCTAGGATTTTATTAAGAATGGGGATGTGGTGAACACTGTGGAGGGGAAGGACATACATCTAACCCTTGCTAGAGAGAGGCAAAGATATAAAATGTAACCAAAACGTTAAAAAAAAAATTTAGCGGGTGTTGGGCAGGTGGGAGGAGGCGGAGGGGGATGGGTATTTACATACATAGTGAGTGTGATGCACACCATCTGGGGGATGGACATGCTTGAAGCTCTGACTGGAGGGTGGAGGAGAGGCAAGGGCAATGTACATAACCTTAACATTTGTACCCCCATAATATGGTAAAATAAAAAATAAAGTTCCAAAAAAAAAGAATTTTTGCATCTATATTCATAAGGATCATAAGGAATATTGGTCTATAGTTTTCTTTCTTTTTTTTTTTTTTTTGAGTTCTTTCCTGGCTTTGATACCAAGGTAATATTGGCTTCATAGAACAAGTTGGGGAGAATTCCTTCCTTCTCTATGTTATGAAATAATTTCTGCAGTGTAGGTATCAATTCTTCTTTGTAGGTCTAGTAAAATTTGGCTGTGAAACAATCTGGGACTTTTTTTGTTGGGAGATTTTTTATTGTTGCTTCCATTTCTTTACTTGCTACTGGTCTATTTGAGTTCTATTTCTTCCTGATTGAGCTTACGGAGGTTGTGTTTTCATTTCAGTCTATCACGATGTTTTTTAATCTGCCTGTTATTAAACTAGATTCTCAGGTCTTGTGTTATAAATGAATGTACTGAATGCCTCATACCTCAAAAAGTACCTCTCATGTAATAGAAACTCACTTAATCTTGGCAAAACAACATATTCAGAAACACAGCAACTTGAATCCAAACAATTATAAAGTTAATTTACATTTCTCTATCTTATTCACATGTTTTACAATATTTTTTCTTTTAGTTTTTATTTTTGAAATCCATATATCTTATATGTACAGCATTATTCAAATCTTTAGGTCTAGAAAAGCCTACTTACAAAGAGAACTAGATTATTCTGGCAGGACCTAGTTTTGACTAATTTATGATAGTACCTGATGATCATTTATTTCCTTCTTAGTTTATGCATTCATTCATCTAATCATTCATTTACCAAACATATATGGAGAGTCTTCAAGGTGCTGGGCACTTTCTAAGAGCTAGGGATATGGGCTCTGAATGTGACAGAAAAAGTTTCTTCCTTCATGGAGCTTTATTTTCAGTGGGAGAAAAATGAAAAAGAAACAAGAGAATACATTAGCAAGATAATTTTACATAGCAGA
The DNA here is from genome assembly GCF_040939455.1 of Microcebus murinus. Lineage (NCBI taxonomy): Eukaryota > Metazoa > Chordata > Mammalia > Primates > Cheirogaleidae > Microcebus > Microcebus murinus. The sequence goes on along the minus strand of NC_134105.1, from coordinate 62,316,153 downwards.
AAAGTTCTGTTAAGGTAATAAAAGCAAGCTTCTGTGGTAGACAGTTACAGGGAGAAATGATAGTTTAGATAGAGTGGCCAGGAAGAATTTCTTTGAGGAAGGATCATTTGAATGAAGACTGGAATAAGGAACTAGCCATGAAAATGACAAGAAAAAGACTTTTGGGAAGAGAAAACACCAACCAAAGGGAGATTTTGAAGCAGCAAGAAGCATGACAGGGAAAGTAAGAAGGCTGAATGTATAGGGAGCAACAGGGGAAGAATTACAGAATGAGGTAGGTGAGGTTGGCAAAGACCAGATCAGATGTGGCCTTAATAGGCATTTTAAGGAGTTTGGGAGAGATTTTGCATGTAATTCCAAGTGTAATGGGAAGTCACTGAAGCTTTTCAATGGAAGAATGATATGAACTGGCTGATAGATTTTTAAAAAATTACTGTGGATGCTGGGAAAAAAAACAGATTGCAAAGGAAGGGGGGTGCAAAAGCAGATGATAATCCAAGTGAGTTATGATGGACTCGCCTAAAGTGATGGGGGTTAGGATAAAATAAATGAAGAGATAGGAAAAATATTTGTAAGTAAAACCAGAAGAACTTGATGATGATTTGTTTATGGGACTGGCAGGAAGAAAGAAACAAAGAACAACTAAATGTTTGGTTTAAGCAACTTGTTGTATGGAGGTGCCATTTTCTGAACAAAGGAAAACTGAAGAAACATCAGATTTGGCACAGGGACCCAAAAATTCCATTTGGGATGTACAAAGTTAGATGCTAAACAATCAGGTAACATTTGTTAGGTGGTTGTTGAACATAGAGTTTAGAAGCTACTTAAGAGTGACTCTCACTGCATGATTTGTTCATTCCATTTGTCTTCTCCTCCCCTCTCTCTACCTTTGAGCTGGTTTTTGAAAGTTCCATCAGAATGCATATCCCAGGTTATATTTAGATAATGTATAATAAGTCCTTCCTGTAACCCTACAATCTAATATGCCTCAAAATAGCCATTGCTTAAAACAGAAAGAGACCAGTTTAATTTCTAGCTTACACATGGTATATTTATCTCATTTTTCTCCCCAGAAAGTAGTAAGTTGTCAGGGATCAGGAACTATTTCTTGTCCAATTTGCATTACTTGAACCAATCTAATATTTATGTAAAACAGGTAAACTAAACAGAGATTATATAATCAAAATGTTATGATTTTTAAAAAACACTTTTTAAGCCAGCTCAAAGAACAAAACTTTGACAATTTTTTATAAGGTAGATACCCATTGTTTGCCTGACTTACATTTGTTTTCTCCACTAATCTAGTAAGTCAAGCCAAACGTAGTAGCCAAACCAGTTAGGTAAAAATAGATGCAGATTTACCTAAACTGAAATTAGACACTACTTAAATATCATTCTTAACAGATGACTTCACTTTCTGATTTAAAGAAAAATACTTTTAAAAATCCACATTTAACTTTTAGTCAGAATGTAAACTAATGAGGAGGGGGGGAAAGAGAGAAGAAGAGAGAGTCAAGAGCAGAGTATATGAGAGAGAGAGAGAGAGAGAGAGAGAGAGAGAGAGAGAGAGAAGGAAAGAGATTACAGAGAAATATATTCCCATGTCTACATTTACATCTACAATAACAAAATACCATAGAGTGGTGGCCTTCAAACAACAGAAATTTATTTCTCAGTTCTGGAGGCTGACAAGACTAAGATCAAGGTGTTGACAGATTCAATGTCTGGTGAGGTCCCACTTCCTCGTAGACAGCTGTGTTCTCACTCTAACCCCACAATGTGGAAGGGTCCAGTGACCTCTCATGGGCCTCTATTACAAAAGTGTTAATATAATTCATGAGGGCTCTGCTCTCATTACTTAATCATTTTCCAAAGACTCCACCTCTTAACACCATCAATTTGGGGATGAGGGTTTCAACATATAAATTTGGGGAGAACATAAGCTTTACTAAATAACAAATGTTGAAAGAATTATGAATATAATTCTCTTTTCTTCTTTAAAATGGTCATGAATTCATACAGTTCTTGAAATTAAAGAAAAGCATCCAGAGTCTACCAGATCAGCAAATATGGCTCCCTACAAGTGTTCAAAAATTAAAAATGAGGACAAGATGGCAGACTAGAAGCAGCCCACATATGTCACTCTCAGCAAGAGGATCGAAAGTTACAGGCAGATGCCTACCTGTGAATAGCTCCTCTTGGAAGGACCATTGTAAAACGCTGGAGAAACAATGAGGGACATTCAGAGTGAAGTAGAAGGTGACAGGCTGATTCATTTGGCAAGGACAGATGGAACTTTTCAGGAGGCATCCACATATGGGGAAGATGGGGAGGAGGAGCCCTGGGGCTCCACACCTGCAGGCTCTGCGGCTGAGTTGGGAGGGGGGCCCCAACACCACTATACACCTCTTGTCTAATCAGTGAGCTGCTCAGAGTCTGAGCAACAACATTACACCAAGTGCCAGCCAAGCAGGGATCTGGTGACTACCCATCAGGGTTGCTGCAACTGATGCCATTCTGAGCTCTCAGGTACAGGGCACTTGGTATGCCTGGGGCTCAGCTTTGTGACAGCCACTTTCATATCACCCCTGCCTGGCTGGGGAGGAAGCAGGTTGAGTGAAAAAGGCCCTGCACTGTGCCCTGTGAGTGGGAGCTGTGACCCCTACCACCCAGTGTGGGATCTGAGCAGAAGGGGTGCGTCAGACTCCACAGGAACCACCTGAGAGGCCTTGCAGTGACTACCTCCAAGAAACCCAGGTTGAGGGACAAACTCTGGCCTCCTGGTGGCCCCAGACTGCAGTACCACCTCACATGACCTCCACACTGCTGCCCACCATGTGTAGCACAACCTCTGAAGTTCCTACACCGCTGGAGCCATGGTCCACTGGACAGCTCCATCTCCACAGTTTCCATGCTGCCAGAGTCAACACCTACCCAGCCAGTTCCACCTCATGGTTCCAGCACTACTTTCTGACCCCATAGCCCCTCCCACTTGTTTCCTGTTCTGCCTCCAAACCGCAACTCTGGCTTCCAAGGCTTCCACTGTGCCTAAATCTGTGACTCCACTCCCAAGACTTCAGTGCTTCCCCTGCTCTGCCTCCGAGGCTCCTGCACTTCCATAGGCCCCAGGATCTACCACTGAGGCTTCACTGCAGTTCCCAGGAAGATGGTTCCACCCCGAAGTCTCTAGCACCACTCTCAGACCCTGAAGACTCTGCCCAGGAAGCTCCAATGCTAATCCTGAACCCACAGCCCTACCCTCTGAGGCTCCAGCACTGCCCTTGGCTCCCCTAAACCTCTGCCCCTATGGCTCAGTGCTCCCACCAGGCCTACAACTCTGTCCCAGACGTTCCACCACTGTACCTGGGTCCTGAGACTCTAGTCCCAAGGCTAGACCACTGCTGTTGGGCCCACAGAACCATCCTGCAGTCCAACACTCCACCAGGGATCCTATAGCCTAGAGCTGCCATTATACCTGGACCTAATTTGAGAAACAACTACAGCCCAACAACCATGACCACTACCTAGATAGCCACTATCACCTCCACAGGAAGACCCCAAGCAGAGCAATCCCCCACAACACAAGCTTCCATGGGGAGAGTCTCACTGAGCCCCAAAGTTGAGCTTCCAACAATAACCTGGGGAATAACGCACCACTCCACATGAAGATCATCCTGCACTGGCTTAACCTGTAACAATCACAGGGGAATGGGATAAAACAGAACAGCTGCATTCCAGACTTTCACCATGCCCACTCCTCTACTGCTGGGTCAATTGTCCAGATTAAGACACAAAACCGCCCTCTAGAGGCCTCCCCTTCTTCTCACTAAGTAGGAGATTTCCCAGCAAAGAACATGTGCTTTGCCAACCAATAACAGTGAGCTGAGAGAAGAAGGTTCAGACTGGAGAAACCAGCAAAAGAACTCTGGCAAATGAAAAAACAAAACAGTTAGACACCTTCAAGGGATCACAAAGGATCTACAGTAGTGGATTCCAGCAAAAAGAATATTGTCAAAATGTCAGAAATGGAAATCAAAATATGAATGGCAAACAAGGTGAAACAGAATTGAAGACAAAGTTGAACACAAATTTTAAAAAGGCAAAAAAATATTTCAGGTCATCAATGAAGAAAAGAAAAAATTCACTAAAGAGCTAGACAACATAAGAAAGGATATAATAGAACTTAAAGAAATGAAAGGGTCATTTAGGAATTTTTAAAATACATCAGAAAGCTTCAACAACAGTCTAAGCCAAGAGAATAAAGAATCACAGAGCTTGAATACAAGGCTATCCAGCAAACCTAGTCACTCAAAGATGCAGAAAAGAGAATAGAGACTGAACAATCACTCAGAGAAATATCAGGTTATGTGAAGTGAACTAACATACAAATCATAGGTATCCCTGAGGAAGAACAAGAAAGAGCAAAAAGCATGAAAATCTATTCAATGAAATTATTAAGAAAAATATCCTAGTTATCACTAGAGATTCAGACATCCAGATACAAGATGGTTATTAACCGGGAAGATTCATAGCAAATAGGACATTTCCAAGACACATAGTCATCAACTTGGTCAAAGGCAAAATGAAGGAGAAAATTCTGCAAGCAGTGAGATAAAAGCAACAACAACTAACTTACAAAGTAAAACTCATCAGGCTAAAAGCAGACTTCTCAACAGAGACCTTGCAATCCAGAAAGAATATGGGCCCCATCTTCAGTCTTTTTAAGCAGATCAACAGCCAATCAATAATCTTGTATCCTGCAAAATCAAGTTTCAGAAATGATGGAGAAATAAGGCTTTTCCAAGCAGACAAGCATTGAGGGAATTTGTCATGATGAGACCTATCCTATAGGAAATACTCAGAAGAATATTATAAATGGATCAGCATATGCACCAGTATAAAATAACCCAAAAGCTAAAGTTTACAGCTTATGTAAACTTTATGAGAAGGACCTAATGGACATTTACAGAACAGCATGAGAGAGACCCAATGGACATTTATAGAACATGCTACCCAAAAACTTCTGAATATATTAGGTCATTAAATATGACATTTCTAATTTCAAATCAAAAGTGTAGTTTATTATATCTCAAACAAGAAGCAATAAAATGAATTTTAGTACTTGCCTAAACTATTGACAAAGTTTTGCCATCTTAAGTTTATTTATGCTAGCAGCCAAGAAGCCCAGAGAGTGAGTGGCAATAAAATCACAGAAGGCATTTTCCACAGCTTGTTGAGAATTGAATATTTTTCCTTGCAAGTGGTCCAAAGCCTAGAAGAAGTGGTAATCAGTTGGTGCAAGGTCTGGTGAATATGGTGGATGGCAGAAAGTTTCCAAGTCTAGCCTATGTAATTTGAGCAGCATTGTTTATTGTGACATGTGGTCTTACAAGAGGATTAGCCTGTCTCTACTGACCAATCTCAGCTGTTTAATGTCAAGCATCCTCATCATTTCATCCCACTGGTTGCAATAGAGATCCACTGTAATCAATTGACCAGGTTTCATGAAGCTGTAGTGGATAATACCAGCACTGGACCACCAAATAGACACCATTAGCTTTTTTTAATGAATATTTGGTTTTTATTATGTTTTGGCACTTCTACTTTATCCAACCATTGTGTTGAATGCTTACAATTATCAGAAAGAATATATTTTTCATCACATGCAACAATACAGTGTAGAAATGGTTCACCTTTGCGTCATAACAGCAAAGTAAAACAAATTTTGAGATAATTTCTCTTCTGACATTCATTAAATTCATGCAGTACTCATCTATCCAGCTTCTTTACCTTGCAATTTATTTCAAATGGTCCAATATAATTGGAATAGTAACGTCAAACCTTGCTGCTAATTCACACATAGGTTGAAATGGATTCTCTTCCACTACAGCTTCAGCTCATTGCTAACCACCTTGGTCTCAGATCATCCATATGGCTCAATTTCAAAATTAAAATTAAAATCACCAGAATGGTGATCTCAAACCATCAACATACTGTGCATTCTAAGATTAGCCATATCCTTCCTAAACACTTGGATGATATTTCAAGTTGTCTGCACTGCATGGCTTCTCATATTAAAAAATAACACAAATTTTTTACTTATCCATAGTTTTAAAAAAAAATGCTTAAAAAAATGTGAAAGATAATCACAAGCCAAAATGTGCATTTGAAAAACTGAGGATGTACCTGTACAATAGGAAAAAAAAAAACCAAGAAGTGTCAAAGTGAAATGCCAGAAATTTCAACTGTCAAACTTAATATTTAAGGAAATCAGACATTTCATACTTAATGACCTAATACATTCTGCCAATAAGCATAGGGGGCAGTCTCTAAGACTGATCATATCTCAGGCCACAGAAAAGGTCTTAACAAATTTTAAAAAATAGAAATAATACCATGGATCTTCTCAGACCCCAGTGGAATATAACTGCAAATCAATTCCAAGAGAAATACTCAAATCTACATAAAGTCAGGAAAATTAAACAACTTGCTGCTGAGCTAGCCTTGGGTCTATGATGAAATTAAGATGGAAATCTAAAGATTCCTTAAACTAAATGACAAGGAGGACACATGCTATCAAAATCTATGAGAAGAGACTCCCAGAGTTCAATAAATTAGAATGGTAACAGAAAAAAAAAAAAAAAACCTATGAGATTCAGCAAAAGAAATTCTAAGGGGAAAAATTCATAGCCTTAAATGTCTACATCAAAAACACAGAGGAAATGGGTGCCCACTGTCACCACTTCTATTCAAGATAGAACTAGAAGTCCTAGCCAGAGCAATTAGGTAAGAGAGACAAATAAAGTACATTAATATTGGAAATGAGGAGGTCAAATTGTTTTTCACTGATGATATGGTGTTGTATCTAGAAAATCTCAAAGACTCCACCAAAAGACTCTTAGAATTGATAAATAAATTCATCAAAGTCTCAGGTTACAAAATCAACGTACAAAATCAATATCATTTCTATACACTAATAACAGTAAAGCTGAGAGTCAAATCAAAGAGTCACTACCATTTACAATAGCTAAAAAGAAAATAAAATACCCAGGAATATACTTAACCAAGGAGGTGAAAGATCTCTACAAGGAGAATAATAAAACACTGATGAAAAAAATCACAGATGACACAAACAAATGCAAAAATATCTTATGCTCATAGATGGGTAGAATCAACATTGTTAAAATGTCCATACTGCCCAAAGTGATTTACAGATTCAATGCAATCCTCATCAAAATACCAACATTGTATTTCATGGATCTAGAAAAACTAGTTCTATACTTTGGAGCCAGAAAAGAGCTCAAATAACCAAAACAATCTTAAGTAAAAAGTAAAGATCTGCAGGCACCACATTACCAGACTTCAAAGCATACTACAAGGTTATAGTAACCAAAACAGCATGGTAAGGGTACAAAAATGGAGACATAGACCAATGGAACAGAACAGAGAACCCAGATACAAAACCATCTACCTACCACCAACTGATCTTTGACAAAGCAGACAAGAACATACACTGGGGGAAAGAATCCCTATTCAATAAATGGTGCTGGGAAAATTGGATAGCCACATGCAGAACAATAAAACAGTACCCCTATCTTTCACCACTTACAAAAATTAATTCAAGATGGATCAAAGATTTAAATGTAAGGCACAAAGCCATAAAAATTCTGGAAGAAAATGGAGGAAAAACTCTTCTAAATTACCTGCATAGGCAAAGAATTTATGACTAAGACACCAAATGCAACTATAGTAACAACAAATATAAATAAATGGGGCTTGATTAAATTTTAAAAACTTCTGCACAAGGAGTAAATAATCAACAGAGAAAATAGACAACCTATAAACTGGGAGAAAATATTCACAAACTATACATCCAATAAAGGGCTAATATCCAAAATCTACAAAGAACTCAAACATATCAGCAAGAAAAAACAACCCCATTAAAAAGTGGGCAAAACACATGAACAGAAGCCTTTCAAAAGAATAGACAAATGGCCAAAAAGGTATAAAAAAATACTCAAAATCACTAACCATCAGGGAAATGCAAATTAAAACCCCAAAGAGCTATCACCCTAGCCCTGTCATAATAGCTATTTAAAAGCCCAAAAACAATTGATTCTGGCATGGATACAGAGAGAAAGGAATGCTTATATACTGTTGGTGGAAATACAAATTAGTACAACATCTATGGAAAACAATAAGGAGATTCCTCAAAGAACTAAAAGTATACCAATCATTTGATCCAGCAATCCCACTACTTAGTGTCTAACCTAAGGAAAAGAAGTCATTTTATCAAAAAGATACCTTCACTCGAATGTTTATTGCAGCACAATTCACAATTACAAAGATGTGGAACCAACACAAATAACCATCAATTCCTGAGTGAATTAACAAACTGTGGATACCATAGAGTACTACTCAGCCATAAAACAAAATGAATTAATATCTTTTGCAACAATTTGAATGGAACTGGAGACCATTATCCTAAGTAAAGTATCTAAAGAGTGGAAAAACAAACACCATGTGTTTGTATTATTCTCTAATAATTTGGAACTAATTGATGGGCACACATGGGCACAGAGAGAAGTAAAGTTCATTGGAAATCAATGAAGGGAAAAGGGGGGAGGAGGGGAGGAGTAAATCCTACCTATCAGGTATAATGAATACTATTTGAGTAATGGACACACTAAAAACCATGACTTAAGCATTATGAAAGGTATCCATGTAACAAAAACATTTGTACCCCCTTAGTATTTTGATATAAAAAATTAAATGATAAATAATTATAGTATAAAACATATGTATATAAATAAAAGGTCCTCCTATTATTGGATGTCTGATTTTCAATAATATATTGCAGGAAACACTATGGTATGTTGAAAATAATTCTCTGGAGCCAGTAGGACTTGCATTGGAATACTTAGTCCCATATATTTCTGTTTAGTTCCAATCAACAAATATAAATCCTATCTCATATGTCCACTGCAGCAAATCATTAGAGTTCTATTTATTAAATCTCCTGAAAAACTTCCAAGAAACTAGAGTATAATATTAAGAGGATAATATTGATCAAGTTTTTTTACTGTGTTTCTGGAAAGCCAAATTTAATAGCATCTTTTCATTATTTTTTATTCATATGGTTTCTACTATCTTGCATTATATCCCAGTAAATCTAAACTATACAATTACAGGTCAAGACATAAAGAAGTAACAGCTGATAAAGAATGTCAGATTTAGATAGAGAAAAATTAAAATTATTTTTCATTATTATTGATTTATCAAACCTTTAAGAGACTATCTCTTATGTGCCTTGTTACTGAGCTAAGCTAAGCACTGAGGGGAGACTGCTAAAAAAATAATTACGGTCCCTGTCCTCACAGAGCACTTTCCATCCAATCAGGACACAGATCCTGACAATACACTCACACAAGTATTTATAAATTATAGATTCTGGTTAGTATGATGGTAGTCATAACTATTTAAATCTCCAACTTTTTTCATTATCCAATAGAATTGTTTTTAATGTTTGTGTCAGGGTAAGGTTGAATCCAGTTAGATGGAAAATATGCAAGTTTGGACACAATGAGATCAGATCACACATACTCATAGAGAAAGAAGAGGAACAACATGTAGTCAATTGGATTGTGGTGCTTCCAACCACATACTAGCCAGTAGCTTTAAAATATCACTTACAAATCTCTGGCACTTGAAAGATATGTACAGGTAAAACATTACATCTAAGTATCTTTTACTCTCCATTTTTTTGAGTTTCCCAAATCTTAGTCACCAATATTATTTCTGATTTACCATACAATCCTACATCTAGGAAATATGAAGTATAATCTGGCATAGAACTTATTCAGAAAAATTTAGTTTTGTATAGTAGGCTACATATTTGACATTGTGTAAACATTATGTTTATTTTTTCCCAAACACAATAGATTAATTTACAAAGGCTTAAGATCCTTTAAAATTCCATTTTATGGGCACATACACTCTCCATCTTCTTAATATCTTTGCTAATATCATATTAAATTTATTTGACTATGTTTGATACAACTGTACTAAAATTTCAATGTTATCAATAAATTAATTGTCTTATACTTCACAATTCTTACTATTATTTTTCAAAGTAGGAATGTTACTTTTTTCCCTTTCTGTATAAAGTAATTAACTTTGGTGAGAATCTCCCCATTCACTTTCAGAATAGTTTTCATTTCATACCTTATCTTAAATTTAGAGATATCGTTCTCATGATTGCATAAATCCTTGATTTTATTTTACTGGCTTGGCTCAAACTTGGCTCAAAGTCATTGGTTAGTTTCCAGGGAGAATGCTAAAGAAATAGTGAATAAATTGTGTATGTAGGGTGGGGGGTCTTTTCGCAAAGTACAGAGTCTTATTCAAGTTATTTCATTTAAGGAGGATCTAATTGGTAGAATGAACACAGAAATAAGAAATATACGAATCCTAGGTATAAATGTCAAGGGAATTCACAAAAAGCCAAGAACACAGACACTACAGAAACAAGAGATACCACCGTGCTGTTGGCCCTCTTGGACCAGAAAGTTCTTCAGTAGATAAGGCAGCTCTAAAAACCAGTCATCTTTTCCTCTCTTCCACAGCAGAAGTTCCTGCACCCCACTCTGTTCTTCTGCCACCAACATCACTCAGTTACTATGTCCACTTAGCCTCTAGCTACCAATTAACTAATTTTCTCCCCACTTCCCTATTCCAATTCCTGATAAAGAAAGAATCTAGTTGGGCCTGCTAATTACCATCAAACTTTTCACAACATCTTAATGTGTTCATCCTTGTTACAGAGATACATGGGCGATAAGTTTCCATGGCCTGGAATACGGGCACCACTGCTTTCTCAGCTAAGCTTTAGGAAACAGGTAAATGGCCAATGTTGGAACAATCACCTTGCACTCATGAAGAAAAAATAAGAAGAAAAACCACTGTAAATGATGATCATAAAAATGGAGTCATTCATGTTACCCCAACTAAAATGGAGTCAGGAGACCACTCAGGTCCCCTATTCCAGGAGCTGTTTTAGCAATTCAACAGTAAAACCATAAAGACTGTAACTTTAAGATTGCAACTTACCTAGTAACTGCTGTCACCCAATGATCAGAACTCACCAGTGTCCTCAAGACACCAACAGCACCAATGAACTTTCTTAAAAATAAATAAATAAATAACAATTTATCCAACCTTCTTCCTTTCCCCCAGTAAAAGCCCAGCCTTTTTCTTTGTTCTTCAGACACATCTAGAAGTTACTCTGGTTTGTGTGCACTAAATTGCAATTCTTCTTCTTGTATATTATTCCCAAGTAAACTCCTTACTTGGAGAGTCTTCCCTGTATATTTTTATTTAAGGTTGACACCACATTCTAACAATGGCAGAGAAGAAAACTGGAATCTTCCTCCAGCTTTCTGCTAGGAAGGAACACCTCCCTCCCATCTTCTCATTACCTGAGAAAAATAAACATTTTAAAAATTAGTCATTGTTAATTTGGTTTTCTTTATGCAGCAAAATATATTTCGCAACTGATACTGCTAGAATAAAACATCCTCTTGAAGCAATATGATCCAGCATTCATCTGACACCCAATGTCTGTATACTACCTTTGAAAAATTATACTCCTCCATTATTTCATTTAAAATAAATCATTTAATTGATATTTTATCCTCTGCTTATTAATAGCAATGTTCCCCTGAGCATATCCCTTGGATTTAAGAAATCCCATCCATTCCCATGGCTTTAATTATGCCCCATATGTTCAAAGCTGTTATATTACAATAGGACAGACCTCTCCACTAAACTTCAGACTTGTATTTAGGTGACAAGTGGATACATGAACTTCATCTTTAGTGATATAAGGCACTTAAAATTCATCATTTTCCTCTCTAAACCTGATCTTCGTCTGGTCTCTAACTTGAATAGCATAGGCTTCCATCTAGTGTACCTAAATCAGTGTCATTGAAATTAAACTTTTTTCCTCCCTCTTCCTTGCCTTCTAAATATAATTGCCACCAAGTCCTGGTAAACTGCCTTCTAAGTATTAGCTCTCTGTTCTGTCCTTCCCTCTCTATCCTTATTGCTACTGTCCCTGTTGTGATCATCAATGGGCTTAACAAGGCTCAGGCCATTGCCCCAACTAGACAAGGGCAACAGTCCCTCCAATACATTCTGCTCACTCTTGCGAGGGAGTCTTTCTAAAATACAAATCTCATATGATTTTCCTTTGTAAAATATAATAGTTGATGACTCATCATGGCTTTCAGGATGATGCAAATTCAGTGAAGCCCAGGTTCTATAAGATGCTCCAGACAATGCATACCTTTTAATAGACTCTTCCTTATGCCTGGACTAAGCTTTCCCTATCATTTCAATTCTGTTCTTATCCTAGTCTAACTTCCAGAAGACTACAAGAATCACTTCAGATGTCACCAATGGAAATAATGATCATATGTGAATATATTATATATCATTATTATTTATTAAAATATTGAGCAATCCAGGAGATGTCATGCTATTCTCAGTTTATAAATGAAAGGAAATGCTTCCAGAGAGTTTAAATGATGTGCCAAAGACCAAATAAATTAAAGATATATTCATATTTTGTTAATCAATGAATTTTATATTTTACAATAAAAAAGCAAAAGCAATGTATGCTTAAGATTGCCATGTGTTATTAAATTAATAATGCCCAATATAGGCTTCAAATTCCCATTGTGTTTTTTATTCTTATGAAGGTAATATTGACCACTCAATTGCCATGGCCTTAATGATTAATATGTAGTTTTAGTACACATACAGCTTTTAAAATTAGGAGATATTGAAAGGAGTTTAGCAAATATTTGTGAAACAGGAAGGAAGGATCAGTTTTTCGCACGA